>NC_133328.1:609959242-610297400 GCF_042186555.1 Aquarana catesbeiana | reverse complement strand
AGGTACTGCTGTAAAAAAATTTATTTGATGCACCTGTCAAACAGGTGCGGAAAAATTGGTCGTTGAGTGTTAACTGTGCCCATGAAACCTATACCAAAAAAATACTTTTAAGATAAAATCAACACCCACAAAGCTAGGCAGCCTAGACCAGTGTTTCTCAACTCCAGTCCTCAAGGCGCACCAACAGGTCATGTTTTCAGGATTTCCACTATTTTGCACAGGTGATTTGATCAGTTTCACCACCTTAGTAATGACCACAGTCGTTTCGTCTGAGGGAAATCCTGAAAACATGACCTGTTGGTGCGCCTTGAGGACTGGAGTTGAGAAACACTGGCCTAGACAGTCTTGCAAAGATTTCAGATCCCAATTAAATGTAATCAGCGACATCGGCATCAGGGTCTTGATAGCTGCTGCTAATCCAGGGCTGATTCATTTTGACAAATCTGTCACAAAACCTCTGGCAGCACTGAATGCCCCTTCGAAAATCATGCTGGATGCAGGACAGCCCAGCAGCTCAATTGCATACTGGCAAGTTCTGGCCAGTGGCCTACTATTATGACCCAGAAACCCAGTGGACCGTCTTATGGAAAGCGGTCTGTTTTTGACCCTAGATAATCTTCCACCATATAATGCAGATGCTGCTGATGGTATCTTAAAGCTGACAGCCCTGAGTGCCGAGGACAAAAATGTTTTTGAAATGCATCACTGAGGCGGTCCCCTTCTCCACCGCTCCTCCTTTGACTAACAGAAGCCTCAAAACTAGCTTTTCCATGAGACTGTAACCTACCAGAGTCTGGTAGGCATTATATAAACTCCTCAAGATATTTCATTCTGTGCTCCCTCTGCGAGGGCAGGATGAGTCCGGAGACCTTCACCTTGTAACGGTGGTCCAAGAGGGTTGCCAACCAATAATGATCCTTCTCCTTGATGCCACAAATTTATCCCGCCGAGCGCCCGCAAATTCCAGTGTTCACCGAATGAGTGAACAGGTGATGTTTGGGCCGAACTTTTGCTCAGCCCAAACTGTTCGCCCAACACTAGTCTATGCTCCGAGCTGCATATACCCACGTACAACTGTAAACTGTAGTTCATTTGTACAGGTGGCTCTAAGCAACACCTTTGGCTATTGGGCACTGAAATAATGCCACATTTTATATCTCCCACTACGCCCATGTGCACAAACCCTTAAAAGTTATCTAAAGTCCCACAACAAAGTTAACATTTTTGGGCAGAAGAGACATGTAAAGTCTCATTTGCCAAAAAAAGATAATTTTGTTCTAGAAATTATTTGTGTTCTGTATACTTTGCACATGATGGCCATACAATGGCCAAAGAGGAATGTCATGGGACCCAGAAGAAGCAATGGCAGAGAGGGCATCTAGTGGTCAAAGAGGAGTGCCATGGGACCCAGAATAAGCAATAACAGAGAGGGTATCCAATGGTCAAAGAAGAGTGTGGTAGGACCCAGAAGAAGAGGACTGTTATAGGACCCAGAAGAAGCAATGGCAGAGAGGGCATCCAATGGTCAAAGAGGAGTGTCGTACTATAGGACCCAGAAGAAGGAATGGCAGAGAAGGCATCCTGTCGTCAGAGGATTGTCGTAGGACCCAGAAGAAGCAAAGGCAGAGAGGAAATCCAATGGTCAAAGTGGTGTGTCCAAAAAGAAGCAATGGCAGAGAGGGCATCCAGTGGTCAAAGAGGAGTGTCAAAGGACTCAGAAGATGCAGTGGCAGAGAGGGCATCCAATGGTCAAAGAAAAGTGTCATAGGACCCAGAAAAAGCAATGGCAGAAATGTCATCCAGTGGTCAGGGAGGAGTGTCATGGGACCCAGAAGAAGCAATGGCAAAGAGGGCATCCAATGGTCAAAGAGGAGAGTCATAGGACCCAGAAGAAGCAATGGCAGAGAGGACATCCAATGGTCAAAGAGGAGTGTCATAGGACCCAGAAGAAGCAATGGTAAAGAGGGCATCCAGTGGTCAGAGTAGTGTTGTAGGACCCAGAAGAAACAATGACAGAGAGGGCATGCAATAGTCAAAGAGGAGTGTCATAGGACCTAGAAGAAGCAATGGCAGAGAAGGCATCCAGTGGTCAAAGAGCAGTGTTGTAGGACCCAGAAGAAGCAATGGCAGAGAGGGCATCTAATGGTCAAAGAGGAGTATCGTAGGACCCGGAAGAAGCAATGGGTAAAGCAGCATGTTTTTGGAGTAATCGAGGAAATCAAAGCACCCGGAGGAAACCCACGTAATTACAGATAGAGCATGCAAACTCTATGTAGGTAGTATACTGGTTGAATTTTGAATCGAAGATTCCAGTGTTGACAGAGAGAAGTGCTAACCACGAAGCCATTGTGCCTACTTGCACATTGCATTGACAGCCTACCCACCATGATGCAGACTTTAGTTCTGCTTCAAGTACAAAGGAGTTGCTACGAGTCTCTGCACTTTGCAGGGAGTATTTCCCTTGTTATTGAACAGGCCAGGATTGTGAGTGCTTCCTCCGTCCCCTGGGTAGCATACAGAGATTACAGTAGTAAGGTCAGGCCTCTTCTATTTACAGTAACTCCTCTGGGATGACAGGACGGCATCATCGCCCAGCTATGACTGAAGCCAGGAGGGTGACCGTTGGCCACTCTTAGTTCATTACTCAGCTTGGATTCCTCAGCACTTGGGACATGTAACTAACACCTGCTCCTCTACCCCATGCACCTTGCAACCAAATTAGGATGTAAGGACAAGCCGTGCCCAGCGTCAATTTGTCCTGCCTTTTATAGATTTGATAAATAAACTTGCACATCACAGGTCACATCGCTGTTCTAAAGGTCCACAACACAATACAATAATTCCGGAGCCATGACAGTTAGGTATGTCTTCTATAACAGGCATCTGCATTGACAGGTGGAGGCCATACCAATGGAGGGTCTAAACCTGGAAACAGGCGATGTCCTGCAGGCCATGGCATACTGTAATGCCCTTTATTGAACAGCTGTGTTTATTTGTAAAAGTATTTATAAGCCACGTCTCCCCTCCATATTTTAACATGCACCTGTTGCCTCCATATGAAGAAAGAAGACATTTTTATGGGACAGAGAAGTATTTAGCCTGTCCGCCTACATACAAAGACTAATGTTGCTGACTTCACAGGTGCACAATAAAGGGGAACGCCAGTCAAACAGCTAAACACACAGATGAAATATAAGAGAGCTGTCTGCCAAGACAGAAGACCTACTTTTTTTTTTTCTGCTGCAGTTCAGTAAAACTTGAGGTCCTGTCTCTACACTCAATCTGTGATCGGACAGTGAAAGGAGAAGCAGCACATTGTCAGCACCAGTTATGTTGGGGTGATCAGGAGACTGTGAAAACTGAGCAGGTCCACTTAATCTCTTCATTTGATTCCTTTTACAGTATCTGGTCAACAATATCTGCAAGCACGTACAAACGTGGAATCATCAACCAACCTACCAGACGAGGCAACAGTTATCCCATATGAAGAGATTATTTGAATTGCACCAGTCTCTAAAGTGGGAATCAGCAGCTATCCAAATTAGATATAGATATATATATATATATATATATATATATATATATACACACATACACCATCACAAAAAATATTGGGACGCCTGCCTTTACACACACATGAACTTTAATGGCATCCCAGTCTTAGTCCATATGGTTCAATATTGAGTTGGCCCAACCTTTGCAGCTATAAAAAGCTTCAACTCTTCTGGGAAGGCTGTCCACAAGGTTTAGGAATGTGTCTATGGAAATGTTTGACCTTTCGTTCAGAAGCTCATTTCTGAGGTCAGGCACTGATGTGGACAAGCAGGTCTGGCTCACAGTCTCCGCTTTAATACATCCCAAAGGTGTTCTATCGGGTTGAGGTCAGGACTCTGTGCAGGCCAGTCAAGTTCCTCCACCCCAAACTCGCTCATCCATGTCTTTATGGACCTTGCTTTGTGCTCTGGTCCAAATCATTTGGTGGAGGGGGATTATGATGTGGGATTGTTTTTCAGGGGTTGGGCTTGGCCCCTTAGTTCCAGTGAAGGGAACTCTTAAGGCGACAGCATACCAAGACATTTTGGACAATTTCATGCTCCCAACCTTGCGAGAACAGTTTAAGGATATCCCCTTCCTGTTCCAACATGACTGCACAAAGCAAGGTCCATAAAGACATGGATGACCGGGGGGGGTTTGGGGAGAACTTGACTGGCCTGCCTGACCTCAAACCGATAGAACACCTTTGGGATGAATTAGGCTGGCCATACATTATACAAATTTTCCTTTGGATTTACCAAAACCATATATTATGAGGTCGAACCTAGACACTTTAAATTTGTATGCAGGCCCTTGCACTACATAGTTGACAGTAAAGCTAAAGTAAATTGTATAATGTATGGCCAGCCTTAGAGCGGAGACTTGAGCCAGGCCTTCACATCCACATCAGTGCCTGAGCTCACAAATGTCCTTTTGGAAGAATGGTCAAACATTCCCATAGTCACACTCCTAAACCTTGTGGACAGCCTTCCCAGAAGAGTTGAAGCTGTTATAGATGCAAAGGGTGGGCCAACTCAATATTGAATCCTACAGACTAAGACGCCATTAAAGTTCATGTGCGTGTAAAGTCAGGTGTCCCAATACTTTTGAGAATATAGTGGATATCCACTGTGAATGTGCACTTAAATATCCACCAAAAGTACCAACACCGTGAGTACTAGATAACTCACCAGAGCCCAGTGCTGGTAAGATTATAAACTAGGAACAAGTGCACAACAATCTGGAAATGGCAATCCACAGCTTCCAGAGACCACTCAAGGAAAAGTATTCCATATAAGATTAGCTCGTAAGGAGGAAAGAGAGAAGAGGCTCTCATAGTGTGAGAAAACACGTACAGTGGTTTGGATGTGATGTCACCACGCACACGATTGTCCTCACGGCTTTAAATTTCCCAGCCGGAGGCGACTTACGGTTTGAAGCCGATATACTTGTATCAGTTGTTTTTTTGTTTTAAATAAAGTTTTTTTTGCTCGTTTTAAATAAAGTTTTTTTCTTTTTTTGTTTTTTTTTTTTAAGACAGGTTCACCCTACGAGAGCCTCTTCTCTCTTTCCTCCTTACGAGCCAAAACCTGATATGGCATACTCTCCATTAGTGAACTCTGGAAGCTGTGGATTGCTACTTCCAGACTGGTGTGCGGTTGTTGCTGGTTTATAATTTTACCAGCATTGGGCTCTGGTGAGTTACCTAGTACTCACAGTGGTGGAGAGCACTTTTGGTGAATATTTAAGACGTACACACTCATGGTGGAGATCATTAGACATATTTATATAAACTTTGCACCATTTCTTGACTTTCGGCACAATTTTTGTACATACACAAACTAACTTTGTTTTTTGAAAAATTATGCATTTGCGATTATTGCACTGCACATTTTTTTTTGCACATTGATATTAGCATTTGTAGTGGGGGGGGGGGGGGGGGGGGGGAGCAAGAATTATTGACTACATTTTGCACCTTTTTCTTTAGTAGCGCTGTCCCTTTAAAACTAAAGATTTATAGGTTATACGTTTTTTTGGGTGTCTTTTGCTGGGGAATCTAACGGCTTCACTATATGGTTTTATAGATTTTTCTTTTCTTTTTGATTATGTATTAGAAATTGTATTTTTAGTCAGATTTTTGTATAGTTGGCGTGGCATTGTTATAACTATACTTGTCACATTTTTCATTTATGAAAATCTATTAAAATGAAGTCATTTTGGCCCTACTCCTTTGGATAACAGGAATTTGTTCTTCACTCCTGTGACCCGTTTTAAGCCGACAGCGGACTAAAGTCCGCCATCAGCTGACATCACTCAGGCGGACTAGGCGCAGGCTCGATCCCGACTTTACAGTCGGGATCCACCCAGAAACTCGGACCGGCAGCTGGCTCAGCCTCTCTCCTGACCCCTCGCGCCAGTGAGCACTGAAGGGGCAGAGTAGAGTGCCGGTGACTGGCAGTCAGGGCTCTCTGCTCAAAGCAGAAGGGAGAACTGATCACTTAGCGCATAGGTGCTCAACATGCATGCAGCCATTGGAGATTGGACTTTTGGTCTGCATATGGATCAGGTTTGCAGAAATTATTTGACTCATTAGATCAGTTTGGCAATGGATCAGTCTAATCTTTTCAGAAGGGGACACCAGGCATAGCAGCCACCCTACCTCTCTCGGCACAGGTTTCCCTGACAACCCCTCCCCACCACCACCAAAACCAGGACCTTCATCCAACAAAGTTGACACAAGGATATATATATATATAAAAAAGAAAAATATTTATTACAATATACTGTACAAATTTAACAATTGACTTTTTTCTTCCACATATTTACACAACATAGTGTTTTTCCCCGAATCTGTTTTCAGCAAACGCTTACTGTCGGTATTTACAGTCTATGTACAAACGTATCACAGATACAAGTTTAACAACCGCGAGTCAGTTAGTGCAATGAAGGCTCTGGCGCCTCTATGTCTTCTCACGATTTTCCTCTTTGACAGGTGCTTTTGCCAACAGTTATTCACATTACAATTGCTAATTAACATTGGGATTTTTTTTTTATCCTTAGTTTTCAAGATTGAAATAGAAAAAAACAAAAAAAAACGCTTCACTGCCAACAGTGCCTGGCATGCGTAGTTGTCTGTATTCGCACACAGTGTCACGGCGGCGGGGATGCGAAGCACCAGCTTATAATGGACTTGTTTAAGAAAATAATGCGGAAAAGCTTAAACAGCTGTTAACCCATTATCCAATCAGATCAGCTTTCACTCCTGTCACTGGGGAAATAAGAAAAAAAAACAAACTTCTGATTGGAACTAGGGTGTGCAACGCGTCAGTATTCTGCATACTTAAAATTACAACTAAAAGGCAAAACTGTGTTTAGGTTTGGATAGAGTGGAGAGGGATTTGAAAATCTGTCACATTTTCATTGAAGTCTGGATCCCCGTTGACCAGGGGACATAAGTTCTGGTGACACCAAGGAACTTCCCTCACTTTGGAAAGATTTTCCCTCACTTCCTTTTGTGGTTATAGGACAGGAAGTGAAGGGAAATCTCCCCAATGGGACTGATAGGGGCTTTAACCCTTTTGCACTTTATCCAAAAATAAAAAATAAAAGTTTTGGCTTTCGTAAAGGTCAATACAAAAAGGCAAAAGGTCTATTTGTTTCAAGAAGAGAAAAAAAAAAAAAAATTGTATAACTTACTACTGAAAATGTATGAAATGCAAGGCTCTGTGGGCCAAAAACAAAATAAAATACAACAATGCATGAGGTATATGTGTTTTTCACTAGAGTGAAGGCTTGCTGAGGTTCAGCCCTAAGAAGACCTGACAAAGATGGAATTATCTTGTGTAGGAGTAATTGGTCTCTCCAGAGTGTGGTGTGGGACATTGCAGTCCACCTATATTTCAGTGTCAAGGGACAACTGTCCCAATGCAGCGCAGGAAATGGGAGGGGGAACCACAATGCAACACTCTCCGTTTAGGTGCCATTTAAGGTGACCTAAAAATGATCAGGGTAATACAGAAAAATACAAGTGCTTCTCTTTCTTCAAGTGCTGTCGAAGTTGTTTTGTGCTGTAGAGGTTAAAACGGACCTTCTCGCTTAACCCCTTTAATGCTATATTAACAAGAAAGGCCATCGGTCCAACTGTTAACTCGAAGGCTGTGTTGGGTTTGGGTATAACAAATGGAGCGATGAAGAAACTACAGCTATGGAACATTTTTTTAGCCAGCTAATGGTGTAATTAAAAAAAAAACAAAAAACTGGGTTTTATTGGGGGTGAAGTTATGAATGCTTGCTTATGGGCTCCCAGTGGTGCAGTTTGACCCAATTCATACTCGATCATAATCGGCTTCAGGAGAGTTGCGTTTAACTGTGTTTATACACGTGTTTTTAAGCTTAAACACATTTTCTTAGTTAACAGAAAGCTAATTTTTAGGATGAGAAACTAGAAATTATGCATTTTCTGGCACTTCAACTGAAGTCCATCAAGGCCAAAACACACAACTCTGCCCCAAACAGGCTCATTGTACTTTTTCAAGAGATGTGATGATCAGGTGGGAAAGAGCATCAATGAATAGAATGGGAATCTTGATGAGGCTTGAATTGCTTAAGATCGCTCAGGTGTGAATGGCCCTGGTATTCTGGGAGCCAGTGGAAGATATATCAGCCGTGAACCCTGAGCACAGGGGTCTTTAAGGGTTCTGGGGCACAAATATTTCTCCACAGGAGCCCTTTGCTGACTTGTCTGTCACTGATGGGAGCTCATTGTTTCAATAGTTTGATTGATCCCATGCCTCTCCCAATAAATCCTAGAAGAAGAATTGAGATACAAGATCAAAAGGACTAAAAATCATCCATGCAGTTTAAACTGAAGGCCCAGAATTAGAAAAAGGATAAAATGATTTTGTGAGTTGTAGAGTCCTTCAAAAACACATTACATTCCCTCTGGACCAAACGTGTTGGGGTTATTCAAGAAGGCAGTGCAAGGGATGTCAAATTCCATGAGCCCCTCTGCAACCAATCATATTTCAATTTACTCTAATAGGATTGTAAATTAGTTCTGATTGGGCAAAGTGCAGTAGCCCAGAACGACCAACCACCCTTTGCACGGTCTTACAGAATGCACCTAAATGGACCAAAAAGAGTGATCCTAGATGATTCTAGACCACCAAGACAAAAGCTTTTGCAATATAATAATTGTTGGCAAACCCAATATGGTATGTTGCTATCACATACGAGATTGTCCACACCACAGCTGCCAGGGCTCACAGACTTTCTGCAAGTCCCAGATCTGGTCATTATAAAGACAATAGTCTGTAGGTTGGGAGGAGCTAGCAGAAGAAGGAATCAAGGTCATCACAAGTCTGTGGGACATCAGGTACAAGCTGGTCAGTGTTGCTTGGTTCCTGATCGGCTAAGCCGGGGTGAGAGGCAGCTTCAAACCAGGGATGTAATAAAATTTCCTCTGCTGTGAGTCTCTCGGAGGGCTCCCGTCTCAGTAGGCTTCGGATAAGGCACCTAGCTTTGGGGGAGACGTGGTCAGGGATGCAAAATTGTCCACGGCGGATTTTGGAGAAAAGTGAGCTGGGGTCCGAATCGTGAAAAGGATAACGTCCGACCAGGAGGGTGAAAAGCATGACACCCAAGCTCCAGACGTCAGCCGATCTCCCAGAATAAGTCCCTGTGGTGTTCAGGATCTCTGGGCTGACGTAAGCCGGGCACCCGTGTTTGTCCGACAAAGCATCATCCTTCCCTTTCATAATGTGAGCGTCTTCTAAGCTTTCCAACCTCAGTTGAGTCCTGAGAACCGAAAAAGAAAAAAGCAGGTTAATATTGAGCTTCCAACAACAAAATTAAAGAAAGCCTTAGTATGTGCTTTCCTGAAATAACCACCTCAACTTCAACAGCTAGCAGGCCTAAACTGAACATTATCACAGCAAATAAAAATATAATTTTTGTTAAAAGCCAGAAGAGATTGAAGGCCTACAAAGCTCAAGATTATATTTTTTTTTTTTTTTTCACTCTCAGCCCGCGAGGGGTATAACGCGTTCCCTTTTCTGTCCTCAACATGAACTCTTGTAATGCAAAGTAGCTGTGGTACAGAGGACGGAAAAAGTGACTCAAGCCACTCTACCGTCTGGCAGCAACCGGCTGGTGTCACAGTAAAAGCTTCGCACCTGTGCCTGCCACATATCGCTTAACCCCCTGCTGATCAACTCCTGACGCACAGGACGGATGCTCTCACACAGCTGCCTGAAACTCAAGATTTCCCAAAAATGTAAATTTATGCTTTCCATTACGCAAATAAAAATACTGTATATGTACATCTATGTGTAGGGAAGACATTGAAGTACAACCTTTCCTAAAGAATTTTGGAGCCCCCATAGAGGTTCCGAATATTGTTGCATTAACACTTTTGTGCAATTCTAGATTTAAATTCTTTGCATTCTCCCAAATCTGGTCCTCTCCTGCTGCGTGTACCTGCCTTAAAGGGCCCACCAGGACACCGCACTTTGCTTGGTTATAAAAAGTGGCATTTAAATATCCATTTGGCACAGAGTCCAAAACCAAGCACTGAACTCCCAGCCACGACCACAGCCTAGTACCGCCCCCCCCCCCCCCCTCCCTCGATCGTTCTTGGCTCCTCGCTCCCCTCCATCAGTGAACATTCCAGTGACGTGACGTTTGTAAATATCCCAGATGGAACAGTGCGATCAGAATTTATTTCAGAGCTAGCAGGGCTTTTTTGGCCAAGAATGTAATACCTTCTACCATATATCATTGATTATAATGTCTACAAAATGACCCACATACGTTAAAATGGCTGAGGGCCAGTTTGAAGCACTATGAGCTACTCTATCAGTTTTGTCCTGAGTATGTTGGGTGGGTATCTTCCAGGACTGAATGATTGAAGTAAACGCAGGAGATTTTGGGGATTCTGCCAAGCACATATTAATGCTCAGCCCAAAACGCCCTTAAGGCCTCATGAACACCGGTGGTTTGGACCCCCTGGAGCAGCATAAACCCCACTGTCAGCAGCCCATCAAAATCAATAACTGGCTGAAATATGCAGCAGTTGTACACTGTTCCAATTGGTACTGTGTGCAGGGCCATATGCATACAAGGAGGTATGTCCCGAAGGCAGAAAGTCCACACTCTAGCCATAGGTCTCTGTATGCATTCCATCTTGTATATGAGTAAAGTTCAGAACAGGGTACAGCCAAAGCATATTTCAGCCCTTTTGAGTCTATATGCATTGCTGCGTTGTCGTCCATTTTAATAAGCTATACAAGCCAAACTGCCCATGTGCATGAGCCGTTAAAGACTGGGGTCACCCCAAACCAGCTTTTCAATTGTAGGTGCATCACAGAAGAGCATCTCAGTATGCCTCCTATATTCCTTATGGACTTTGGCAATGAGATTGCCTTGCCAGAAATATATTCCTGCACCAAAGGAAGTTTAATGACCATACTACTGCTAAACAAAAAAAAGAAAACGGAAAGAAAGATTACCAAAGTTGTATTATGTGAAAGTCCTACATACACAGCTGCCTATATATAAAAGTCTTGACACCTGTGCAGAAAAGGACATATCTGACATTTCTACAAACCTCCCTATACAACCCACTGCTGTAAAGTTAGCTGCCACTACAAGCAAGTGGAGATGGCAAAGTGACAGCTGCCAACATTCCTCTTCAGGGTCAACAGACAGGACGTCCGCTGTGCTGGAAAACTATGCTCCTTCTGATGTTACTCTCATTTTAAAAGTAGCTTCTTGGACAGGGTTTTTTTTTTTTTTTTTTTTTTTTTTTTAAATCATTAAAATGATTGTGCATAAATGGATTTAGAATAATGATGCCATTTATATTGAGTGGCCCATTAGCAAGAGTGATGGATGGTGTTCAGAAGCCTGTAACTATTTTCTTGTTCTCCTTGTTCCCAGGCAATGGAAAGGTGTGATCTGATTGATGGTTCCAAGTTAATGGCCATCGCTACACTTTTGCTTCTCATACCAGCTGTTCTATGCAGAAAGGTTGACGTTTAAGAGATATCCTATTATTGGCCAAGGTTAAATTATTGAACATACAAGTTTTCAGGATGCCTCAGATCCCTTTGTCAGGCTTTATACAGAAATGTATAAAGCCTGACAAAGAGAACTAAGGCATCCCAAAAGCTGGTAGCTTTAATAAGTAAGCTAGTAAAGGGAATTACTTCAACTTCAAACTTTACGTATTAATGGATAGCTAACAGTACAATACTCTACTACTGCATCAGCTGTTTTCGAAAGAAGCAATATTAGGGATAACGTTAGCTTGTCCAAGACAAACCAATACAAAATTTGGCAATGGAGCACCCCTAGAGCTAACAAAGAACTGACTTTTATTCAAGGGGCAATCCACATTATAGATGCAAGAGAAGCCCATGGCTTCTTATAGGTCTTGCATACTTCAAAAGGAGAGATCTTCAAGCCATAGTTCCAGGCTCTTTTCCTATCCATCTGGTAGATCAGCTCCTCCTATCACATTCTCTATAATAGAATATAAATTGAAGTCAAGCATGGAGAATGGGAACCAATCATAATGAGCACAGACCCAAAACTTAACACAAATCTCCATCAGGTGGCCTAACTTTCCAGTGTCTACAACAGGGTTTCTCAACCAGGGTTCCTCCAGAGGTTTTTAAGGGTTCATTGAGCAATTTCTGCCTCTTAAATAAATTCTCACTGACACCATTGGTCTTTTTAGCTGTTGGAAATTCTTCCCAGTGTTCACAAGTATAAGGAGCATTTCTCCCACTGACCATCACACTAATGTAGCAGCCATTTTTAGCAGGAGATCCTTTAGACCAGAAAGTTTATTTCAAGGGTTTCTCTCTGCTGAAAAGGTTCCGAAAAACTGGTCTACAACAAAAATAGCTTTTCTGGTGGACCAACCCATTAAAGTCCAGCCTAATTTCTATTTCTCAAGTTCCTCGAGTTCTCTTTTGTGTCAAGATCAGCTGCAACAGAGGTCAACTACGTACATCACCGATCAACCCACTACAAACTTTATACAATGTCATGTGTACACAACTTTTATATTTCAGTATTGGTGCTATCCTACAGTTTTCTGTCAACAATCGCAGCTGCTTGGCTTCAGTTTCTATTGTATGGACTGGGCAGGGGGCCAGTCAGCTCTGGTCCTATCTGCTGCGAGCATTGCGACTGTAAACACACAAAACAAAACACAGGCTAATGGAAATATCAATATTTGGGAGGCAAGACTATGGGGTGGGGGGGTTGAATCTGGGCCCAGATGTGGCTGTATGTGACAGCTCTGAGGTCAGAAGTGTCAAGTAAACATTAACTGTTTACTTGATATTGAAGCTCAGAAAAATTTTCGTAACACCACCTTGCACAACGGTAGGACTGTTTATACCTCAACATGTGCTGAGGACATGTATATCATCTTATAACAAGGGGTCGTTTTGTAAGTGGATATAGATAGGTCTATGAATTTAGACAACGAAGCAACAGAAATGGCCAACCCATGACTAAGTAATGTCACTAGTTCCCAGAGAATGAAAAGCCCTCACCGGCATTCTCCATGACTGAGCCAAAGTGCTCTCTCAGGTCCTCCCCTGACCTATTCATGTCCTCCTCACCCATTTACTCATCCCACACAAAGCTACAAGATTAATCTCAAGCAGCCCTTGTGATCTGGAATTCTCTTCCCCATTCTATTAGTCTTGTTTATAGTAAACTGACAAAAAAAAACAAAATGGGATCCATCACGCATTAAGTCTTTGTTTCTAACTCAAGGATTGCTTCCTCACCTTTCTTTGTCAGAAAACACGAACTTCCTCAGCTTCAGATCACCCAGAACAATATTAGACTGATGACAGTGTGACACCGAGCTGATGATTTGCTTGAAGAGTTTGGCGGCCTGCTCTTCGCTCAGCCTCTTGCAGCTGCGCACGTAAGAGTGCATGTCACCGTACTCCTTTTCGAAAAACACATAGGCCTTGCTCTCCCCTTGGATGACTTCCACGGTCCCGGTAATGTTTCGATGCCAGGGGAGATGGATGTAAGGCTGGATCTTATGCTGATAGTCCTTCAAGGGGAAAACCTGCAAAGGATGCAAGAATAAAATTTAATTCAAATGCCAAATCCTTTGTGAACTAACAGACTGTTACATTCTGACAATATTCTTTGGTTGACCAACAAACTATGCAGCACAGTCTCTCAACCTTTTCAAACACAGAGGAAACCTTGAAATAACTTCCCAGTCTCAGGGAACCCCTGACAAAAATGACTATTGACAACTCATGATACATTAGTGTGATGGTCAGTGGGAGGAATGCTCCTTACACTTGTGGTCATTGGGAAGAATTCCCCTTACGGATAGCTAAAAAGATTAAATGGTGTCAGTGGGAACTTAACAGAGAGGCAGAACTTGCTCATTACTCAAGGAACCCCCAACAACCTCTGGAGGAACCCTAGGGTTCCATGGACTGGTTGAGAAACCCTGATGTAGCATAAGGACCAATCTGACATGGGTTGCTTAGGTAAACAATTGCACTTCACAGCTGTTGGTTAATCTAAATGAAATAAGCGCACAAATTGTGGCTCGTCAAATGTGGAGGTACTACAACTCCCAGCATGTTGGGGGGGCCTTGTAGTCCCACCACAGATAGAGATCTACAGGCTAAATAGGTCAGTGCTAGGCTAAACTAGGACATGCAACCCATATGCTAAGAGATTATGTGCAAAGAAAAACAACCGCACTACACCAGACCTAGCAAAACTGTGTCCTATTTTTACATCGCCCTATGCAGGCGTCGCAAGCTCTCATTTCTGTGGCTTTTTATGCCTGTTGGAAATTTTCCTGTCCCTCACTAGCAGCAGCAGAGGGCAGCAGCAAATACACAAAGCCGTATTAAGGTTACAAGGGAGAGCTCAGCATTGACGTAACCTGTCTAGTCCAATTAACAATCAGCAAAATTAGACATTTGTTAAAGAATGCGATCATGTCAGTTCTAATGTAAAAGGAAAGGGAGGGTGGAAATTAAATTACAGAAACCGATGAACTGTCAGCGCAATTATAACCCGACTCACTGACACAGCATTGCAATATGTTCACATCTCAAGGCTGTGTAGCGTAGCAGGTTCAATCTAACTATAGGTTCAGCTAAGGGAATGAACACATTGCAGACAGCCCTATAGATGTCCATCTGGCTTTAGATTTCATTGGCTTCTAATAGTAGGAAATAATTTCTGATTGGCTGTCAAGGGTAACTGCATCATCGAACTTTGTTCACTTGGTCTAGAAAGCAGGGGGGGGGGGGGGGGGGGGGTCTTATTTACTAAAAACAAAGAATGCAAACTCTGATGCAGCTGTTCATGGTAGCCAGCTTCTAACTTCCACTTGTTCAAGCTTTGGCAGAAAAAAAAAACCTGGAAGCGGATTGATTTCTATGCAGAGCTGCACCAGATTTTGCACCTTCCAGTTTTAGTAAATTAACCCCATTGCGATGAACATTTTTGATTTGCAAAGGCAATCAGACCTTTGAACACCAGGCTTTGTTTCCAAGACCCGAATGACATCATCTGATCGTGCTAGGTTACTGAACTATGCCCATCTGATGATGGCCAATCAAATAAGCCCCAAAACCCTCCTAACCTTGGCCAATAGACCTCGCCATTTATCAAGTTTAGCGTTCAATCTGTCCATCAGGTTTCGTTCAATGCGTAAATAGGCTACGTCTTCTCTAAGCTGTGGGGCATATAAGGTAACAGCTCCGTCTGCTGTAACGTCATGCAAGTCTTTCGAGTTCAATGCAATCACATTGAAAAATTGGATCTTGGCAAAGCGTGCCAAGGACTTCATAGGATTTTTAGTCCCTCAGCCTGTACTAGGAAGGGGGTGACTGGTGCCAATTTAAGAATAGTTTGCCATCATTCTTGAACGGAGCTGATGCCCTTAGGGAAGAAATCACTTAGCTGGAAGTGTTCAAACAGGGAGCTCTGGGGATCATGCGGGAAGCTAGGTCTCCTGAGAAACCACATGCAATATAATACAGAGGGGCCCTTAGGGCAAAACAGGAAGCCGAGTGGGGGGCCCTGGAGACCATGAAGCATCAGACTAAACGTAACACAATAGAACAGGCTTTAAACACACAACAATAAGCCGGTCTGACCCCATCGGTGAAAACTCGAGAAACACTACAGACAATGCTGCTTTCTCCTGGTGCCTTCTGCTGTACAACACAGAACGGGGTCTCCGTCACCCCCCTCCTCTGCTTCCGGGACTGCAGACAAAAGCAAGGGGGGGGGGGGGGTCCTTAGTCTCCCAAAGAAACAAAGCAAAAAGAGAGAAGGGTAGTAAGCCTTGCCTAGGTGTCCCCAGAACAATGATAGCAATGTGCTGCAGTACTGTGGAGGGAAACTTTGGGGTCCTTCTGGAAGGTGCAGACAATAGATTGACGTCTTCCTTGCATAGATATCTCCGCCGCAGACAGAGACTGATTTCAGCCCAGACTTACAGCCCACTAGTATATACAGGGCTAAGGAAATCTGCCTTGTCTGCAACTATCCCTGCCTAGGGGTCCCCCAAGAGAAAACACGGAGGTCACTCGTAACAGTCAGGCATTGCAGACAAAAGACTGAGGTTATTGAAGGCTACATAGACAGCACACACTCTACAACACTGACAACAGACACTGCTGACCAGAGCTCCTGGAAGCAACAAGACCACAAATCAGGGCACAAGATGAAAAATATGCTAACAGAACATGTAAAGACTACAGACAACATGTCATCCCTGGAAACTGGGTTCCCTTATACAGTGCAGAGGGAATACTGGGGTCATCCAAATCTGCAAACTACATGGGATCACTCTAGGTTTGGGGTCCCTAAAGATTCTATCAACAGCAAGATAAGGTCATCTCAACCCTGGGGTTCTGCTAAACCCTCAAACAGGCTGGGGATCATTTCTACCCTGGGGTCCACTCCCAAGATTCTGCAGGCAAAAGGTTGGGGTCATCACTAATCTGAGATTTGCAAAGACCCAGCAGACAAATGGCTGGAGTCATGTCTACACTAGAACTACCCAAGACCCAGCAGACAAAAGGCTGGGGTTGAGACTACCCCCAGGGGGCTCCCTAAGACCCTGCAGATAATATACTGGAGTCATGCCTTCCCAAAACCCTTCAGACTATTATCTTCCCAGTACTGGGGTTCCCCCTAGAGCCTGCAGATAACAGGCTGGGATCACATCTATGGAAGACCCTGCAGACTAGGGTCTTGTCGATTTTGGGGCTCCCAGAGACCCTGCAGATAACTGGAGTCATGCCTTTCCAAGACCCAGCACACTATGGACTAAGGTCATGGCAACCATGGAGCTCCCCAAGACCTTGCAGCTGGGATCACATCTTCCCAAGATTTTGCAGGACTATAGACTAGGAAACCTGATGTTCCCATAGATCCTGCAGATGGGAAGACATGAGCTCAGCCTAAGACCCTGCAGACAAAAGACTAGGGTCATGCCAATCCTGATGTTCACATAGACCCTGCAGGTGAAAGACTGTTCACATATATGAAGACATAGCAGACATAGCAGACTATAGACTAGGGTTATTCCAATCCTGGTGTACCCATATCTATGCAGATCCAGCAGACTATAGACTAGGGTCATGCCAACCCTGGTGTTCCCATAGACCCTGCAGGTGAGAGAATGTAGTCATGTCTATGAAGATCCTGCAGACTAGGGACATGCCAACCCTGTATGTTCCCATAGACCCTGCAGATAACACGCTGGGGTCATGTCTGTGAAGACACCATAGATATGGGTTATGCCAATCCTGATGTTCCCAGATCTATGACGACCCTACAGGTTAGGGTCATGCCAATCCTGGTGTTCCCACATCTATGAAAATTCTGTAGACTACATATACACACACGGGTGCTTCCAATCCTGGTGTTACCAGACCAAAGACTAGGGTCATGCCAATCCTGGTGTTTCCATAGACCCTGGGGTCATATCTATGAATACCCAGCAGACTATAGACAAGGGTCCTTTCAATCCTGGTGTCCCCATAGAGCCTCCAGATATCAGGCTGGGGTCCTGCTTATGAAGACCCTGCAGACTATAGACTGGGGTCTTTCCAATCCTGGTGTTCCCATATCTATGAAGACCCTACAGGCAAGGGTCCTTCAAATCCTGGTGTTCCCATAGACCCTTCAGATACCAATCTGGGGGTCATATCTATGAAGACCCTGCAGACTGGGGTCCTTCCACTCCTGAGGCCCCTCTAACCCTGCAGATACTAGTCTCGGGGTCACCCTTGAGTCTCCCAGGTGCCCCCTTGCCTTGCCGTTCCATAATCCTGGGGTCCCCCCCAAACAAAAGCCCTCCTCCAGGCGGGATAGGTCCGGTGGGGGCTCACCTTGCACTGTAGCTCCTGTCCGGTGTGCAGGTGGAGGGCTCTGGCCACGTTGTCCCGGTCCCCGGTGGGTAGCAGTAGGTAGCTCCCTATACAGGTAGGTCCGGTGTGCTGGGGGTCAGCGCTGTGCAGAGCCGGCGGGTGGGGGGATCCCGGGGAAGGCAGGAGGCCGCCATCGGGGGGCACCTCGCTGAGCCGGGCGCACTTGGCGGGGGGCTCGTCGGTCTCCAGCAGCCTCTTGGGGTGATGGGCCCTGCGGGGGGCCCCCGGCCGGCTCTGCACGTTGGTAAACATGGTTGATGTGAAGGGAGGAGGAGGGGGCTCAGCGGTCCCGGAGCGGCATCCACGTGTCCCCGGTGCCCCGATCACACGGCGGAGATGCGGAGTGTACAGGATCCTGCCTGCATCTGTGTGTGCGGAGCCCCGGGGACCGAGCACAACCACAGCCTGACCCCGCCCACTACCACAGCATGGCCCCGCCCACTACTGTGCAATACAGAGAGTCCGCCCCCTCCATCCCTCCGCCACAGTCTCATTCCTCTCGTTGCATCATCTCCCCTCCCCCCCTCTCCGGGCTGTCATCATCATTCTCTGCAACCTCCGGGACCCTCCATGCCGCATGTCTCTGATTACCATACATCTCTATAGATCCCTATATATCCATACATCTCTATAGATCCCTATATATCCATAGATCTCTATAGATCCCTATATATCCATATATATATATCCATACATCTCTATAGATCCCTATATATCCATACATCTCTATAGATCCCTATATATCCATAGATCTCTATAGATCCCTATATATCCATATATATATATCCATACATCTCTATAGATCCCTATATATCCATACATCTCTATAGATCCCTATACATCTCTATATATATCCATACATCTCTATAGATCCCTATATATATCCATACATCTCTATAGATCCCTATATATCCATATATATATCCATACATCTCTATAGATCCCTATACATCTCTATATATATCCATACATCTCTATAGATCCCTATATATATCCATACATCTCTATAGATCCCTGTATATCCATACATCTCTATAGATCCCTACATATCCATATATATATCCATACATCTCTATAGATCCCTATATATCCATACATCTCTATAGATCCCTATATATCCATACATCTCTATAGATCCCTACATATCCATACATCTCTATAGATCCCTATATATCCATACATCTCTATAGATCCCTATATATCCATACATCTCTATAGATCCCTACATATCCATACATCTCTATAGATCACTATATATCCATACATCTCTATAGATCCCTATATATCCATACATCTCTATAGATCCCTACATATCCATATATATATCCATACATCTCTATAGATCCCTATATATCCATATATCCCTAGCCGTATTGGAGCGATTGTGACAGAGGGAATGGAGCACTGGCCGTGATACTTGTTTTATTTGTACTAAAGAAGAAGAAGATTGTCCTGAAATATTGTATATTAGTGCAAATAAAAAAGAGTATCAGGGACAGTCCTCCATTCTCTATATATATCCGGGAGCAATGACCGTCACTGTCCACTAGAGGGAGCAGAGAGCCGAGACTGGAGAACTCTGCAACAATGTATCTCCATCATCTACACCTCCCAGAGTAAAGACACTGTATATTATATGCAACAATGTATCTCCATCATCTATACCTCCCAGAGTACATACACTGTATATTATATGTAACAATGTATCATCTACACCTCCCAGAGTACTCCCACTGTGTATTATATGTAACAATGTATCTCCATCAGCTACACATCACACTGTATATTATATGTAACAATGTATCATCTGCACCTCCCACTGTATATTATATGTAACAATGTATCATCTATATCTCCCAGAGTAAAGACACTGTATATTATATGTAACAATGTATCATCTACACCTCCCAGAGTACTCCCACTGTGTATTATATGTAACAATGTATCATCTACACCTCCCACTGTGTATTGCATGTAACAATGTATCTCCATCATCTACACATCACACTGTATATTATATGTAACAATGTATCATCTATACCTCCCAGAGTACTCCCACTGTATATTATATGTAACAATTTATCATCTATATCTCCCAGAGTAAAGACATTGTATATTATATGTAACAATGTATCATCTACACCTCCCAGAGTACTCCCACTGTGTATTATATGTAACAATGTATCTCCATCATCTACACCTCGCAGAGTACATACACTGTGTACTATATGTAACAATGTATCATCTACACCTCCCACTGTGTATTGTATGTAACAATGTATCTCCATCATCTACACATCACACTGTATATTATATGTAACAATGTATCATCTATACCTCCCAGAGTAAAGACACTGTATATTATATGTAACAATGTATCATCTACACCTCCCACTGTGTATTATATGTAACAATGTATCATCTATACCTCCCAGAGTACTCCCACTGTGTATTATATGTAACAATGTATCTTTATATATTATCTCCATATAAAACACTGCTGTCCTTACAATGTATCTATATATAGACATGTGTACATATAACTTTATAAACATACATAGGGGGGGAGATTTACTTTAACCGCTCCAGCTCCGGAAGGATTTACCCCCTTGATGACCAGGCCATTTTGTGCAACACGGCTCTGCGTTACTTTAGCTGACAATTGTGCGGTCGCTTCGACACTGTACCTGAATAAAACTGACGTCCTTTTTTTCCCCCACAAATAGAGCTTTCTTTGGATGGTATTTGATTACCTCGGCGGTTTTTATTTTTTGCACTATAAACAAAAAAAGAGCGACAAATTGGGAAAAAAACAACAATTTTTTTACTTTCTGCTAAAACATTTCCCAAAAAAAAAAGTAAAAAAACAAATTTCTTAATCTGTTTAGGCCGATATGTATTCTGCTACATATTTTTAGTAAAAAAAAAAAAAATCCCAATAAGAGTAAATTGATTGGTTTGCGCAAAAGTTATCGCGTCTACAATATAGGGGATAGATTTGCGGCATTTTTATTTATTTATTTTTTTACTAGTATTGGCAGCGATCGGTGATTTTTAGCAGGACTACGACATTGCGGCGGACAGATCGGACACCTAACTGACATTTTTGACACTTTTTTTTTTCTATCTTTTCATGAGCATCTCTTGTATCATGTCAAAAGTCTCTGACCATCCCTTGTATAATGTCTGCAACCTCTGCCCATCTTATGTATTACAGTATCTCACAAAAGTAAGTACACCCCTCACATTTTTGTAAATATTTTCTTCTATCTTTTCATGTGACAACACTGAAGAAATGACACTTTTCTACAATGTAAAGTAGTGAGTGTACAGCTTGTATAACAGTGTAAATTTTCTGTCCCCTCAAAATAACTCAACACACAGCCATTAATGTCTAAACCGCTGGCAACAAAAGTGAGTACACCCCTAAGTGAAAATGTCCAAATTGAGCCCAATTAGCCATTTTCCTTCCCTGGTGTCATGTGACTCGGTGTTACAAGGTCTCAGGTGTGAATGGGGAGCAGGTGTGTTAAATTTGGTGTTATCGCTCTCACTCTCTCATACTGGTCACTAGGAGTTCAACATGGCACCTCATGGCAAAGAACTCTCTGAGGATCTGAAAAAAAGAATTGTTGCTCCACATAAAGATGGCCTAGGCTATAAGAAGATTGCCAAGACCCTGAAACTGAGCTGCAGCACGGTGGTGGGAGTGTCACAATCTGGGGCTGCATGAGTGCTGCCGGCACTGGGGAGCTAAAATTCATTGAGAGAACCATGAATGCCAACATGTACTGTGACATACTGAAGCAGAGCATGATCTCCTCCCTTCGGTGACTGGGCCGCAGAGCAGTATTCCAACATGATAACGACCCCAAACACACCTCCAAGATGACCACTGCCTTGCTAAAGAAGCTGAGGGTAAAGGTGATGGACTGGCCAAGCATGTCTCCAGACCTAAACCCTATTGATCATCTGTGGGACATCCCCAAACGGAAGGTGGAGGAGCGCAAGATCTCTAACATCCACCAGCTCTGTGATGTCATCATGGAGGAGTGGAAGAGGACTCCAGTGACAACCTGTGAAGCTCTGGTGAACTCCATGCCCAAGAAAGCTAAGGCAGTGCTGGAAAATAATGGTGGCCACACAAAATATTGACACTTTGGGCCCAATTTGGACATTTTCACTTAGGGGGTGTACTCACTTTTGTTGCCAGCGGTTTAGACATTAATGGCTGTGTGTTGAGTTATTTTGAGGGGACAGCAAATTTACACTGTTATACAAGCTGTACACTCACTACTTTACATTGTAGCAAAGTGTCATTTCTTCAGTGTTGTCACATGAAAAGATATAATAAAATATTTACTAAAATGTGAGGGGTGTACTCACTTTTGTGAGATACTGTGCATAGATATATATACAGTATATATATATATATATATATATATATATATATATATATATATATATATATTATATATATGTGTGTGTGTATATATATATATATATATATATATATATATATATATATGTATGTGTGTGTGTGTGTGTGTGTGTATATATATATATATATATATATATATATATATATAAATATATACCAATCAGCCATAACATTATGACCACTGACAGGTAAAGTAAGGGCCAGTTCACACCTGAATCACACAGGATTCCTGCATTCCTCAGTGATTCAGTGCAGTGCGATTAAATTGCTCTGGTTCGCACAAAGTTGCGCATGCACTACTTTTCAAAAATGCACCACACTAAATTGTATCGTGCTGTGGTACCGTGCCATCTGGTACAGGCAAACTCATTGAGTTTGCAATCTGTGTTTGGGGTGTTGTTAAGAATATATTGACACCCGCAGCAGATCGCACACCCAGCACATTTTAAAACGCAGTGCAGAACGCTCCTTTCCTGCACCGCGTTCTGGTGTGAACCAGCCCTGCGTAACATTAATTATCTTGTTACAATGGCATCTGAAAGTAGCTGGGATATATTAGGCAGCAAGTGAACATGTTGTCCCCGAAGTTGATGTGTTCAAAGCAGAAAAATAGGCAAGCGTAAGGATTTGAGTGACTCTGACAAGGACCAAATTGTAATGGTTAGACGAGTCAGAGCAACTCCAAAACTGCAGCTCTAGTGGGATGTTCCCGGTCTGCAGTGGTAATATATAACATAAAATAACCATTTTTATATATATTTATATTCTGGCCATTGAAATTAATTAACACTCAAGCACTAGACGCACCTAGACTTTGACACTTTTACATGCGTTTAGGTGCGTCATGCGTTTTTGCTGCCAAAACAGGCCGCTCCTGGATGCGCTGACAGCAGCGTTTGTTTTTTTGTGCCTCTAAAAGCCTATGGAGGTTATTTAAAAGGCAAATCCACTTTGCACTACAAGTGCACTTGGAAGTGCAGTCACTGTAAATCTGAGGGGAGGATCTGAAATGAGTGGAAGCTCTGCTGATTTTATCATCCAATCACGTGCAAGCTAAAATGCTGTTTTTTTTTTTTCCTTGCATGTCCCCCTCAGATTTACAGCGACTGCACTTCCAAGTGTGCTTTCAGTGCAATTTCAGGTGCACTTTGCACTTGTAGTTTGCACTTGTAGTGCAAAGTGGAGTTGCCTTTCGTAAATAACCACCTATGTGTGCAAGAACACATAGGGGGTGATTTACTAAAGGAAAATCCACTTTGCACTACAAGTACACTTGGAAGTGCAGTCACTGTAGATCTGAGGGGGACATGCAAGGAAGATAAAAAACAGCATTTTAGCTTGCATATGATTGGATGATAAAATCAGCAGAGCTTCCCCTCATTTCAGATCTACCCCTTAGATTTAGAGCGACTGCACTTCCAAGTGCAGTGCAAAGTGGATTTTCCTTTCGTAAATAACCCCCATAGGCTAACATGCTAACATACAGGGGCATTTAGAGGTAGAAAAAAAATGCTAAACGTTCCAAAGAGCAGCGTTAAAAGCGTCCAGTGTGCATGAGGCCTAAAACATTAAATATTACCTAGGGGGTGCCACATTTTGCTCTTTACATTTTGTAATACAACACTGCAGATGTGCTTTAAAGTGGTTGTAAACTCTTTAAAAAAAAAATAACTACCTGCAAGACAAAGGCATAATGAGCTGGTATCATCGCATACTAGCTCATTATGAAATACTCACCTTAGAACGAAGCTGTTGCAGCAGTCCCTGTACACCGCTGTGACCGGCGACATGTCACCCAGAGTTATTTCCTGGATTCACGGGCTCCAGCGCTGTAATTGGCCGGAGCTGCAATGACGTCACTCCCGCGCATGCGCAACGGGAGCTGCCGGTCACGACACGGCTACTGAGAAAACAGCAAGAGCGTCATCGGCACATGCGGATACAGTGAATATCATCTAAACGGTGCAAGTTTAGGAGATATTCATGGTACCTACAGGTAAGTCTTATTATAGGCCTATCTGTAGGTACAAGTGGTGTAACTGGGTTTACAATCACTTTAATGCTACCTATAACAATGCAGGACTCATTACAACAACTGTGTAGCTCTGTTTTCTAGCTAAGGAGATCCATTTGTACTTGGAGGGTGGGAAGGAATAGAATTCTTAATGGGGAGGTGGAAGATTTGTACAGGGAGGAAAAGGGGGCGAGGGGTTCCTATGTTTGAGGTGACTGAATTATTCTGGAGGGAATTTGAGCTTGGGAGGGAGCAGGGAGACTTTTGCTGGAGTAAGATGTATATTTGGGGGGGTGAGAAGAGATTGGCACAGGGGAATGGTGGTAGAAGGGAGATTTTTGCTGGGCGGAGGTTGAGTGAGGTGGGGAATTTGCTCTTGGGGAATGGGGGAGGGGGGGTATTTTTGCCTCGGGAGGAGGGAGTGAGGATGTTTTGCCTGTGGAGTGTATGAATTGATTCTGGGGGGAGAACTCATAAACTCCATACTTTTTAAGCAGGACTGAATGTTACTTAAGCACTCTGTGTATTAAAGGGCTTGTAAAGTCTCTCTGCATTCTATGCATTAAGGTGAAAAACCTTCTGTGCTGCTGCAGTCCCCCCCAGAGCCCCCCTTTTTATTAATTTGAACCCAATCGTTCTAGCAATTTGGTCGAGACCAGTGGCTCCAGACGCTGTTTTGGGTCCTCATTGGATACATTGATAGCAGCAGGAGCCATTGGCTCCCACTGCTGTCAATCAAATCCAGTGACACGGGAGGGGGGGGGGGGGGGATCCTGCTGTCTGTGTCAATGGACGCAGCAGCGGGACTCGGGAGCGAGCACACATGGGTGCCCACAGGGAAAACGGCTCTCCGTGGGGGCACCCGGTGAAGAGAAGGAGCCAGGAGCGCCGCTGGGGGACACCTATATACCTATGTACTCTATATGTTATATTGGTCATTACATACTCCTGACTCCTGTACTCCATATGTTATATTGGTCATTACATACTCTTGACTCCTGTACTCCATATGTTATATTGGTCATTACATACTCTTGACTCCTGCACCCTATATGTTATATTGGTCATTACATACTCCTGACTCCTGTACTCCATATGTTATATTGGTCATTACATACTCCTGACTCCTGTACTCTATATGTTATATTGGTCATTACATACTCCTGACTCCTGTACTCCATATGTTATATTGGTCATTACATACTCTTGACTCCTGCACACTATATGTTATTTTGTTCATTACATACTCCTGACTCTTTTATTCTTTATTTGTTATTACATTCTCTTGATACCTGCACAGTATGGGTTACATACTCCTGACCCCTGTACTCTCTAAGTTATATTGTTCATTACATATCCCGACAGTTGCTGGTTGCCAAGTGCTCCCCAACAATTTTAATGGAGGTCCACTTTAAGATGGGCTCAGTCAAAGTGTTATGCCGCGTACACACGGTCGGACTTTTCGGCTACAAAAGTCCGACGGACATCGCCGGACCAAATCCGGCAGACAATCTGACCGCGTGTGGTCTCCATCGGACTTCCAACGGACCGTTTCGGTCGGAAATCCGACGTACTTTAGATTTGAAACTTGCTTCAAATCTTTACGTCGTAACTCCGCCAGACTCAGTTCCTGATGGAAAGCCCGTTTGTCTATATGCTATGTCTAGATACGACGGAGGAGCAGGGTACTGCATCTCGTGCTCGCTGCAATAGGAAAAACTAATTTTCCTATTGCGGCTAGCGTAGGGGGGCATCCCAGGCCCTTAGGTCTGGTATGGAACTGTAAGAGGACCCCCCTACGCCGAAAAACCGGCGTGGGGTCCTCCCCCCAAAATCCATACCAGACCCCGATCCAAGCACGCAGCCCAGCCGGACAGGAAAGGGGGTGGGGACGAGCGAGCACCCTCCCTCCTGAACCGTACCAGGCCGCATGCCCTCAACATGGGGGGGTGCTTTGGGGGAGGGGGGCGCCCTGCGGGGCCCCCCCCCCACAAAGCACCTTGTCCCCATGTTAATGAGGACAAGGGCCTCTTCCCGACAACCCTGGCCGTTGGTTGTCAGGGTCTGTGGGCGGGGGGCTTATCGGAATCCGGGAGCCCCCTTTAATAAGAGGGCCCCCAGATCCTGGCCCCCCACCCTATGTGAATGAGTATTGGGTACATGGTACCCCTACCCATTTACCTAGGGAAAAAGAGTCAATAATAAAACACACTACACAGGTTTTTAAAGTAATTTATTAGACAGCTCCGGGGGGGGTCTTCTTCCGGCTTCGGGGGTCTTCGTCCGACTTCGGGGGTCCCTCCGGTTCCCCTTCTCCCGGCGTCCGGTTGGTTCTTCTCCGCTCTCTCTGGCCTCTGTTCCCGGTGTTCCAATTCTTCTGCCGGCTACTGGGTGATGTTGACCACGCCCCCTAAAACGTCACAGTCCCAGCATGCCCAGATAGGCGGGGTCTCCGCCTATATAAGTCAAAACGGAGCGTCCAGAGAGCATTCCAGCCGGAGAGTTCGTCGTGTCAACATTGGAAGAAGAGAAGAAGCCAGAAGCCAGAAGTCCGGGCCTCCGCTGGCAAAAAGAGCCACATGAAGATAGCGGAGGAGCCGGCAGAAGAATTGGAACACCGGGAACAGAGGCCAGAGAGAGCGGAGAAGAACCAACCGGACGCTGGGAGAAGAGGAACCGGAGGGTACCCAGAAGTCGAACGAAGACCCCCGAAGCCGGAACAAGACCCCCCCCGGAGCTGTCTAATAAATTACTTTAAAAACCTGTGTAGTGTGTTTTATTATTGACACTTTTTCCCTAGGTGACTGGGTAGGGGTACCATGTACCCCATACTCATTCACATAGGGTGGGGGGCCGGGATCTGGGGGCCCTCTTATTAAAGGGGGCTCCCGGATTCCGATAAGCCCCCTGCCCGCAGACCCCGACAACCAACGGCCAGGGTTGTCGGGAAGAGGCCCTTGTCCTCATCAACATGGGGACAAGGTGCTTTGTGGTGGGGGGGGCCCCGCAGGGCGCCCCCCTCCCCCAAAGCACCCCCCCCATGTTGAGGGCATGCGGCCTGGTATGGTTCAGGAGGGGGGGTGCTCGCTCGTCCCCACCCCCTTTCCTGACCGGCCAGGCTACGTGCTCAGATCGGGGTCTGGTATGGATTTTGGGGGGGACCCCACGGCGGTTTTTCGGCTTAGGGGGGGTCCCCTTACAGTTCCATACCAGACCTAAGAGCCTGGGATGCCCGCGTCAGGGCTCGCAAGGTTTCAATCTCGCTGATAAAAGCGGCGAGATTGACTTCCCTTTCTAGTCCCGTGGTACCCGAGTCACGTTCAAAATGAACGGACTTGTTCGTGTGTGGGCAAGTCCGTTCATTCTGAAAGTCCGGCGGAAGTCCGGCGGGAAGACCGGATTCCGGAAAGTCCGGTCGTGTGTAGGCAAGTCTGTCCGTTCAGAAAGTCCGGCGGTAGTCCGCCGGAAGTCTGGCGGCAAGTACGTCGGACCTAGCTTCCAAGAAAGTCCGACCGTGTGTACGCGGCATTAGCTCTGGATTTTGTGTGCTAGAATTGTCTGTGAGGTTCTCGCTTGTGGTAGACTCTGACAAACATGTGCCGTGTATACAGTGAGCAGGCCCAGGATCTATTTAACCATGCCCCTTTAAGCCTCTCCAATTGAGGCCACACCCACAATTCACCGCTGCATCATTAAACAACTTGGTATGCCTAGCAAAGGCAGGGGCGGCGCTGTCACCCTAGAACAGGAAGTGCCCAAACATGGACCTCCATGGCAGGATCTCCAGGTATTTTTAATGAAAGATGCAAATTCATAAAGGTTGAAAAGGTCTTTTTAGGTCTTTTTTTTTTGAGCATCTCAAAGCTTACATGATCATTTAGTGAATGGATTTACCTATACGTTAAATAATAAAAAAAAAAGAATTAGTTTAATTGACTGTTGATTCAGTTATGATGTTGTGATGTAACCATCGCACACAGAGGCACAGTTGCCGGAAAGGACTGGAATCTTATACCAAACAACTGAAGTTACCGAGTGCTGCAGAAAGCCGTCCTAGGCCCGATACCTTCCTACCTGCTGACATTTCAGACACTGAGATCCGCCGATTACATCAGTGGCTCCCCAGCCGCAGCAAACTTCAATTACATCCTGCTCCACTTACACAGCAGCCCGGCTGTGAGAGCAAAAAAAACTGCAAGCAAGATAAAGATAAACCCGACACTATAATTTAAACTCATTATTTGAAATTCTAAGTTACATCATGCGTCTCTGGCTAAGATAAACAATAGGTGATTGTTCCCAGTAATACATGGATTTTCGGAAGGGAGTAAACTCAAAACTAGCTTGCGGCAGTCATAGATTTTCGGCACGGTGTGGGTCACATTGGAGCTCGTTGTCCGGTGATTGGGATCCGCTTAGGGAGAAGTGGCCTGATGATCAGGAGGCACAATAAGCCTTTGCCCTAAAGCTGATCAGCTGCAGATTTCTCAGCTCAGTTCGTACACCAAACATTTATCAATGACGCAGAACAAAACCTCATGAGAGAAATGTGGAGGCTTCCATTGCTGACCTCTGAAAATGTCAGTTGCATAACCGTCAGGCAACTTGCATTTTCATATGTTGTCTGCCTGAGGTTTTGTAATTTAGTGTAGTCAGTTTTGTGTTCTGGGCAACCCTACTGGACAGCCCAGTTATTTGCTGACTCTGATGGCAGAGGTCACCAGCTTGCTTCTGCAAATCCTGTATCCGATCTACCCAAGGCCTTGACAGCCTCTGAGCCCTCAGCCTTTGAGATTCTGTCCGATTCTGAGTCGCTCTCATCCTTACGAGCTTGTCTCTGAGGGGTTGCAGTCCTCTGCTGTTACTCACAAATTAAAGGAGAATGCTTCAGCTCTCATTGATGCAATGTGCACCCCTCTTATGCCCTGTACACACGGTCGGACATTGATCGGACATTCCGACAACAAAATCCTAGGATTTTTTCCAACGGATGTTGGCTCAAACTTGTCTTGCATACACACGGTCACACAAAGTTGTCGGAAAATCCGATCGTTCTAAACGCGGTGACGTAAAACACGTACGTCGGGACTATAAATGGGGCAGTAGCCAATAGCTTTCATCTCTTTATTTATTCTGAGCATGCGTAGCACTTTGTGCGTCGGATCTGTGTACACACGATCGGAAATTCCAACAACGGATTTTGTTGTCGGAAAATTTTATAGCCTGCTCTCAAACTTTGTGTGTCGGAAAATCCGATGGAAAATGTGTGATGGAGCCCACACACGGTCGCAATTCCCGACAACAAGGTCCTATCACACGTTTTCCGTCAGAAGATCCGACCGTGTGTACGGGGCATAAGACTAGAATAGTAGTCTTCAAATTGCAGCCCGTGGGCCAGATGTGGCCCTGTGCTTGCCTTTATTTGGCCCTTGGGCACCATTACATCCACTGACACCAACCATAGGGCACTATTCTTCCCTATTCTGAAGTGACAGGGCACCTTTTCTCCCATTGACACCGTTAATGCAGAACCATTCCTCCCTTAGACACCAATGATGGGGGACAATTCCTTCCATTGATACCAATGATGGGACACTATTCTTCCTACAGGTACCATTGATGTGATAGTATTCTTCCTACATATACCAATGATGGGGCACTATTCCACTGATACCACTGATGGGGCACTCTTCCTCCCAATGATACCAATGATGGAGCACTATTCCTCCCACTAAGCACCATATAGCAATATGGTGTGACTAAATCCCCATATTTTTTGAAAACGTTCAGGTGTTTTAAATAGCCTTGCAGGAGGTAAATGTCTTTTTTGCATGTGTGCGCTGTAATATTTTTTTCTGTTTTATAGTCTTATGGCTGCACCATCTTTGATGCATCTTTTAGGGTGTGCCCCCCAAATATCTTGTTTGTGTATTGTATGGATTCTGACCAAATCCTTTTGGGCAGGAGCACCCCACTCCCTCATCATTGCCTCTTATTAGTGTCCACCTGTGTCATAGGTGGAGTCCTTTAGTTCTCCCATATAGAGGAGTGTATTTCTCCCATGGTTCAGAGAAGCAGGATCTCCCATTCTATGGATAGCGTAGGACCCACTAACAATGGGGTACTTTGGGACACTAATGATGGGGGACAATTCCTCAACATTGATACCAATGATGGGACACTATTCTTCCTACAGGTACCATTGATGTGATAGTATTCTTCCTACATCTACCAATGATGGGGCACTATTCCACTGATACCACTGATGGGGCACTCTTCCTCCCACTGATACCAATGATGGGGCACTATTCCTCCCACTGATACCAACAATGAGCACAATTACTCCCACCACAATAATTGGGCACTATTTACTCCCACTGGTCACAGTCTGGACCCTCCAAAGCCTGAAGGACAGTAAACTGGCCCTTTGATTAGAATGTTTGGAGACTCCTGGACTACAAGATCAGCCTGTTGCTTCTACCAGTGCTATTCCCAGTCTTGGGTCCTTTAGAGCCCAAAAAAGCAAAGACCTTCACAGTGCACGGGTGTTCCAGGTTATCTTCCACAGTGGGGTTACCATTCATCCCCATTTCCTGGGGACAGTCCCGATTTGAGGGGGTTTGTACCTGGAAAATGAGGGTCCCTAGCATTGTCCCAGGGATCCTAGCAGCATAGCGTACACCTGGCTAACCCAGCAGTGCTATTTAGATTGCCATTTGTGCAGTGTAACTGTTACACTGGCACCCCAGGCCTACTTCCGCACCTTCTCTTGCAGGTTCTGCATCTAATCCAGCCACAGTCTTGGCAGTCTCTGGGCCCTCAGTTGCTGAGATTTTGTCAGATTCAAAGTTGCACCAGTCTTTACCTTACGAGCTTGCCTGTAAGGGGTTGTAGTCCTCTGCCATTACTCTTAAATTAAGAGACACCATTTTGGCTCTCATTGATGCAGTGTACCCCACTTTAAAACTAGAAGATCAGCCTGTTGCTCCTAACAGTTCTATTCTAGTCTTGGGTCCTTCAGAGACCAAAAAAATGGCGAAAGCTTTCCCATTGCACCTGCTGTTCCAAGTCTTCCTCAATGATAAGGTTACCATTTGTCCCCGTTTCCCAGGGACAGTCCCTATTTGAGTGATCTGTCCCTGGAAAACGGGTGTCACAGGCATCATCCCAGAGAGCCTGATAGCAAAGCATAAAACTGGCTCTCTAGCGGTGCTATTTTGCACAGTGCGACTGTCCAAATGGCGCCTGAGTACTGCTAGGTGCCCAGGGATGCCTGCATATATATATATATATATATATATATATATATATATATATATATATATAAGTTGAGAGGCTGCAGCAGGGGCTGATCTGTGTCGGATATTTGTGAACCCAGCCAAGAAATGCACAGGCCACAGGATTTACATGATTGTGACATCTCTGAGCCAGCATCTCAGTCCAGGAAGTATATGGTGACTGTGGATGATGCTCGAACAAAGATAGCTCTATCCTCCTAGAGAGAAAAGTAGATGAAGGTATGTGTTCTATGTGAGAGGGTATCAACATGGAAATGTTACAGTAACCATACATGAACTTTGGGCACCGCTCCAGTCCGGTGACTCCCACTGTCGGGTGCAGGCGGAGAGAAGAGATAGATCATCCCATTCTATGCAGACATGCCTAGAAAAAGGAGGTTCGAACCAAAGCACACCAGAGCAAAAATACGGCTTCAGCTTGGCTTCATCCAAGCCACAACCGACGCGTTTCACTGCACCAAGACTAAGCCCTGTAGGTGGGGTGAAACACGTTGGACGGCAGTTCGAATCTCTTCTTTCATGGAAATGTTACACTTCCATATTACTCAACATAAATGCAGTTAGCATGTAGAAATATATCTGATGCTAGCTTCACTTTACCAAAACCCATCGCGTGTACAGCAGTTAGTGGATTAGGTTACGAGGTTAGGGGAATCACTGGTTGGTTAGGTTGTGTCTCATCCACACAGGGGCTTCGTCTTATGATACAGGCCTCAAAGCCTTTGTGAACTTTAACTTTTTAATCCCTTGCAAATGGTGCCTCCAAACATGGAGGCGGACGGAAGTATAAAATATCCTTCAACCTGGGAGTGGATTTTTGTATTTCGCTTTCACTTCTTCACTGATATCCCTTCACGCTAAATGAGAACTTCTTATAATGACAGGCTACCTCCCATGGTGATAAATGACAGTTACAGTTATATGCTATATTTTTCCCCCCCCCGCTCGTGTTATTTTGGGATCTGCGTGGCGAATAGAAACCCAATAGCTTCTCGCACAAAAGAACTTTACAAAACGCAATTTTATTTCATACTCTAGGTCAACAAGAGTTGAAGATTTGTCACCAACGAGTGGGGCCTGCCTACACGACGGAGGCTCTCAATGGATGATGCAGAAAACCTTCACAGTTTTGACAAAAGGTAAAATTACTTGTGAACGTCAGTCGGGGAGGAAGCGAGATTGAAGAGCCATAGTCCCCCAAGCCTGTGAACAGACAATCATCATCCTTCTGTTTTCATATATGCCTTCAGCTATAGTGCCAAGTATTCCCAGATCCACATGCCGCTCTTGTGCTGGGTGACTCATCCCATCGCGCTCTGACAACGCCGCTGAACTTAAAAAGTCAGATGTCAAAAGCAGAGAGTTTTTTATCCTCAGGCAGAATTTGCTTTCTTGTGAAAATACGGATTTTTCGTTGCCGCACAAAAGGGGTTGGATGGAGAAACAAAGAGATGATTTGTTTTCAGCCCTGAAGTCCTGAAGACGAGGATAGGGATTCCAACTGTTGAGGCAACATTACCAGAACTTGATTAATTTAGAGGAACTAGTAAAAGTAACGCCAGAATCAGGCCTATATATATATTACATGTTATATGTGCACTGAGCAAATGAATGCCAACAGCTAAATACACTATATTACCAAAAGTATTGGGACGCCTGCCTTTACACGCACATAAACTTTAATGGTATCCCAGTCTTAGTCCGTAGGGTTCAATATTGAGTTGGATATATATATATAACAGCTTCAACTCTTTTGGGAAGGCTTCCACGAGGTTTAGGAGTGTCTCTTTGGGAATGTTTGACCATTCTTCCAGAAGCACATTTGTGAGGTCAGGCACTGATGTGGACGAGATGGCCTGGCTCGCAGTCTCCACTCTAATTCATCCCAATTCATCAGGTTCAGGCCAGTCAAGTTCCTCCACCCTAAACTCGCTCATCCATATCTTTATTGACCTAGCTTCGTGCACTGGTCCAAATTATTTGGTGGAGGAGGGATTATGGTGTGGGGTTGTTTTTCAGCAGTTGGGCTTGGCCCCTTAGTTCCAGTGAAGGGAACACTTAAGGCGTCAGCATACCAAGACATTTTGGACAATTTTATTCTCCCAACTTTGTGGGAACAATTTGGGGATTGGCCCTTCCTGTTTCAAAATGACTGCGCACCAGTGCACAAAAGCAAGGTCCATAAAGACATGGATGAGTGAGTTTGGGGTGGAGGAACTTGCCTGACCTGCAAAAACTCCTGACCTCAACCCGACAGAACACCTTTGGGATGAATTAGAGCAGAGACTGCGAGCCAGGCCTTCTCGTCCACATCAGTGCCTGACCTTACAAATGCGCTTCTGGAAGAATGGTCAAACATTCCCATAGACACACTGCTAAACCTTGTGGACAGCCTTCCCAGAAGAGTTGAAGCTGTTATGGCTGCAAAGGGTGGGCAACTTAATATTGAACCCTACAGACCAAGACTAGGATGCCATTAAAGTTTTAATGGCAAGGCAAACAGTGGCAGTTACTTTTCCAGGAGTTTCTGGATTTTACAAGCTCTCCCAGCCTTTCTCTTAGAATTCTGCTCCACTATTTTTTATGTGTCGTATTGAACTGCATCAGACTATTATTGTTTTGTAGTATGCGGACACCTAGTAGCAGTTTTGCGCCACTTGATTACTATGCGATTTTGTTCTCTCCCTCTGTCCTCCCCTCCCGTTTAGCACTATTTAGTTTAGTCCTAGCTAGACTCCTCACGTCAGGAACCTCTTGTCAGCCGTCAGAGGAATCATGCTAATTTTCATGCGTATGTGCATGTTTTAAGGCATGGGAGAGCACACGCATAGGAACACATGTATAACAGCATTTTCAGGGACACACAGGCACATCTACCATATATTCTGGTGTCTAGTGGACTATTTAAACCTGAGGCCTGCAATGGATTATTGCTAAATGGTCTTTCAGCTGGTATCCTGCATGATCCTGAATCCTGTTACCGACCTTGAATGAATGAATGATTTGTAGAGCGCTGCAAATGCGAACTGAATCGCCTCAAGGCGCTAGATGCCTACTCTGTTGTCAGCTTCTTAGAAGAGGAAGGTCTTGAGTTTTTTCCTGAAGGCCTGATGGTTTTCTTCCATGAGGATGTAAGTCGGAAGCGCGTTCCATAGCCGAGGTCCTTGGACTGCAAATCTTCGTTCTCCTTTTGCTTTGTAGCGGTATTTGGGAATGATGAGGAGGTTTTGGTTAGCTTATTGAAGACTGCGATTGGGTGTGTAGTGTTTTATTTTCTCTCGAAGATATAGAGGAGCGTTTTCTTGTATGCATTTGTGGGTGAGGCAGAGGGTCCTCAGGGATGGGGAAATGGATTCCCAGGGTTTTTTTCCTGTTAACAGTCTTGCCGCCGTGTTTTGGATGAGTTGCAAGCGCGCAAGCTGATATTGGGGTAATCCTACGTAGAGCGAGTTTGCGTAGTCGAGTCGGGAAATGATGATTGTTCCAACTACTGCTTTGTCCTCTTCTGGGATGAAGGGGATGAGTCTACGTAGCAGGCGGAGAAGATGGTGAGATCCGCTGACTACTGATCCTATTTGTGCATCCATTGTCATTTCTGAGTCAAAGATGACTCCAAGACTCTTGGCTTTGGTGCTTGGAGAGATGGTCTGTCCAAAGACGGTAGGCAGTGTCCACGGAGTCTTAGTTTTGGGATTTTTGCTAGCATGTAGGAGAAGAAGTTCTGTTTTTGAACCGTTGAGTTTGAGGGAGCTAATGGTCATCCAGTCATCTATCAAAGTGAGGAATTTCTCTAAGACCTTGGCCTGGATTCTTGACCAAGATTCTGCCTATCAATTTTGTACCTCGTTGCCTGCACGTTGTGATTTGGTACCTGTCCAGCTGTTACTGACCTCAGCTGGTGACCCAGCTCTGCTCTGTACTGGTGAACTTGGGAGCCTTCATCTCTGGGATTCTGCTTACCAACAAGTTCAAGTTCACGTTTCTAACTTCCTGGCACCTACTGCCTTCCATTGGCCTAGCTGTCCCTGTCTTAAACGCCAGGGGTGCTCAGACAGGAATTGTGCAAAAGGCTACCCTCATCATCTCTGCCAGTTTCTTCCATGTGTCCCTCAATCAGTGTTAGGTATTTATACAGACAGGGCTTAGGAAAGTCATTATCTTCTTACTCTTATAAAGACTGGAAAAACATCCTCTGTACTGCAATTATGTGACGTAAAAATTAGTTGAATTCAACTTCTGTGTCTTATTGAAGTGTTAAACAGCCTGTGGAAGGTGCCAAGTCAACAGATAACCATGCTGTCCTAACATACTGCATCTAAGAAGGTATGTCAATGCAACAATAACCAGTAGCCTTCATACAGATCCCCCAAAACACTCATGGACCCAACAGTGGTGACCAAATCACAGACATGCACTCTGTTCTATGTCAGTTCTATTTAGCAAAATGTATGTAGCACCCTCTAGTGTGCTAGAATAGTTTGTTGTAAAGTAGGAAAATATGGCTTGACTGAGAGCCAAGCATGGGTTGAATCTGGGTCAGGGCTGAATGACTCAGGGAGGCTGGATGGCTCAGCAAGCAGCATTTCTGGTGACTCCCCCTGCTTTCTGGAACCTTGGAGAAGCTTCCAAAAGTAGAGGGTGGAGTCTAGGAGGAGCTGCTTGGAGCATTTATGATGCTTCCACAGACCACAAGTAGTGTGTCCCATTTCCCCCCATGCAACCCCTTTATCATGTTTCCTGGGCTCCACTGTCTCACCTGTGGACCCGGGACCCTCATGGCGGATATTGCTGGGTAGAGGGGAGAGAGAGCAGTGAACATCCATTCGCTGATCTTCCCTAGCTAAAATGAACACAGCTGTGGCCACTGTGGCTGGGAAAGAAGGGATCTGCATATTAATTTCAATTGAGTCCAGGGGACACTTTAGGGAGTCTGATAGACCCCTGATGTCTCTTTAAAGGGAACCTCACATAGCAAATAGCTGTCACATAGAGGACTTTTGGTCCTCTCACAGGTGGAGATCGAGCTGAACAAGGTGCTTCTTTTGCACCTTTTGTCCAACAACCCTGGTAGTGGTGACAGCAGATGTGGGGACACAAAGTGGCACAAGGAATGATGTTGAAGACAGTACCTAAAAAAAAGGCAAGAGCATAGCCAGGACAAAAGCTAAAGATCATCAACAGTTGGGCAGCGAGGTACCCAATCAGAAGGCAAGGACAGCATCAGGATAGCAACAACCAGGAAGAGAGGTACAGGAACAAGGCAGAGGCAGGATATAAGCCAAGGTCAGCTAATAGGTAGTGCAAAATCAGAAGAAAGAGCTAATTCCAAAATGCAAGCCAAGGTCACAACGAACTAACAGGGATACAGAGACAGGTCAAAGGCAAGACTGGTCGTACATGGAAGGGCAGAAGTAACAGGTCAGGCCACAGGTAAATCAGGACCTAGCTGAACACCAATCAGTAATCTGTCCATGTCACACTCCAGATTGCTGAGTGGTGGCTTGTTGGCACATAGGCCGACCATAGACAATTCGAACTGACCGAGATTCAAACTATGAATGGGAAGGCTGATTCTACCCAAGTTGTTCAATCGATCAACTTGGGTATAACCAGCCTGTCAGATTTTTTTATGCTATAGCCGCTAGCAAAAATCACTGTGTGTTCCCCCATCAACACTGACTATGTTGATGGAGAATGAAGCAATTTTCTTTCCTGGTTGCAGGAAAGAAAATCGCTCCATCTTTGGCCGACTCAATACCAGTGCCCATCATAAATGTGCACCTATGCTCATGCTGCTACCATAAATGTGAAAATGTCCTCTCATGAACCCTAATATATAACTGCTATTGACCCAATGCAAACAATGTCCAGGGTTTAGGGAAAACCTGACAAACCCAAAAAACAATAACAATCAGAGCTCAGGCTGGCTACAGCCTACTGCAAACACTAAAATGAGAATATAAACACTGTAGCAATGGCAGGGTCACTGAACTTTATAACCAGCATTTCAAAATCTATTTTTACCAACCAATGGGAGTTTTTTTATTGGTGTTTTATGGTTTATGCAGAGGATCTTTGTGTTCTAACGTAGTGTTTGAACGCAATGCCACTTGAACATGTGCGTTTGCTAAGTTTTGGGTTCTTTTGCGTCGGTCCCTTTGAAGCAGCAGGAATGTATCCCAATACGCTGCAACACAACACAAAGCAGTTCAAATGTAACCTCTGAGCGCTTATCAACACTAAACAGTTTATAATAATGGAAAGACCAGACTTGTGTCTGAAGTAGGGTTGCCGTCCGCCTGTCTATGAACTGGACACTCTGGTTTTAATGAACGTTGTCCAGTCTTACAGCTAGGTGATGGCTCAAGGGACTACAGCTGAGTGGCTTACAGGTGTGTCACACTTTTTTTATCTGCAGACAATATCTCTCCATAAGGCTTTGATGCCCCGGGGAGGACTTAGAATCTTTGGTCTGGGTGGGCAAACACAGCACCACACCCTATGCTCCTTTTATCATAGGGATAGGTTTCTGTGAGCTAAAAAAAAAAAAAAAAAAAAAAAAAAAAAGCATACCATGTAAATGTGTGCAATGATGTTCCACTGAATGGTAAAAGGGTGTTCATTACCACGTTGTTTTTATTGTGACACATCTATTCGCCACTTCCAGAATCAGGTTCCTTTGCAGCTCTTGGGATCTGGTCACAGGTCCAAGGAGCTCCTTTGCTCCATGGATACTTTGGACATTTGTTCACAAGTCCAAGGTGCTCCTTTGCTCCATGAATACTTTTGACATTTGGTCACAGGTCCAAGGAGCTCCTTTGTTCCATGGATACTTCGGATATTTAGTCACATGTCCAAGGAGCTCCTTTGCTTCATGGATACTTCGGACATTTTGTCACAGGAGTTTCTTTGCTCCTTGAATATTACGGACATTTGGTCAGAGGTCCAAAGAGCTCCTTTGCTCCATGGATACTTAGGACATTTGGTCACAGGTCCAAGGAGCTCCTTTTCTCCATGGATACTTTGGACATGTGGTCACAAGTCCAAGAAGCTCCTTTGCTCCATGAATACTTTTGAAATTTGGTCACAGGTCCAAGGAGCTCCTTTGCTCTATGGATACTTCAGACATTTGGTCACAGGTCCAAGGAGCTCCTTTGCTTAATGGATACTTCGGACATTTGGTCACAGGAGCTTATTTGCTCCATGAATACTACGGACATTTGGTCAGAGGTACAAGGAGCTCCTTTGCTCCATGGCTACTTCGGACATTTGGTCACAGGTCCAAAAAGCTCCTTTGCTCAATGGATACTTCGGACATTTGGTCACAGGTACAATGAGCTCCTTTTCTCCATAGATACTTTGGACATTTGTTCACAAGTTCAAGGTGCTCCTTTGCTCCATGAATAGTTTTGACATTTGGTCACAGGTCCAAGGAGCTCCTTTGTTCCATGGATACTTTGGATATTTAGTCACATGTCCAAGGAGCTCCTTTGCTTCATGGATTCTTTGGACATTTTGTCACAGGAGTTTCTTTGCTCCATGAATATTACGGACATTTGGTCAGAGGTCCAAGGAGCTCCTTTGCTCCATGGATACTTAGGACATTTGGTCACAGGTCCAAGGAGCTCCTTTTCTCCATGGATACTTTGAACATTTGGTCACAAGTCCAAGAAGCTCCTTTGCTCCATGAATACTTTTGAAATTTGGTCACAGGTCCAAGGAACTCCTTTGCTCCATGGATACTTCGGACATTTGGTCACAGGTTCAAGGAGCTTCTTTGCTCCATGGATACTTCGGACATTTGATCAGAGGTCCAAGGAGCTTCTTTGCTCAATAGATACTTCGGACATTTGGTCACAGCGTCCAGGAGCTCTTTTGCTCCAAGTACACCACGGACATTTGGTCATAGATCCTAGGAGCTCTTCTGCTTTATGGATACCCAAGATGTTAACTCCTAGGAGCTCTTTTTCTCCATTGAGACCCCAGACATTTGGTCACTGATCTCAGGAGCTCTTTGGCTCTATAAAAGCCCCAAACTTTCGATCTCTGGAGTTTTTTCACTCCATGGAGACTCCAGACATTCAGTCCCAGGTCTCAGGAGCTTTTTCACTCCATGAAGACCCCAGACATTTGGTCACAGACCCCTCTTTCATTCCATATAGACCCCAGACAATCGGCCACAAGTCTCAGGAGCTCTTTTGCTCCATGGAGACCCCAGACACGTTCTTGGGCTGTAGGCAGGAATACAGGGATAATTGACAATCTCTGACACTCTCTGCTTACAGCAGTCCGAAAAACACCCAGGTACATGCAGCGCTGAGGTTACTGAATTATATTAGATTGAGGCAGTGAGGTCAGTGTGAATATAATGGCTGGACAGCAGGTCACCACATGAGTGCTCCTGCCAAAGCGGTGTAGCTTGGGTGACGGGCGGGTCAGCCTGTGATGTCACCTGCCCTCCCGCGTTAAAAGAATGCAGCAAGAAGAGGGGGCTGGAGTGCATAGACTAGCACGATCACCAGGTTTATTTGCAACTTGCATTTCGAAAGCAGAAAGAAAGTTGCAAATATGTTTAAAAATAAATGCAAACTTTTTTATTTTGCATTTACATTTACTGCCAAAAGTGTTAGGGCCAGTTCACAGCACAGAAACACAGTTTGGACGCATTCTGAATGCATTTCTGCATGCGCAATTGTGATGCGTTCTGGGGTGTTTTTGAAGCATTTTCAATGCGTTTCAATGAGTTGATTCCCCTCCTGTTTTTTTTCTTTTTTACTTTACAGGGTTCCGGTGTGTTTTTGATGCATTTAGATGCTTTTTGGTATGCTTTTTTGCAGTTCCTTGCAAACAAAACAAAAAAATGCAGCGTGTTCTCCAGATGTTGACCCTACTGGAATGCACTGCAATGGTGTGCACTTTGCCATTGAAAGCCTCGTAAACTACTTCTAATGCAGAAAAAAACCCCCACTGGACTGCATGTGGCCCTTTTACTATATCAACATTTTTATCTAACCTTCAGGGCTGGTTCACACCACATGCAGTCCAGTGTGGTCTTTTTTCTGCATCAAAAATGCATGGACAGTGGGTTACATAGATTCCAAAGGCAAAGTTCACACCATTGCAGTGTTCTCCAGTACAGTCAACAACAGTAGAAAATGCTGCATTTTTTCTGCAAGGAACTGTACCGAAACATGGCAAACCGCATCAAAAACACATTACACAAAAAACAAACATTGAACATGAAGAAAATGAAAAAGAAAATGAGGAATAAAACACATCTTAAGTGCAGAACAAAAGTGCTTAAAAAAGCACCAAATTGTATTACGCCAAAAAAAAAACCAAAAAAAACAAAACAAGGAAGATGAGGAAAAAAAAACAAAAAAAAGACAAAAAAATGCATCTAAAGTACATAATAAAGCTTAAAAGACGCACCAGAATGCATTACACACAAAAATAAAAAATAAACAATTAAAAAAATAAATCAGGACATGGCAAACTGCATCAAAAACACACTACACAAAAAAAAAAAAAAAAAGAAAATGAAATGAAAAAAAAAACTAGGAATAAAACACATCTGAAGTGCAGAACAAAAATGCATAAAAAAAGGCACCAAAATGTATTATGCCAAATTAAAAAAAAAAAAAAAAACAAGGAAAATGAAGGAAAAAAATGCAACTGAAGTGCATAAAAAAGGCTTAAAAATGCACCAGGATGCATTACACAAAAAATAAAAAATAAATAATTTAAAAAATAACAAGGAAAATTAAGAAAAATGTAAAAAAAAACCTAAAAGAAAAAAAACACATCTGAAGTGCATCAAAAATGCTTAAAAAACACACCAGAATGCATTACACACACAAAAAAAATAACAAGGAAAGTGAAGAAACATTAAAAAAAAAAAAAAAATAAAAGAAGAAAAAGAAAAAAAAAAAAGCACATCTGAAGTGTACCAAAAATGCTTTAAAAAATAACAAGGAAAATGAAGAAAAATGAAAAAAAAAAAAAAAAAAAAAAAAGCAGAAAAAAATAGCAGAAAAAGAAGAAAAAAAGCACATCTGAAGTGCACCAAAAATGCTTAAAAAACACACCAGAATACATTACACAAAAAAATAAAAAATAAATAATTTAAAAAATAGCCGGAACATGGCAAAACGCATCAAAAACACATTACACATAAAAAAAAAAAAAAAGAAAGAAAGAAAAAGAAATGAAAAAGAAAAAGAAAACGAGGAATAAAACAATAAAACACATCTGCAGTGCAGACCAAAAACAAATAAAAACCAAAATGTATTATGCCAAATAAAAAAAATAAAAAAAAACAAGGAAAATGAAGAAAAAAAATGCAACTGAAGTGCATAAAAAAGGCTTAAAAATGAAAAAAAATAAAAAAATAAATAATTAAAAAAAAACAAGGAAAATTAAGAAAAATGTAAAAAAAACTAAAAGAAAAAACACATCTGAAGTGCATCAAAAATGCTTAAAAAAACACACCAGAATGCATTACACACACACAAAAAAATAACAAAAAATAACAAGGAAAGTGAAGAAACTTTTAAAAAATTTAAAACATAAAAATAAAAGAAGAAAAAGAAAAAAAAAAAAGCACATCTGAAGTGTACCAAAAATGCTTTAAAAAATAACAAGGAAAATGAAGAAAAATGTAAAAAAAAAAAGAGGAGGAAAAAAACACATCTGAATGCAACCAGAATGCATTACACACAAAAAAAGAAGAAAAACTTAAAAAAAATAAAATAAAGAGGAAAAAACATACATTTTAAAAAATTAAAATGCACAAGAATGCATCAAAAACACACAAGCTAATATGTATCTGGCCTGCGTTTCTGTGGTGTGAGCCGGGCCTCAAAGCTTGCATTTGTTAATTTGAGTGTTATTAGTAATGTTGAAAGAAGCACTCCTGGGCCTAGCCAATCATTTTTCTGTAGTAATCCTTCTTACCCATAACGGGGGACATGGCAGGGATCTATCGTCTTGCATACATACGTTGTGCTAAAAGGCGTCCCCCTTTCTCATCTCATGAATTGGAAGATATGCATTGTGCTACAGGTCTCAGTGCCAAAATAAAAAAAAATGAATAAAAAAAAAGATTTAAAAAAATGGCTCATGTACAATGTAATGAAAAATTTGACACCAGAATTCCTGTACCAAAAAAACATGGGTTCCAGTATGCAGAAGCTTAAACATACCAGACTGAGAGATGGATAAAATACAGGCTGGTATTTAGGGTGACGGTTCTCTTGTCAATCACCATTTTTTCAGAACTCTGCGATGTTTACGCGACGTTGTAAATTTTCTTGGTCGTGTTTATTTCAAGGTTGACGTGTTCCCCCTTTGAAGCGTAAGCCGTTTCTGTAATGCCACATTACTAATAAAACAAATAATATACTATTTGTCAAGCAGAACATGGCGTGAGTGCACACATTGTGTTAGCACAGTGACATCATTCGGGCCTGCTGGCTCGGCAGCATTATCCAAAGACAATTAAATGGCTTCACTCTGCATTACATAGACACATTGCATCAGTTTCCTGGCTCCATCCTGGGGGTCTCCAGTGAGATAATGCAGCACAGGCCCTTTTTTTTTTGTATTATTTTTATTTTTAACCATTAATTGCCTCAAAGTCTCTGGCAGTCGGATGGTTAAGTGAGTAGAGGAGTGACGCTCGCCCGTGGGCCTGCTTACTGAAAGTCTTTAGCTCCGGGCAGAGTTTTCTTCTAGGAAATCTTGCAGAACATTGCACGCAATGTGAAAAATACAAAAGCAAATATACCGCGCTGTCTACAACAAATAGAGAAAAGCAGCTAGCACAGGAATAGATTAATTGCAGCTAATAAAAACATGCAAAAAATAAATGCAGCGCTCAAAGTGAATCTCAGAATGAACTGAAGAAATATTGTACATATACATAAAAAAGTGCACATAAATGATCTGAGAGTAAACTCAAAGAAATATATACAAACAGTGTATAAGTACATAAATAACTAAAATATATATGTGCAATAAACCAATAAAATTAAAGGGGTTGTAAACCCATTACAAGCACTTTAACCTACAGGCAAGCCTAGATTAAGGCTTACCTGTAGGTGCAAGAAATATCTCCCCAACCTAAAAGGTTGAGGAGATATTTGCAGGAATAGCAGCACCTATGTCTACGGCGCATCGGGCGCAGGCGCACTGAGCGTGCCGTTTCTAACGGCGATAATGCCGTTAGTGGCGGCACCAGTGCGCATGCGCGGGAGTGACGTCATGCGTGCTGGTAAACCAATAGAAATTAAAGTGGTTGTAAACCCATTACAACAACTTTAACCTACAGGTAAGCCTAGATTAATGCCGCGTACACACGAGCGGACTTTACAGCAGACTTTGCCCGGCGGACTTTACGCCGGACTTTATGACGGACTTTCCGAATGAACGGACTTGCCTACACACAATCCACCAAAGTCCGTCGAATTCGTATGTGATGACGTGCGACCGGACTAAAACAAGGAAGTTCATAGCCAGTAGCCAATAGCTGCCCTAGCGTGGCTTTTTGTCCATCGAACTAGCATACAGACGAGCGGACTTTTTGACCGGACTCGAGTTCGACGGATAGATTTAAAACATGTTTCAAATCTAAGTCCGTCCAACTTTTTAGCAAACAAAGTCCGCTGGAGTCCACACACGATCGAATTGTCCGACGAAATCCAGTCCGCCGGGCAAAGTCTGCCGTACAGTCCGCTCGTGTGTACGCGCCATAAGGCTTACCTGTAGGTAAAAGGTTGAGGAGATACTTGCAGGAAAAGCAGCACCGATGTCTACGGCGCATGCGCCATAGACATCGGGCGAAGGCGCACTGAGCGTGCCGTTTCCGTGCATTCGCGGGAGTGACATCTACGCGGCTCCGGCCAGTCACAGCACCGGAGCCGCGATACCCGGAAGTCACTACGGGATAGACGGCGGCGGCGGAGGAGGCAAACGAGGGCCGATGTCGGAGCTTCGATCTCAGGTAATTCATAATGAGCTAGTATGCTATGCATACTAGCTCATTATGCCTTTGCCTTGCAGGGTGAATTTTTTTTTTTTTTAAGAAGCTTTACTTCCTCTTTAATATACTAAGGACAGATGTGAAGATGGTAAATTTATGTGAATAATGTCCAATAATATCCAAAGAAAAAAAAATATATTTTAGTCCTTAATGTTTGGGAAGGTGAACCAAACAGTAAATAATAAATATCCAAAAACGTGGTTCAAAGTAACTGACACTGGAACTGAATACCGATGTGACATAGATAAATGTGCCCAAACTTGTTGATAAGTGATCCACCACCAGAGAGTCTAAAGGCTTACCGGGACGATTGAACCCAAATGGGTATACACCCAATGGGTCAATCAGGCCTGTAGGGCAACACGCCCAAGGGGAACTATCACAAGGGGCACGACCTCCAACCAGAAGACCGACTCCAACAATAGACCTCAATGGGATAGGTAATAGACAGAGAACCGCATGGATGATTGCTCCAATGGGACAAATTTATCAAAAGGAAGAAGAAGTAGGCACATAGTGTAATCCCATTTAAATCGAAAGTAATTTATTGATAAAAAAGGAGGAAATACACTCACATTTTGGTTGATAAAAAAAGCGATTTAGAATTAAATAGTGACTTCAGCAGAGTGTCCCGACATGTTTCGTCACACAAGACATCATCTGGGGTTAAGATGATAACCAGATGATGTCTTGTGAGACTAAATATGTTGGGACGCTCTACTGAAGTTATTTATGTACTTATACACTGTTTGTATATATTTCTTTGAGTTTACTCTCAGATCATTTATGTACACTTTTTCTTTATGTATATTTACAATATTTCTTCAGTTCATTCTGAGATTCACTTTGAGCGCTGCGCTTATTTTTTTACATTGCACGCAATGTGCCTGAACATACCAAGAACACGGCCTAGGCTGGGCATTTCAAACCACAAATCCCAAATGTTTTGCTGCACGAAACACGTGAAGAATAAAACTGTCTTTACGGCTGAAGTGAACTGTCAGTAAAGCTATTACGGTTGCTGGAATTTCAGAAATGTTTCCAGGAACTTGTTGGAAATGATTGTATTTGTTGGAAACATAAAATACGCTATTATAAAAACATTTAAGGCCCATTTGGACCTTTGCGTTGCAATAATGCACATTTTATAGCCTGTGACCACATTTCACGGTTTTACAAGATCCTTGGCATAGGTGTGCGCAGCCTATTGCATCAGGGTGTGCACCCCAAAGCTCAAACACACGTGTCTGTGTGTATGTGCAATATATGTGCATATACAGTGCCTTGAAAAAGTATTCATACCCCTTGACATTTTCCACATTTTATCAAGTTACAACTGAAGACGTAAATGTATTTTATGTGATAGACCAACACAAAGTGGCACATAATTGTGAAGTGGAAGGAAAATGATAAATGGTTTTCAATTTTTTTACAAATAAGTATATGAAAAGTGTGACGTGCATTTGTATGGCACCCCGCTGAGTCAATACTTTGTAGAACCACCTTTCGCTGCAATTGCAGCTGCATGTCTTTTTGGAGATGTCTCTACCAGCTTTGTATATCCAGAGAGTGAAATTTTTGCCCGTTCTTCTTTGCAAAATAGCTCAAGCTCAGTCATATTGGATGGAGAGCGTCTGTGAACAGCAATTTTCAAGTCCTGCCACAGATCCTCAATTGGATTTAGGTCTGGACTTTGACTGGGCCATTCTAACACATGAATATGCTTTGATCTAAACCATTCCATTGCAGCTCTGGCTGTATGTTTAGGGTCATGTCATTGTCCTGCTGGAAGGTGAGCCTCCACCGCAGTCTCAAGTGATTTGCAGACTCAAACAGGTTTTCTTCTAAGACTGCCCTGTATTTGGCTCCATCCATCTTTCCATCAACTCTGACCAGCTTCCCTGTCCCTGCTGAAGAAAAGCATCCCCACAACATGTTGCTGCCACCACCATGTTTCACAGTGGGGATGGTGTGTTCAGGGTGATGTGCAGTGTTAGTTTTCCACCACACATAGCTTTTTGCTTTTAGGCCAAAAAGTAAAATTTGGTCTCATCTGACCGGAGTCCCTCCTTCTACATGTTTGCTGTTTCCCCCACATGGCTTCTCACAAATTGCAAATGGGACTTCTTATGACTTTCAACAATGACTTTCTTCTTGCCACTCTTCCATAAAGGCCAGATTTGTGGAGTGCGTGACTAATAGTTGTCCTGTGGACAGATTCTCCCACCTGAGCTGTGGATCTCTGCAGCTCCTCCACAGTTACCATGGGCCTCTTGGTTGCTTCTCTGATTAATGCTCTCCTTGCCCGGCCTGTCAGTTTAGGTGGACGGCCATTCTTTGGTAGGTTTACAGCCCCACGCCAATAATTTAAACAAAAACGGCATAGAGTCCCCCTCCCAGACCATAGCAGACCCCTCGGTTTGGTATGGATTTTAAGGGGAACCCCCAAAATCCATACCAGTCCCTTATCCAAGCACACAGCCTGGCAGGTCAGGAAAAGAGGGTGACGAGCGAGTGCCCCCCCCCCTTCCTGGACCATACCAGGCCACATGCCTTTAACATTGGGGAGGTTGGTGCTTTGGTATCCTCTCCTCTCCATATGCTCGATGTTTCCAGTGGCAGGGTTTAATAGCGGAGAAAAAAAAGAGAAGAGCAGGTTCTTCATAGCGTAAAATTGTATGGTATTTTTAATTAAAACCCCCGTAGTAGGTTTGCATACATGAAATTCCAAAAAAGCTTAAAATCCTAAAAATGCAGGCATTCACACTGTGTAGTGGAAGCACTACACTAGAAGTTACGCACCATGCGTTCCATCTTGATGGGTTTCGTCACCACGTGACAAGTCGGATATACCTTGGTCACGGTAACTACTCAAGCCATATTTGTCTCCTTTTGTTATATGACAAAGGGGTCAATTTTATCCGGTGAGTGGGGATCTTCACTTCACTTTACACGCAATGATTGGGTTCACATAAAATGATTGCCATTTGCTGCAGACGCATACTGCACAAGTCTGCATGCTAAAAGGACTTCACATATTGGGATTGAACACTTTATTATTATCACTATTTGGACTTTAATTTACTCTTTTCTTTAGATTATTTTAAAACATGTATGTTACACTGTAAAATATTTACATAGGCAAGCGCTGTTTACACACAGAGCACATTCACTCTTGTGGGTCATATTTTGATGATTGCATAATCAAATGGTTTGGGACAGCAGATGCACACGATTATATAGGTGGCGCAAGTGAATTTTTAACACAGTGTGTTGCGGAGCATAAAAATACATGCATTAAAATGTATGTCAAGTCAACAAAAGTCCTGTCCTCCCCATGCCTCTGATCCAACCTGTCCTGTCCCCCCCCCCCCCCGCCTCCAATCCAACCTGTCCTGTCCTCCCCTTGCCCCCGATCCAACCTGTCCTGTCCTCCTTGCCCCTGTTCCAAATTGTCCTGTCCTCCCCTTAACCCAATCCAACCTGTCCTGTCCTCCCCTTGCCCCGATCCAACCCGTCCTGTCCTCCCCTTGTCCAGATCCAACCTGTCCTGTCCTCCCCTTGTCCCGATCCAACCTGTCCTGTCCTTCCCTTGCCCCTGATCCAACCTGTCCTGTCCTCCCCTTGCCTCCGATCCAACCTGTCTTGTCCTCCCCTTTCCCCTGATCCAACCTGTCCTGTCCTCACCTTGCCTCCGATCCAACCTGTCCACCCCCCTTGCCTCCGATCCAATCTGTCCTGTCCTCCCCTTGCCTCCGAGCCAACCTGTCCTGTCCTCCCCTTGCCCCTGATCCAACCTGTCCTGTCCTCACCTTGCCTCGGATCCAACCTGTCCTGTCCCCCCCCTTGCCTCCGATCCAACCTGTCCTGTCCTCCCCTTGTCCCGATCCAACCTGTCCTGTCCTCCCCTTGCCTCCGATCCAACCTGTCTTGTCCTCCCCTTGCCCCTGATCCAACCTGTCCTGTCCTCACCTTGCCTCCGATCCAACCTGTCCACCCCCTTGCCTCCGATCCAATCTGTCCTGTCCTCCCCTTGCCTCCGAGCCAACCTGTCCTGTCCTCCCCTTGCCCCTGATCCAACCTGCCCTGTCCTCACCTTGCCTCCGATCCAACCTGTCCTGTCCCCCCCCTTGCCCCTGATCCAACCTGCCCTGTCCTCACCTTGCCTCCGATCCAACCTGTCCTGTCCCCCCCCTTGCCTCCGATCCAACCTGTCCTGTCCTCCCCTTGCCTCCGATCCAACCTGTCCTGTCCTCCCCTGGCCACCGATCCAACCTGTCCTGTCCCCCCCCCCTGCCTCCGATCCAACCTGTCCTGTCCCCCCCCCACCTCCGATCCAACCTGTCCTGTCCTCCCCTTGCCTCCGATCCAACCTGTCCTGTCCTCACCTTGCTTCCGATCCAACCTGTCCTGTCCTCCTCTTGCCTCCATCCAACCTGTCCTGTCCTCCCCTGGCCTCCGATCCAACCTGTCCGGTCCTCCCCTTGCCCCTGATCCAACCTGTCCTGTCCTCACCTTGCCCCGATCCAACCTGTCCTGTCCTCTCCTTGCCCCAATCCAACCTGTCCTATCATCCCCTGGCCTCCAATCCAACCTGTCCTGTCCTCCCCTTGCCCCAATCCAACCTGTCCTGTCCTCCCCTTGCTTCCAATCCAACCTGTCCTGTCCTCCTCTTGCCTCCATCCAACCTGTCCGGTCTTCCCCTTGCCCCTGATCCAACCTGTCCTGTCCTCCCCTTGCCCCAATCCAACCTGTCCTGTCCTCACCTTGCCCCGATCCAACCTGTCCTGTCCTCTCCTTGCCCCAATCCAACCTGTCCTATCATCCCCTGGCCTCCAATCCAACCTGTCCTGTCCTCCCCTTGCCCCAATCCAACCTGTCCTGTCCTCCCCTTGCTTCCAATCCAACCTGTCCTGTCCTCCTCTTGCCTCCATCCAACCTGTCCGGTCTTCCCCTTGCCCCTGATCCAACCTGTCCTGTCCTCCCCTTGCCCCAATCCAACCTGTCCTGTCCTCCTCTTGCCCCAATCCAACCCGTCCTGTCCTCCCCTTGCCCCGATCCAACCTGTCCTCCCCTTGTCCCGATCCAACCCGTCCTGTCCTCCCCTTGCCCGATCCAACCTGTCCTGTCCTCCCCTTGGCCGATTCCAACCTGTCCTGTCCTCTCCTTGCCCCTGATCCAACCTGTCCTGTCCTCCCCTTAGCCCGATCCAACCTGTCCTGTCCTCCCCTTGGCCCGATCCAACCTCTCCTCTCCTGCTGCCTGTGCTGCACATTGGGGTGGTGTGCTTGCGTGATGTTAGAAAAAGTCCTGTAAGCAGCATCTTTGGGGCAGTTTGGGAGTGCTCCCAAAACGCCCCTGCCCATTGCAATGAATGGGCAGCGCTTCCGAAGCACCTCAAAATCGCTTCAGAAGTGCCGCAACATGGGTGTTTTTAACCCCTTCTTCGGCTGCTAGCGGAGGTTAAAAGCGGTTGTGCTTAAAGTGGTTGTAAACCCATTACAACCACTTTAACCTACAGGTAAGCCTAGATTAAGGCTTACCAGTAGGCACAATAAATATCTCCCAAACCTAAATGGTTTAGGAGATATTTCTAACGGCGATCATGCTGTTAGTGGCGATACCAGCGCGCATGCGCGGGAGTGGCGTCATTGTGGCTCCGGCCAGTCACAGTGCCGGAGCCGCGATACCCGGAAGTCACTCCAGGACAGATGGCGGCGTTGGAGGAGGCGAACGAGGGCCGATGGGGGGGCTTCAATCTCAGGTAAGTAATTCATAATGAGCTAGTATGCTATGCATACTAGCTCATTATGCCTTTGCCTTGCAGGGTGTTTTTTTTTTTTTATAGGCTTTACTTCCTATTTAAACAACGGCAAAGCGCTGCTAAAAAGAGTGGCGCTGTGGCGCTAACCCACGGGTCCCCCCCCCCCCAGTGTAAAAGGGCTCTTAGTTAAAGCGGTTTTATACCCGCTGACATATTTTTTATTTTATAACCCTGTAAGGCAAAAGGCATAATGAGCTAGTATGCACCGCATACTAGTTTATTATGAAATACTTACCTTAGAACGAGGCGTCGGTATCTTACCTGGTCCACGCCGAGGTAGCTGACATGTTGCCTCGGCGTGTCTTCCGGGTATCGCAGTTCCAGCGCTGTGAATGGCCGCAGCCGCGATGTCATCACTCCCGCGCGTGCGCGCGGGAGATTTCTTTCCCGGCAAGGTCTGGCAGTTGCCGGGCCTTCAGCCAAGAATCCCCTGTGCGCATGCGCCGCTGCAGTAAGCGGCTCATAGCAAGGGGAATATCTCCTTAACCGTACAGGTTTAGGAGAGATTTTTTTTTACCTACAGGTAAGACTTATTATAGGCTTACCTGTAGGTAAAAGTTAAAAAAAAGACTATACAAGCGCTTTAAGTATTCTTGATATTTTCTTTATGTTTATCTGTAATTACTTTTAATAAATGTTATACTTTAAAGTATTCGTGTGATCTCTCTTTGCACATTACGAATAAAAATGCTAAAAGAACTTAAAATATCACGTGACCGTGATAAAACAGATACCCCCAAAGGGAAATCACATCTAAAGGGGATGCAGACCCTCATTTGAACCCTGCAAAGTGCAGCAGCTGATTGATAATGATAAAATCACTCCCATTCACATTCATTTTGCACATGGACACAGACAAACAAACAGCTATTTCTTCAGAATAACGAAAGGTAGAGATCTGCAACAACATTTGGTTATATCCCTGCAATGTACATTGAGTTACTCTTTAAATGAACAGTTAACGCTTACAGTACGACTGCAATGATTTTTACATCTCTCAGAGTTGGGCTTAAAAGAGAAGCTTTAGGTTTTTTTTTTTTTTTTGTTTTTTTTTTTGTTTTTTGATGCATTGACTGTTCAATCATGTAAATTGACAGAATAATTAGCTGAGCATGATCCTGAGTTGGATTCACAGTACTGCACCACAGTGACAGCTGCCTCATTCGTGAAATGTCAGAATATCTCCTGTCACTGTTAGTGAAATCCCCAGCGATCACCTGTCTTTTATGGCCTGCCTGCATTCGCAGGGTGAGCCAGGGGCCCGGGGCCAGGGTGTGATCACAGAGAGGAGACCCTGGAGTGCGGGGTGAGTCATGCAACTGTCACGGGTTTTGGGTGTAGAATAGATAATGAACAAAAACCTTTCGCTGCACCATTCAGTGAATTGTAAGGTAAATATACAATACAGGTGACACATTGCCCTGTGATAATGACACGCTAGACCAGAGCTAGCGATGAGCTGTCTTCTAAATTGACGCAAAGGGACAGGAATATGAAAAAGCAATTCTGTTCCATAGTCACAGTTCTCATCAATGGCAACTATTAAATTATCAGTGGTCATCCATCTTTTCTTTTTTTTTTTTTTTCTTTTGCAAATTCATCAACATTTGACTTGCTTGAAGTTTGGTGAATCCTGCCCAATGATTGGTGAACGATTACTTTCAGTCTAAATAGCATTAAAAGCATCTATGGGGGGAGAATATTGATAGCCAATAGGCAAACTACTGTTAAAAAATCAACCATGTAGGCAGAATTTATAGATGGGGGGGGGCAGTGGCCATTTGTTTGTACAGTTGGAATACTGGTGAGGGGACACACTGGACACCTTTGCAGCTATAGTGCTATATGCTGGGTGTCCAGTGCGCCCCTGTGCCTTTAACCGCTTGCCGACCAGAGCACAACGATATACGTCGGCACAATGGCACAGCTGCGCAAATGGGCCTACCCATAGGCGTGCGCACAGGGTGTGCCAGGTGTGCCTGGGCACACCCTAATCACCCTGTGCAATGCAGATTCCCCCTGCTTAACCCCCATGGCAGCTGAGGCTACAGAGAAAGGGACTGGGAAATCTCCGTCCTCCGTCCCTTTCTCTGCTATTTCACCAATGGCCCTCAATGGGGCTCCTAACACATTGTAAAAAAAATAATATTTTATATTGTTATTTTTTTTACAATTTTTTTTTTTTTTTCATAATTTTTTTTAATGAAAAAAATATTTAAAAAAAATAAAATAAAATAATCAAAACAAAAAACTGACACCAACACCATCCACTGCTCTACTGCGCATATGTGTTTGAACTTTGGGGTTCACACCCTAATGCAATAGGCTGTGCACACCTATGGGCCTACCTGTATGTCCCCTTTAAGACGCGGCATTGTGGGCGCGCACGCACCTGCCGTCTACTCCGTGACCGTGCCTGCGGGTGTCCGCCCGGTGCCCCGCAATCGTGTCACGGAGCGGCAGAATGGGGAGATGCCTATGTAAACAAGGCGTTTCCCTGTTCTGCCTAGTGACATGTCATCGGGTGCAGTGATCGATGTCATGTCAGTGGTAGCCCACCCCCCCCCCACAGTTAGAATCACTCCCTAGGACACACTTAACCCCTTGATCGCCCCCTAGTGTTTAACCCCTTCCCTGCCAGTGTCATTTATACAGTAATCAGTGCATTTTTATAGCACTGATCGCTGTATAATGGTCCCAAAATAGTGTCAAAAGTGTCCGATGTGTCCACCATAATGTCACAGTCACAATAAAAATCGCAGATCGCCGCCATTACTAATAAAAACAATAATAATAATAAAAATGCCATAAATCGATCCCCTATTTTGTAGACGCTATAACTTTTGCGCAAACCAATCAATATACGCCAATTGCGTTTTTTTTTAGCAAAAATATGTAGACGGATACATATTGGCCTAAACTGAGAAAGAAATGTGTTTTTTTTTATATATTTTTAGGGGATATTTATATATATTTTTATATTATATTTAGCAAAAAGTAAAAAATATTGCTTTTTTTTTCGAAATTGTCGCTCTTTTTTTTGTTTATAGTGCAAAAAAATAAAAACCACAGATGTGAACAAATACCACCAAAAGAAAGCTCTATTTGTGGGAAAAAAGGACGTCAATTTTGTTTGGGTGCAGCGTCGCACGACCACGCAATTGTCAGTTAAAGCGACGCAGTGCCGTATCGCATAAAGTGCTCTGGTCAGGAAGGGGAAAAATTCTTCTGGGGCTGAAGTGGTTAAGGAGGGGTGGGCTCCCTCCAGGCTCACCTGCCCTCTGCCAATGCATTAAAATGCATGTGCTTCCACTGTAGAGGCTCTCAAAATTTACAGTTAGGAGTACAGAAAATACTGGGGTGCCATGACGGGGCTCTGCAGCCTACGTATGTATTTGCAAATGTGTGCAAACTAAACCCCTGTTTTAGGATAATTCGGAAGGTTGCAGGCTGGTCGGTAAGTTGAGCTGGGAATTTCTTTGGTTTTGCTTTGCATGTGTCGCCCTTCCATGTTGTTGCAAGGGCCAGTTATAGGTGAGGGCAGTCACCATTTGTTTCCAAAAAAGAAAAAATGCAGCGCTTAAATATACTAATAAACAGTGACAAGTGATGTATTGTATAACCAACAATAATAAAACATTAATGATATAGTCCACCATGTGAATATGTGATAAATAACAGGAAAAAAGGTATAAACCAGATGGGGCCTGGTATCAATGAACAATGTCAATAGGTTATCATTTCTGAAACATCATTAAGGCAGATGATGTCAATGAAAACATGTTGAAAAGGAAATCTTGTGAAGAGACCACCACCAATTGCATGAAGGCTTACCGGAAATATTGGATTTAAAGGGGCATATACCTCTTAAGTCAAAAAGGCTTGTGGTGATAAACACCATGTGGGATATAAAACCATCAGCGATCCAGATAGCCACAATCACTGGTACTGGTCAACAGCGTATTCCCAATGGACGAGCAAATAAGGTTCGGATGGAGAGGACGGCCAGAGGAGATTTACATGCTCACACGATGAAACCAAAAATTTAATCGTTTTAATAAAAGAAAGGTACAAAATTGGACACTCACATGTCAGATGCAAGGTTAAAAAGGACATAAGAAGGCGCAGTGGTGATGGCAGAACAGTCACCATTTGTTTGTACTGTAGAAATGGTAGTTGGATGTTGAAGTGGCTCTAGGAGACCTATGGGATCAAATGATGAAGAACGTTTAGTTGGTCTTGCTGTCTCCAACTCATAGAGTCATTCAACTCTTCAGTCTTGCATAGGTACTATCGAACCCCAAAAGTGCTGCATAGGATAGGTAGGAAAGATAATCCTGAATGTTCAAGATGTGACCAATCTCCTGGCTCTTTTATTCACTTGCTTTGGAGATGTCCAAAATGACACTGGTACTGGCAGGATGTAATACATGTGATAAACTCTGTTTATAAGACTGTATCAATTCCAGATCCTGTTCTATGCCTATGATGCCGCAAACACACGAGCGGACTTTTCGACCGGACTGTTCCGACGGTCTATCCGACGGACTTTCGGCGGACTTCCAACGGACTTTCCCAACAAACGGACTTGCCTAAACACGATCACACCAAAGTCCGACGGATTTGTACGTGATGACGTACGACCGGACAAAAATGAGGAAGTTGATAGCCAGTAGCCAATAGCTGCCCTAGCGTCGGTTTTCGTCTGTCGGACTAGCATACAGACGAGCGGACTTTTTTATAGGAACTGGGTCCGGCGGAGTTCTGACGTAAAGATTTGAAACATGTTCCAAATCTAAAGTCCATCAGATTTTCGACCGAAAAAGTCCGCTGCAGGTCGAATGAAGCCCACACACGGTCGAATTGTTCACCGGACTCGGTCCGTCGGACCAGTTCGGTCAAAAAGTCCGCTCGTGTGTACGCGGCATTAGGGTCCGTAAGTTAATAGCCTTTCATTAGGTCTCACCCAACCCTCCTATCCTGGGGGGAATGGACCCGGGACATGGATAAACATGTTACGCTTGAAAAATACACCTATGTTTAAAGAAACGCGTTCTTGAAATTTAAAAAAATATGGAAAAAATGGATTGATGCGCCAACCTAAACACATAATAAAGAGAGGTAGCGTCTGAAGAGCAGGTTGGCCTGTTTTATTTAACTTTTTACACAGTGTATCGGTTGCCCTAAAATATTTCTGGAATTTTGAATATACTTGATATATATGAAATAAATATAAAAATATGTTGTTGTTAAAGTTGTATCAGCTTAAAGGAGTAGTAAACTGCACAATTTTTTTTTTAAACCCTGCAAGGTAAAGGCATAATGTGCTAGTATGCATCGCATATAAAATACTTACCATAGAACGAAGTCCTCCTGCGGCGTGCTGTCATCGCTGAGAGGGCTTCCATGTTCACCTGGTCTTCCTTCCAGATTCACATGCTCCACCTGTCTGACTGGACGCGCCGCGATGACGTCACTCCCGCACATGCCGTCTCCTCAGAGTGCATGTGTCGGTGACATCACCGGCTGCATGCAATGTGAACATCTCCTAAACCATAAAGGTTTAGGCGATATTCATGGTACCTACAGGTAAGCCTTATTATAGGCTTACCTGTAGCTTCAAGTGCAAAAATAGACTTTGGGGGTTATTTACTAAGGGCAAATCCACTTTGCACTACAAGTGCACTTGGAAGTGCAGTTGCTGTAGATCTGAGGGGGACATGCAAGGAAAATAAAAAACAGCATTTTAGCTTGCACATGATTGGATGATAAAATCAGCAGAGCTTCCCCTCATTTCAGTGCTTCCCCTCAGATCTACAGCAACTGCACTTACAAGCGCACTTTCAAGTGTGGACTTGGCTTTAGTAAATCAACCCCTTTGCTCCACTTTAACTGAGCAGTAAGGAAAGGAGAGAGGAAGAGAGAAATGAGAAGAAGGAAAAAGGGGGGAAAGGGAATTTCTTGTTTTTTTTTTTTTTTTCCCCGTTTGTTTTATTTATTTGTATATGTTTGTTATGTAAAAGGAAAAAAATGTTCAAAAACAAAATCTGATAAAAAAAAAAAATCAACAACAAAAAAAAAAAAAAGTTCAGTAGGGGAGAGTCCTCTTCATGCAGCTTCAAAGGCCGACATGAAAAATACACGAATCCTGTCAATTACAGGTTTAGGAGATGCCTTAAAGCTGTGCACGGTGCTACAGAACAACATCATTGTCAGTGACAGCCTCAACGACAGCGTACTTTAGTAGCAGATATTTGCCTGTGGAATTGATATTTACAGTGATTAGGGTAATTCAGATCCCCACCCCAACCTTAAAGTGATTGAAAATGTAGCACCCTCTACTAATAGGTAGGTGCTAGTAATAGGATTTTTGTTAAATAGACTGTCAGCACAGGTAAATTTAGGCAGGCCTATGCTGCAAGCTAGGCCTGTCTGTTTTGATCTGGGGGCTGGGAGGGGTTAGTGTAGCAGTGGGTGTGGCCACCTGTGCTTCAGTTCTGAGGCGCCTCCCCAGCTCCCAGGGAGAATGTTCTGGAAGAGGGGCAGAGCCTGGAACTGGAGTGGCAGGCAGCTTATGTGGGAGCCCTGACCAATCCCCAACTGGAATTGGCAGGGGGCTGGCCTCCTATATAAACTAAGGTAACATGCCACTGGGAGGAGTTGTTGGCTGAGTGAAGTGGAGGATGAAATACTAGACAGCAGCAGGAGGGCACCCCATCGGAGGGGGTGGGTGCACTGATTGCAGGAGGAGGCCCGGGGAGGAACTGTAAAGGAATTTTGCCTTTACATGGTCATTGGCAATGTCCTCATAAGTACACGGTCATTGATGATGAACTCCTGGAGCAGAGGGGAAGGTGAAGCTGTCAGAACGTATGGTCCTGGCAACTTCTCCATCAAGGACTCAGGGCAGAGAAAGGTCGGTGAGTGTACCACAGTGGTGGGCTGGATGTGCCAGGAAGTCTGTGAGGGAACTTTGCTTTTACATGGTCATTAGCAAAGTCCTCATCATTACATTACACCACCATTATTACATTAAGTGAGTACACCCCTAAGTGAAAATGTCCAAATTAGGCCCAAAGTGTCAATATTTTGTGTGGCCACCATTATTTTCCAGCACTGTCTCAACCCTCTTGGACATGGAGTTCACCAGAGCTTCACAAGCTGCCTCTGGAGTCCTCTTCCACTCCTCCATGACGACATCACGGAGCTGGTGAATGTTTGAGACCTTCCATTTGAGGATGCCCCACAGATGCTCAATAGGGTTTAGGTCTGGAGACATGCTTGGCCGGTCCATCACCTTTACCCTCAGCTTCTTTAGCAAGGCAGTGGTCATCTTGAAGGTGTGTTTGGGGTCATAATCATGTTGAAATACTGCCCTGCGGCCCAGTCCCTGAAGAGAGGGGATCATGCTCTGCTTCAGTATGTCACAGTACATGTTGGCATTCATGGCTCCCTCAATAAACTGTAGCTCCCCAGTGCCGGCAGCACTCATGCAGCCCCAGACCATGACACTCCCACCACCATGCTTGACTGTAGGCAAGACACACTGGTCTTTGTACTCCTCAGCTGGTTGCTGCCACACACGCTTGACACCATCTGAACCAAATAAGTTTATCTTGGTCTCATCAGACCACAGGACATGGTTCCAGTAATCCATGTCCTTAGTCTGCTTGTCTTCAGCAAACTGTTTGCAGGCTTTCTTGTGCATCATCTTTAGAAGAGGCTTCCTTCTGGGATGACAGCCATGCAGACCAATTTGATGCAGTGTGCGGCGTATGGTATGAGCACTGACAGGCTGACCCCCCACCTCTGCAGCAATGCTGGCAGCACTCATACGTCTATTTCCCAAAGACATCCTCTGGATATGACGCTGATCATGTGCACTCAACTTCTTTGGTCGACCATGGCAAGGCCTGTTCTGAGTGGAACCTGTCCTGTTAAACCGCTGTATGATCTTGGCCACCGTGCTGCAGCTCAGTTTCAGGGTCTTGACAATCTTCTTATAGCCTAGGCCATCTTAATCTAGAGCATACAAAATTTTTTTTTTCAGATCCTCAGAGAGTTCTTTGCCTTGAGGTGCCATGTTGAACTTCCAATTTGGACATTTTCACTTAGGGGTGTACTGACTTTTGTTGCCAGCGGTTTAGACATTAATGGCTGTGTGTTGAGTTATTTTGAGGGGACAGCAAATTTACACTGTTATACAAGCTGTACACTTACTATTTTAAATTGCAAAGTGTAATTTCTTCAGTGTTGTCACATGAAAAGATAGAATGAAATATTTAAAAAAATGTGAGGGGTGTACTCACTCTTGTGAGATACTGTGTGTGTATATATATATATATATATATATATATATATATATATACGCACGCATGTGTATTTGAACTTAGGGTTGCACATCCTAATGCAATAGGCTGCGCACACCTATATATTTATCTACTTATCTTCCTATCTAACTCAAAATTAAACAGAATTGGTGGGAATGAGTCCTGAATGCACATATATATATATATATATATATATATATATATATATATATATATATATATATATATATATATATACACATATATATATTTAGGCACAGAGTACAGTCATCCTGTTCATTCTTAAATAAATGTTTCCGACTCACATTCTACTGCCTTCATCCCCCGCTTCCCCTAGAATCACATTCACAATCCTCCTACATGTCTGCAGTGGGGAACGCTGAGCCTTTCCTGTTCACAACACACATATTAAACTATTCAAATACACCTCACTCTCACTATGAATTCACAAACTGCTTTTTTCCAACACTGAAATCAGCAAGAGAAATAAAATGGGGTCAGTCGAGGGTTAAAGTAGCCCATCTCAGGCCCATTTAAGCAGCGCAAAGTGCACTAACTTATTGCAGACAATGAGAATTCAATTATACAAGGTGAGCAATGGAAATGACTGCCGATGGGTTGTTGTGAGATACCACCCATTATACTAAACATGCATTTTAAAACGTAAGAGAAAATGTAACTTGTTCTATCCTCATATTCTTTCCTGTCCTAGCGCTTCTTTAGGCTAAGTTCACAAGGGTGGCAAAGGGGCGGTAAAACTTGCAGTTGATCCATTATTTTACTGCCCCCCCCCACTGCCCACCTACAAATTAACATGGTGACCACTCACATTTATATACATTGGCACAATGCTTTGCAGTTAAACAAATTTAACTTGGCATGTTGCATTTGGCAGGTGGTGGCAAACAAGCTCTTTGAGGCCAAAGGACCACACCACAACTGCATGCCAAGCACTTGGCAAGCAGTTACTGCGTGACCTCTTGAATGCCTGCAAATTGCTGCTGAACCTCCTCTGATCTATTGTGGATCCCTTTCAGGAGGTCAGTTAAGTCCATGTCCATGAAGTTGGTATGTTGCTCTTGGCAGGTGGTGCCAAAGACACCATATGAAGCCAAAGGGGCCACACCATAGCTGCATGGCAAGCGTTTGTCAAGCAGTTACATTGTGGCAGTATCGCCTCGTGAATGCCTGCAAATTGCTGCCGAACCTCTTCTGATCTACTGCGGATCCCTTTCAGAAGGGCAGTTAAAGTGTATGTAACCCTAAGAAAAAAAAAGGATCATGTTCTTTTAAAGCATGTTATACAGCACAGTGCTTGTGCTGTGTAATTTGGCCCCCTGTATTACCTGAAATACCTGGCTGATCCTGCCCTCCCCCTGTAAACTGATCATGATTTATCATGGCTGCTGAGCCCTGACACTGTGGTCAGTTTACATGCCTTTGTCATCCACAGCTGTCCTGTCCTCTCTCCCCCCCTCCCTCCCTGCCTGTCAGCTCCGTCTGCTCCCCAGCCCTCCCCTCCTGCTGCTATCATAAATCAGTGTTCTTTCTACCATCCCCTCTGTTATATTAAATAATTTCCCAAGTGTATGTGTTTTTTAAAAATAAGGCGCTCGCATGACCAGCCACCTCTCTCCTTCTCTCCTCTCCTGGCTGACATCAGCGGGGGGGTTCTCAGCCTTTCCCGCTTTGCTGTCAGATCGAAAGAGGAGAGAGGCGGCCGGTCACGTGAGATGCACTATAAAATAAGATATACAGTGGCTTATTTTAAAAAACAAAACACATACACTGGTGACATCATTTACTATAACAGAGGGGATGGTAGAAAGAACACTCAGTGGCTTAACAACCAATTTAAGTCCGCTGTCCATGTGAATGAGGCCTTAAGCTGGCCATACCCTAGTAGGATTCTTAGTTTGAAGAACATTTGTTGGATTTTCTAATCGTTAGTGGGGTAAAATCCACGTTAATTTTCAACCGCAGTGACTATAAACTTTGAAAGGAGCAGATTTCTGAAACAAATAAAATTATAACAGGGAATGTGGTTTTCATGTGTGGTCCTTTCATTCCATAATTGAATATTAAAAGTACATTTGACTGACATTCATCAACCCATCGAATGTACTGAGAATTTGTGTACAAATTTTTTAGTCTTAAACCAGCTTTAGGGTCCCTTTACACCTTTGCATGTGTGTTTTATCTCACATTGCATCTAAGTGTTTGCTTCCTACAGATGCTTAAGTTAAAGGCACCAAAAAATGCAAGAGCTGAAACAAAAACAAAGAAAGAGGTTGCACCAGCCTAGTGCATCGTTGTAAGACTCTTTATTGTAAAATAATATAAAATCCAAAAGGGAACTGCAAGCATAAAATCAATCCAGTCCCGATGCTTGAGCGGTGCCCATCCTCAGGACGTAGCTTACGCGTTTCAAGGGCAGTGCCCTCTATATCAGAGCTAACCTTTACCATCAGAGGATGAGACAGAAGAAAAGTAATATCTGAGACCATCTATATAGCCTCATAGGGGTAGATTTACTAAAACTGGAGCACTCAGAATTGGGTTCAGCTCTGCATGGTAGCCAATCAGCTTCTAATTTCAATTTCTAAGTTCAATTAAGCTTTGACAATAAAACCTGGAAGCTGATTGGTTTGCACCAGATTTTGCACTCTCCAGATTTAGTAAATAACCCCCATAGACCTCCCATAGATTGGAGCAGTGTTTCTCAACTCCAGTCCTCAAGGCGCCCCAACAGGTCAGGTTTTCAGGATTTCCCTTAGATGAAACGGCTGTGGTAATTACTAAGGCAGTGAAGCTGATCAAATTGCCTGTGCAAAATAATGGAAATCCTGAAAACATGACCTGTTGGGGCGCCTTGAGGACTGGAGTTGAGAAACCCTGGATTGAAGGGTCTCTTCCACCTGTAATGCTGATAGTCTTCATTTTTGCACCAAAAGATGTAACTGACCCATTTTTGGCCAATGCAATTCAGTATAGTGCCAGTGTGATCACATCTTTGCATTGTGGTGTGCTGATAGGTCAGGGGTGTGTAGGCAGGTGCAGTCTCCTTTCTCCACTAAGAAAGAGGCAAAGTCAGGAGGAAATTGTTCCTTTATGGTTTGCTGGGTCACTGGGGAAGTGATCCAGTTGGATGCTGCTGCCCCATGTGACCCTGGCGGCCATCTTGGGTCAGACAGAGTCTATTTAAGTACAATAAAATAATTACAGCGCTCGCAAAAGTGCATAGATCATTCCATTGAAAAAACTTCCAAAAATAACAGTAAAAATAAAAAAAAAATCAATCAAATAATCATGTTGAAATATTGCAAAACATCCCAAATAAAGGTGCTTACGTGCTTCAATCCTTATAAAGTGCAGTAGTGCTCCAAACTTATACTCCGTGATGTGGCACACACCCCTCCTGTGTCCCCACTCACCGGATTAAATGGACCCCTAGCTTTTCAGTCTAGGGGTCATACGAGCTGTAAAGCTGGCCAAGAATGGCGACTCACAGAAGGTCCAATGGAGATTTCCCCTAAAAAGAAGGGACTAATAGTGAAGCACAGTAGGTTGGCGTTTATTGCACAAATACAGGTTGGTACTTACAGGACAGAGACGTAAAATAAGCATATAACAATGCAGGGAGGTCCTTGATGACGCCTTGTGGGAGGGCGAAACGCATTGACGTAATTCCCGGTATGGAGTCCAAATGACATCACTTCCGATTTCAGTTGAACACGCCCTGGATGCGGCGTTTCCTGGATTTTATCCCTGCATTGTTATATGCTTGTTTTACTTCTCTGTCCTGTAAGTACCAACCTGTATTTGCACAATAAACACCAACCTACTGTGCTTCACTATTAGTTCCTTCTTTTTATTTTTGGTGCATCTACCAACTTATGATTATTACGTTGGGGGAGATCTCCATTGGACCTTCTGTGAGTCACTATTCCTGGCCAGCTTTACAGCTCGTATGGCCCCTAGACTGAAAAGCTAGGGGTCCATTTCTTCCAGTGAGTGGGGACACAGGAGGGGTGTGTGCCACATCACGGAGTATAAGTTTGGAGCACTACTGCACTTTATAAGGATTGAAGCACTTAAAGCGGTTGTATACCCCGCTTTGTGGTTTTTACCTACAGGTAAGCCTATAATAAGGCTTACCTGTAGGTAAAATGAATATCTCCTAAACCTGTATGGTTTAGGAGATATTCACCTTGCATGCAGCCATTGACGTCAGCGGCGCATGCGCTCTGAAGGTCCGACGGATAATGCCGGAAAATCAGAGCTCCTTGCTGGAACAGAGGACTCCCGCGCATGAGTGGGAGTGACATCATCGCGGCTCCGACCACTCACAGTGCTGGAGCCACAAACCCATAAGAAACCAGAGGGAACATGTCAGTTCCCTCAGCGGTGACCGGGAGGCGGTTCGCGGGCTTCGTTGTAAGGTAAATATTTCATAATGAGCTAGTATACGATGCATACTAGCTCATTATGCCTTTTCCTTACAGGTTTTTTCTTTTAGGTCGGGCATACAACCGCTTTAAGCACCTTTATTTTGAACGTTTTGCAATATTTCAACATGATTATTTAAATGATGTTTTTTTATTTTTGCTGTTATTTTTGGATTTTTTCAATGGAATGATCCATGCACTTTTGTGAGCGCTGTAATTATTTTATTATATTCATTCAAGTGTACAGCACTTTGTGTACAGCTTCTGCAATTATTATTATATCATTATATTATAATATATTATATAAACAAGTGGAAAAAATAACAATTTTTTTCACTTGTTTCACTTTCAGCACGACTATATTTATTGTTTTTACGAGTCTATTTAAGACCTTTATAAAGTATAGTTCCTTGCGCTACTAAGTGAATAAATACTAACTAGATAAATAAACAATAATGGAAAGCTGCTGCTAGACTTAAAGTGTACACAATGCACAAAAGTGAATAGTATAAGCAGGAGTGACCAGTGCAAATTTCTAAATAATAAATGAGATTAATGAATCAAACATGTGCTAAAACAATTTAAATGGTGAAATGGGTGATAAAAGTCCAAAATATCCAAAATTAGTGAAACGGCTCTTCTAAGAGGTCAAAGCAAATTCTTCTTAACAAAAATCTTTGTGACTTTGCAAAATCGTAATGCTCACAGAGCCCTTACCTCCATGGGAAGTATAATCAACCTTATGGATCTCATATGATGGAAACAGGCTCACAGCTGCGGATCTCCAATTTGCAAACATGCTGAGGGTTCTGATTCTAGGTGGTGTTAGATCGGACTCAAATCTCCCTATACTGATGTCAAACTTCTCCTTCGGGGCTCCCGAATACAAGGTCAACTCACGGTTCCAACCATTGAAAAAGAACAAAGAAAAGCCTCCCATCGTGTAATATGTATAAACAATATGGGTTTATTTAAACGCCAAATGGATTCGTAAATAAAAAAAGTTAAAAGAGCTTGTGTGGTGCAAACACAGTGTACAAGATGCCTGTTACATCACTTCTGGTTCACTCTACGTATGCGGCCACACCCTATGCGTTACATCACGACACGTGACTTCATCAGGGGATGTTACATCACGACACGTGACTTCTTCAAGGAAAGTACCCTGATGAAGTCACGTGTTGTGATGTAACATGTAGGGCGTGGCCGCATACATAGAGCGAACCGGAAGTGGCGTAAGAGGCGTCTTGTATGCCGTGTATGCACCACACAAGCTCTTTTAACTTGTTTTAATGTAAGGATCCATTTGGCGTTTGAATAAACCTGTATTGTTTATACATATTACACTATGGGAGGCTATTCTTTTTCAATGGTTGGAACCGTGAGTTGGCCATGTAATCAGGAACTCCGAAGGAGAAGTTTGACATCAGTATAGGGAGGTTTGAGTCCGATCTAACACCACCTAGAATCAGAACCCCCAGCACGTTTGCAAATTGGAGATCCGCAGCTGTGAGCCTGTTTCCATCATATGAGATCCATAAGATTGATTATACTTCCTATGGAGGTAAAGGCTCTGTGAGCATTACGTTTTAGCGAAGTCACGAAGATTTTTGTTAAGAAGAATTTGCTTTGATCTCTTAGAAGGTTAGTTTCACTAATTTTGGATATTTTGGGCTTTTATCACCCATTTCACCGTTTAAATTGTTTTAGCACATGTTTGATTCATTAATCTCATTTATTATTTAGAAATTTGCGCTGATCACTCCTGCTTATACTATTTAAGACCTTGGCTCCTGGGTTTGACGCGCATTTCTGCGATGGACAGGATAGGGACAGATCACCTGTCTGTCAGGGAAAGTGGCCTGCTCTAGGGAGAGGTTCCTTACAAGTAGGAACATGCTAGAGATATGCCATCCTTCCTGGAATCCTCTTGCCTGGTTGCAGACCAGCCAGGCCACATTCCGCTCTCTGAGACAGATGGATGCTCAAGAACCGCTCAGTTCTACCTTGCCCTGACGTACTGTGAGTGTTCCCAGTCGGATGCTTTCCCACTGGGCTATTTGTATCATTGAACTTTCTCTTCAATACAAGTTTTGTTTATTGCAACCGGACTGTGTAATTGTGATGGATCAGGTAAAATACCCATTTTCTATGCATCTTTTTTATACTATAAAGTCTATTTTTTTTTTCCTGTATATAAACTGCTTTTATATTCCTGCTCAAAATGGACACTAGTAGCACCCCCTCCCATCGTGTCAAAGGAATGTGAAACTAAGATGGCGCCTCTACCCAGGAATACGCCTGACTTGGTGACGCCCGGATCCTGGAGGAAGTTCACCTTACATGGACACAACCAATCAGAAACTACTAATACCTAGATAACATTGTGCTAACGATACATATGCTCACCTCCTTAGTAACCCACCTTTAAAACCCCCCATGTATCCGGAACCAATAAAGCATAGGTGTGCGCAGCCTAATGCATTAGGGTGTGCACCCTTAAGCTCAAACACACATGCATGTGTATGTATCTACATATATATGACCCCGGCACATTGATCTCCCTGCTGGCACAGTGAAAGAGAAAACGATAAACACTTCTCTTATGGCAGAGCCGGTAAGAGGGAGATCTTTCCCATGTTCCTGTTGCTATACAGAACGATAACACTAATGCGCATGGGGGGATTAGGGCGTGCCTGGGCACACCCGGCACACCCTGTGCGCACGCCTATGCAATAAAGACAGTATCATCAATCTGAGCACAGTTTCAGTGTGATCTTCTCTTGTGCATGCACTAAGGGTTAATCAGGACCGGGGGCAGATACCCATCAGACCATTGGTCCGATCCAAAACATAATCACTGCCGCCGCAACCCACCCACAGATGCTGTTCTAAAGGGGGCCCTTTAGAAATAAATTAGATGCACCCCACCATAATGCATGAATAATGTGTTATCAGCACATGCCAACAGGTCTTAAAAAGTGTGTGATAATGTGCATGCACAGGTGGGAATCCAATTTCAAAATAAAATTAGAAGATTTTGGCAAGGCATCTTTGACAGATAGGACGTCAAATTAGAGAGATCCTGTAGCAGAATAATCAGAATCTTCATTTTAGGTTTTTTGCTGGGGGATAAAAGTGAGAATCTGTTCTGGATAAAACAGACAATTCTTCTTTCGCATATTGGGACTACATAGAAAGCAGTACCTGGCAGAGAGCCACCCCTGTGTATGTCTCATATACAGAAGCTCAGGCCTACGACTGGAAATTCACACTGCGAGTGGGCGGTAAATGGGGACCACAAGAAGTGGTGTGTATGTTACTCTATAGTGAGCCAGTCATATCTATACAGCTCTACACAGTCTGTTCCTGCCCTCCTTCCTGCTTCTAGCGTGCCTATTTCACACACATCCTGGTGACACCTCATGCTGAGACGTTCTTCTATACATCCTGTGTAACCCTAAAATGGTTAAAATACCCCTGGGTTACTAGTAAGGTATGGGCTGCGTGGTCTACTTTTACTTAATTATATTCTATTTTTATCTTTACCGCCCCTCATTTCATAATTCTTCACTCCGCTATGCTCTTCCAGGCCATGGGTTCCATGGGAGATCTCTACATACATATAGGGACCTTTTTGGTCCAATTCACTAATGACCCATTCAAACAAATGCATTAATGCAACCGGTATTGTGCACTATGATGCTGCAAAAATGGACCTGACCCCCAGCCCCCTTTTTCTTTCATGCAGCATGTGCATTGTGGTTTGCTGCCGTGTGGGTGCATTGTAATAGTGTGTGGGGGGGGGGGTGGTAATCAAAAGGAATGTTATTGAAACCCACCAAACCCACAGTTAGCACGTTACTACAAAATAAAGATATGAATGGACCCTTGGTCTAGATTAACACCTTTGAACGTGTGGTTTCATGCATTTTTACATGTGTCATCAGAATCAGCATTTTCAAGCCCTCCTAATGTCATCAATATATGAGATCCTGGACCATTTGATGTATGTTTTCTGATCTTTGCGACGTGCGCCTATGATCTACAATTCGGGTTAGTGTAACTGTCAGGGCATTTTTTCGGTGGGAACGCGGGGGAGCGCAGTTCCAGCACCTCCAGCACTGAATGTATGTAATGATAAGGGGTGCTGGGATGGGCTGGAGGGTCTATTGTTGCTGGAGCGGATCTATTTTTGAGTGGCAGTCTATTGTTGCTGGTGGGTCAATTATTGCTGGAAGAGATCTACTATTGATGGAGGGGGTCTATTGTTGCTGGCTGATGGATAGTCTATTGATGCTGGCTGCTGGGAGATCTGTTGTTGCTGCTGGGTGGTATTTTGTTGTGGGGGTCCATTGTTGCTAGGGGGGGTCTATTGTTTCTGAGTGAATCTATTGTTGCTGGGGGGACTATTGCTGCTGGCTGTGGGGAATCTATTTTACTACATTTCTTGCTATCATTAACAAATTTCATAAAAAATTACTTAGCACCACAAAGTTATACTTGGCTCTGTACTCTCTAAAAGGGGCAGTACTGAGAGGTGGGTAGGGGATGAAACCAAGCAACGGTGCTCAGAGGTGGGTAGGGGATGAAAACAAGCAACGGTGCTCAGAGGTGGGTAGGGGGTGGAGATAAGAAGTGACTCAGAAGGGTGCAATTCCTGCACCCATTCTCTAAGAAAAAAAGCCCTGGTAATTGCATTCTATTTGGTTTTGTTCACATATATGCGCTGAAATTTTGTATATTCATATGTACATTTACTTGCAGAAAACTATTCATATTGTTAATTCAGGACACCTCTGAAGAAGGAATCCTAAAACATGTTAGGTGCCTGCATCCATATATTTTTAATCATTGTTCATGATATATGTTTTTCCACATTTTTGTATTAATAAAACTGATATTTTATACAATCTTTTTGGTTCTCCGCCTTCGTGCAACTATAGTACCACCCTTGAGAGTATTTCTCTTTTACATTTAATCAGGGATGGTGGCACCCCATCCATTTTAGCCACAATCCATGTCTATCAAACATTGTCATCAATAATCCCTGTAACTGTCAGAAACCATGAAATCAGACCGAGACAGAAGTACAGTTAAATCACACTTGTTTAATAATAACAGAAAATAGAACAAACTTAGTCAAAACAAAGCCAGAGTTCAGGAACCGCAATGGATAGTCAGACAAGCCAAACGTCAGGGAGCCACAGATGAGCATAGTAAAACAGCAAGCAGGATCTGGAGCCAGAAGGGATGTCAGCCAAGCAAGTCTTTTACAGGAATGCAGGAGAGTGTCTCTGTTATGTTAACCAAGGCGAAGGCAGAGATCCTCTGGACTGGACGGCTTAAGTAGGCAGGACAGACGAGCAGGATATCATCAACAGCTGAGTGACTGTGGAGAGATAGGAGCTGGCAATTAGCCAACAGCTGTGCGGCCAGCTCAGAGAAGGAAGGGCTGAGCCCAGCCCTGACAGTAACACCCCCCCCCAAAAAAAAAAAAACCTCAATGCGCGTCACCATTAAAAACAATGGCTAGCTTGTCTGTAATGCCCTTACTGCTAGGTGGTTAGGTTATTTTGGTTTTTAGGCTTCTGTTGTAATTACAAGAGCAGACATTATTTAGGTTGGTCTGTTCAGGGTTTCACAGGCTGTGTGTTTAATTCCTTCCCCCTGCCTCTAGAAGAAGCTTCTACAGCAGTGGTCTCCAAACTGTGGCCCTAGGGCCGGATGTAGCTCTTTACTTGCATTTATCCAGCCTGATGCATTATTTCTGCCACTGACACCAACAATGGGGCACTATTCTTCCCACTGAAACAAGTGAGGGTGTACCTCTTCTCCCATTGACACCATTGATGCAGAACCATTCCTCCCATAGCCACCAATGATGGGGGACTATTCCTCCCACTGATACCAATGACGGGACACAATTCTTTCGAAAGATACCAATGATGGAACACTATTCCTTCCACTGACATCAACCAAGGGGCATAATTCCTGCCACTGACACCAACAATTGGGGAAACTGTTCCTTCCACTAACACCAACTAGGGGGCATAATTCCTGCCACTGACACCAACTAGTGGGCATAGTTCCTGCCACTGACAGCAACAATGGGGCACTGTTCCTTCCAATGACACCAACTAGGGGGCATAATTCCTTCCACTGGCAACAAAAATTTGGGAACTATTCCTCCCACTGACACACAACTATTTCTCCACCTAATACCAATGTTTGGGCATGGTTTACTCCCACTGGTCACAGTCCGGCCTCCCTGAAGGACAGTAAACTGTCCTTTTCTTTAGAAAGTTTGGAGACCCCTGTTCTATAGCTTAGGGAGGGAAAATTCAAATACCCGGCCTGAATGTTTAGTAGGGCCTGGTCATTACCTGGGGAGGTGTGCCAAGATGGAGTCTGGGTTACTGTAAAATAGACTGGTGTCCTAGGTGGATTGTATTTTTACCCCTGTGGGGATGGATATGTGAGCTGAGAGGAGGGGGACTGCTTGTCTCTGGGACCCCCTCAGGACTGGAAGCTGAAATACTTTACTAGAGGCTGCAGCTGTGTTTCCAGTTCAACCTGATCCCCTAAAAGTTCAGCACTTTGATTATCGTATAAGCATGAAACTTGGATTCACAAAAATATGTGCTTGTGAATTGGCATCGCATACTTACCAACTGTCATGAATTTCCCGGGACATTCCCGGGATTTAGACCCTTTTCCCGGATTAAGCCATTCCTGGGAAATGTCCCGGGAAATTCTTATTTTACCGATTTTTTTTTCGCCGCCGCTAGAGGTCTGTGGCTGACGGAGACAATGTCTCCACCGGCCGCCATTTTCCCGAAAACCAAATTACTGTTTAGTAATGGCCGGGTGCCTGTCAATAGAATTTGAGCTGTGGCACCACCCACCTCCCGCCCCGCTGCCTTCTGTCTGTGACCTGATGTGGGAAGGGGCGGGGGTGGGCGGCGCTGCAGCTCAATTGCTATTGGCAGCCACCCGGCTATTTTGTCCCATTCTGATTAGTAATGGTGGCGGAAAGAGTCTCCACTGCTGGGAATGCCTGATCTGTAAGGAAAGGGGGGGCTCCATTGGGGGATGCCTGATGTAAGGACAGGACTCTGCTGGCAGTGCCTGATGTAAGGGGGGACTCCGCTGCAATGCCTGATGTAAAGGGGGACTCCTCTGGCAATGTCTGATGTAATGGGGGACTCCGCTGGCAATGTCTGATGTAATGGGGGACTCCGCTGGCAATGTCTGATGTAATGGGGGACTCCGCTGGCAATGTCTGATGTAAGGGAGGACTCTGCTGGCAATTGCAGATGTAAGGGGGGACTCCGCTGGAAATGTCTTATGTAAGGGGGGACTCTGATGGCAATGCTTGATGTAAGGGGGGACTCCGCTGCAATGCCTGATGTAAGGGGGGACTCCGCTGGCAATGTCTGATGTAAGGGGGGACTCGCTGGCAATGTCTGATGTAAGGGAGGGCTCTGCTGGCAATGTCTGATGTAAGGGGGGACTCTGATGGCAATGCCTGATGTAAGGGGGGACTCTGCTGGCAATGTCTGATGTAAGGGGGGACTCCGCTGCAATGCCTGATGTAAGGGGGGACTCCGCTGGCAATGCCTGATGTAAGGGGGGACTCTGCTGGCAATGTCTGATGTAAGGGGGGACTCTGCTGGCAATGTCTGATGTAAGGGGGGGTCTCTGATGGCAATGCCTGATGTAAGGGGGGACTCCGCTGGCAATATCTGATGTAAGGGGGGACTCTGATGGCAATGTCTGATGTAAGGGGGGGACTCCGCTGGCAATGTCTGATGTAAGGGGGACTCCGCTGGCAATGTCTGATGTAAGGGGGGACACCTGATGACATCTGGTGGCAGGCGACATGGCAGGTGACACGCTCAGGGATCCCACTGATTCTGCATTATGGTAAGTTAAATAATTTCATTCTATATTACAATGTAATAATAGAAATAATGCACTTCAATCATCCTGACACCATAACAACCTTGGTGCCGGGATGATTGAAGCGCCAACACCAGGTGTTTGGAGTATCTTTATCTGCTGATTGTTAAACTTTCTGTAATACGCATATTTCTATTGTGTAGGATCTGCGCCTGCTGTCACTCCATCCCTATTTTTCTTTCTTTCTTTCTTTCTTTCTTTCTTTCTTTCTTTCTTTCTTTCTTTCTTTCTTTCTTTCTTTCTTTCTTTCTTTCTTTCTTTCTTTCTTTCTTTCTTTCTTTCTTTCTTTCTTTCTTTCTTTCTTTCTTTCTCTCCCTCTTTCTTTCTCTCTCCATCCCTCATTCACCTCATACCACACCCCTTCAGAGCCACGCCCATTTAAGACACGCCCACTATTCTGCTCACACCACGCCCACGCAAAGCGCGCTGCATTTTTCTGTTACAGTATGCCCAGCCTACAAAATAATGCCACGCCCCTAATTATAGCAAGGCTCCGCCTACATGCAAAAAAGTGTCCTGAATTTTTTTTTTTGCAATGTTGGCAACTATGAGCATGTGCTAAGCACATAAAGGCCATGTGCATTTTGCAGCCGATTCATGAATACGTTTCAAGTGTTAAAGTACCAATCTATGAATGAAGGAGGAGGACGTTTCAATCATCCACCCATCCTCCATTTATAGATCACATTTCATTCATAGAAGCTGTAGTACCAGTTTGTTGGGCCGCACACATAAGCTAAACAAATGAATACAAACAAATTTGTTGTTTTTGTTATATATTTTTGTAGCACTACCTCCACGAATCAGGGACAACTTCCTCCCTATTTACAGCTCCTCCTGCACAGCTTAACTTGATCCTCTGTGCAGCTCCACTTGACTTACTTTGCAGAACTCCAATTGAATTATTCTTTGGGAATGAACAGTCACTTGTTAACTCAACAAAAGCCCTTTACAGGTTAGGAACTCTCAGTCCCTTAGAAAAGTAGCACATGTGGCGTGAACTGCATTCTGAAACACCTTCAGCTTCCCTGTAGACACTGGTTCCAGCTCTACTTCTTTCAGGAAATGCTAGCCCACCTGGCTGCCTCTTCACCATCCCACCTAGCTGCTTTTTCTTCACAGTCTACCCGACTGACACACTGGAGATCTCCCAGGGCAAGATTCGATGAAGACTTAGCACCAGTGGCGGCCTGGTGCTCCATCGGTCAGGGTGGGTATCGCTCGAGCCCACATTAACCCTCACCCCCCCCCCGTCACTCCAGCGCGCCACTGCACACCATAAGCAACCCCCCCCTAGTCGCCAGCTCGCTCGACCTCTGGCCTCCCTTCAGCCCTGCGCTTACCCCATGCAGGTCATACCGTCGCTTCTCTTCTCGGCCAATAGGGACTTTGGACCTGTGGCCAATGGGGTCTCAGGACCTGCTTCATGATTGGCCGGGAGGAGAAACAGCAAGACATTAGCGAATATAGATCCGCTAATGTCACATAACAGGGTGGGCGCAGTGCTCTGTGCCCCCTGAGCCTACTCTTTTCTGAAGCCAATTAGAGCTTTGGGCTCTAATCACGTGCTTGAAAAATGAATTAAAAAAAAAACAATTGGAATTCATACGTCCGGTGCCCTGCATGTAGATTAGGGGCTAGACGCATGGATTGGGGGGGCGGCGCCCCCTGCGCCCCAAATGAGCATCCGCCACTGCTTAACACACCGCTGTCTTCAAGAGTGACCTGCTGCAAGTGGCGTTCTCTCCCCTTGTCTGTCCATGCACCGTGCTGTTCTACTCGCTCTGTCTCTCCCTGCTCCTGCTGCATCTCAAGAAAGCCTCCTCCAACTTCCTCTGTGGTAGGATCCTTCCAGGCACCTGAGCCCCTCCCTGGCAGGGGTCGCTCGAAGGCCACGACAGTTTCCCTCGGTACTTCTTCTCCATCTTCCACCCAACTGACACTCTGCTGGCATGACTCATGTCTATTTAAGGGCTCACTTAGTTCCCTGCCAGGCCCACTTCCTATATAAGTTTATCGTATATTGTGCCATGTCAGGAATCTATTGCACATTTACTGAAAAGTCCACTTTGTGGAACTTGTTCAACTACAAGTGAAGCATTGGGCAAAGTCTACATGCCTCCTTTAATAGGAAGATAACAGTCTGTCTATACTAATCCTAAAGCTAGCCACTTACATTAAGATTTTTATTGGCCTTTTCATTCATATAAGATTAGAGTTATCTGATAGAATTTCGATTTCTTGGGTTCAGCCTACCTGTTTTTTGGAGAAATGTACTGAACCGTCTAAAACTGAACCTAGACACGGCAGAAGTGCCTATAATTGGAGGGCAGAGTCTAACATCAAAGTGGCAGCAAACTAGTTCAGCTGATGTAAAGCTTGGGAATACAAATCTATTGTTCTCAAACCATGTGCATAGTCTGGGCGTGATCCTCACCACTGCTATCAGGTCCTTCTTCCACCACCTCAAGAATATTAAAAGAATCAAACATCTGACTCTACTAGAGGATATGCCAGAATTCATCCATGCTTTTGTAACACCCATTTTGGATTACTGCACTGCCCTCCCTGAGAAAGAACTACATTGCTTGCAGCCTATACAAAACACAGTAGTCAGGCTACTCGCTGACCAAGCTCGTCACTGCCACACCACACCAATCCCTAAACTGGCTTCAAAATAAGTGAAAGGATATCCTTCAAAATTGGCTTACTCACTTATAAAGTCCTAAATAACTTGGACCCCATCTGTCTGACAGAACTTCTGACTACCCATACACCCTCATGCTTCCTTCGCTCCTCAGTAGGGATGAGCCTGGTGTCAGAAACCATGAACCAGACCGAGACAGAAGTACAGTAAAATCATACTTGTTTATTAAAAAAAATAAAAAGGTAAATAGAGTAAGCGTAGTCAAAGCATAGCCAGAGTCCAGTAACCAGATCGGGTAGTCAGCCAGGCCAGAAGTCAGGGATCCAAGTAGAGGAACAGCAAGCAGGATAAGGAGCCAGAAGGGATGTCAGCAAAGCCAGTCTTTAAACAGGAACGCAGGAGATGGTTTCTTGTGATGTGACCAAGGCGAAGGCAAGAATGAAGTGAGCTGGAGATCTTTAAGTAGGCGGGACTGACGAGCAGATCCACAACAGCTGGTTAACTGTGGAGAGAGATGAGAGCTGGCAATTAGCCGACAGCTGAGCGACCAGCTCAGAGAAGGAAGGGCTGAGTCAGTCCTGACACCTGGTTAGGTTCAGTGTGAACTGTATTGACATTTAGGTGCTGATGACTGCCTGTCCTTTGACATTTATATCAGATAATGTTCTCCACTGTTGACAAGGTTTCAAACTCAAAGTAAAGTTTGGTGTAAGTGTCCCCTCTCTGTAGTAGTTCATATAAACCTAATAAAAATGATCTGAATGCTTTAGCTCCTATACCTTTTACATAACTCCCCATTTTGGAACCCCTGAAGATCTTTATTACAGTGAATGGTATATTTAGAAATGTTATTTGGTGGAACAATGTCCCTTGCATCAAACTGGTATTACTACAATACCGGAAAGATGCTGGAACTTTAGCGGCTCCTAATCCACAAATTTATTTTTTTGCAGCTCAACTACAGCAGCTGGTTCAATGGTATTCTGAGGTGCCCCACCAGTGCCTCCTACTGCCTAACCTCACGGGTGTTTCAGGGACATTCACCTTTGCATGCCTTGGAGGGGTTGCTGGGGTGCTCTTCTCTCAATAATATGCCCACCTGTGTGTTGATGTATAAGGCATAGGGTGCCTTTAAGAAGATACTGGGGGTTTCCACCCTCACCAAATATGCCCCTATATGGGGCACTCATAGGCTCCCAGAGGTTGTGGGCACACGTTGTGGGCAGGCTTTTAGATGTGAATTTATCAGTTGACCTCTGCGGATTACTGTTGCACATGTTCTTTTTGTGGCCCATAGACAAATTGCCCTTAAAAGGGTTGATGCAATGTATTAAGGTGAAAAACCTTCTGTGCTGCAGCACCCCCCCAGACCCCCCCCCCCCCTTTTTACTTACATAAACCCCTTTTTTTGCAGCGAAGGGGGTGAGCACACCAGCTCCAGACAGTGTCTCAGGTCCTGATTCGATAGGTTGATAGCAGCGCAGCCATTGGCTCCCGTTGCTGTCAATCAAATCCAATGACACAGGAGCTGGGGGGCAGGGCCGGATCCTGCTGTGTATGTCAATAGACGCAGCAGCAGGACACGGGAGCGTGCCCGCACGAGTGCCCCGAGGAAGAGTAGCACTCCACGGGGCACTCCAGAAGAGGAGGAGCCAGGAGCGCCACTGAGGGGCCCCAGAAGAGAAGGATCGGGGCCACTCTGCGCAAAACCAGCTGCACAGAGGAGGTAAGTATGACATATTTGTTTAAAAAAAAAAAACAACTAACCTTTAGTTACTCTTTAGTAGACCTCCCCGCATCTTCTGACCCTGTCTGATTAAATATTTGATATTAAAAAGTGCATTTTTTATGAAAGACATACATCTCTATCTTAGAAATCCTTTGGAAAAGTTTCATGCAATCTGGTCACTCTGGCTTGAGCATATACATTTGGCAATGAATTAGGCTCTTTTTGTTTTTACTATATAGCTGTATTGTTAATATTTTTTAAATCAGTGTCTTAACCCGACGTCTGGCTCTTCTAAGCCGGTACGTCATGTATTTATTGATGGTTTTTGCGGTATTTATGCATGCTCCATAGGTATGTTTGCACGGGGTTTTGTTTTTCTTTAGCTGCCCTGCGTGGCGTGTCCCCTTTGTTTTGTTTGTGTATGATCTAAAACTTTGTTTAAAAAAAAAAAAAAAAAAGTGCTGAATCCAAACCATATTGAAGTCAATGGGTGCCGATTGATAAAAACTAGTAATGGTCATTTTCTAGGCAAGAGATTGTCGAAACAACAGGATAGGGGGCTAGGCACTGCCCTGGAGAACATGTACCAAACCCCCCAAAAAAGTGTTAAAAATTTTGTTTGGTGGGGAGCAGCGCTTTTAATAATGCTTAAAGGGCAACATAAAATTGTAAAACCAGTTTGGCTCTAGACAAATTTTATTATTTTTTGCACACATGTAAAAATCAGCATTTTTGGCCAAAAAACAGGCACAGGCACGTCCCCTTAAATTTTGCCGCCGTGTGACCCTGCCGCGAGCTCCGTGAGTGTGATCGCGAGACACCCGCGATCGTCTCACAGAGAGGAAGAACGGGGAAATGCTGATGTAAACAAGCATTTCCCCATTCTTCCTAGTGACAGGACACTGATCACAGCTCCCTGTGATCGGGAGCGGATATCAGTGTCGTGACACACGTAGCCCATCCCCCCCTACAGTTAGAACACATCCCTAGGACACACTTAACCCCTACAGCGCCCCCTCCTGGTTAACCCCTTCCCTGCCAGTCACATTTACACAGTAATCAATGCATTTTTAATTGCACTGATCGCTGTATAAATGTGAATGGTCCCAAAATAGCGCCAAAAGTGTTTGATCTGTGCGCCATAATGTCGCAGTCACGATAAAAAACGATGATCGCCGCCATTACTAGTAAAAATTAAAATCATTAATAAAAATGCCATAAAACTATCCCCTATTTTGTAGATGCTATACCGTTTGCGCAAACCAATCAATAATTGCTAATTGCGATTTTTTTTACCAAAAATATGTAGAAGAATACGTTTGGGCCTAAACTAAGGAAAAAATAATGTTTTTTTTATATATTTTTGGGGGATATTTATTATAGCAAAATAAAATCCGCAGAGGTGATCAAATATCACCAAAAAAGAAAGCTTTATTTGTGGGAAAAAAGGACGTCAATTTTGTTTGGGAGTTACGTTGCACGACCGCGCAATTGTCAGTAAAAGCGACACAGTGCCGAATCACAAAAAGTGCTCTGGTCTTTGGCCAGCCAAATGGTCCGGGGCTTAAGTGGTTAAGGTTTCTTGGCTGTCACTTGGCAACTCGAAGTTTCAGCTCCCTGCATACATTTTCTATAGGATTAGGGTCTGAAGACTGGGGGCGTGGTCAAGCTGGCGACCTGATTGGACATGTCTGAGCGGAGCTCCGCTTCTACCTGCCTATTTTATCCGGTTTACACCTGGGTATGAGAAGAGGCCAATTCGACTTGGGAAGGAAAGGTGGCTCTACTTCTAAGGCATCCCCCCAGCAGAAGAAGCATGCCCCTGTAGGCCACGCGCACATGGCGTCCCAAACTACCGATGGAGAAGGATTGGTTTCAGGCCCTCATGCAGTCCAAACAACCTTGACGGCGAAAATTGACATGGATAAAATGCGTGATCGGCTGGGTGCGGCTGAGCGGCATGTGGGCGACTCAGAGGACTCCATCTGAGATCATCGTGCTTCAATCCACACCTTACAGGTGAAAATGAAGGCCCTTGAGTCGTGGGCAGAAGACAGTGAAAACAAGGGCCGCAGAAATAACCGGAGGGTGGTGGGACTGCCGGAGGGAGCTGAGGGCCAAGATCCTACAGCCTTTACAGAGACCCTGCTCCGCACCCTCCTCCCCGGGCTTCATTTCCCCAGCACTTCGTCGTGGAGAGGGCCCACAGAATGCCAACCATATGAAGCCAACTGTGCCCCCCCCCCCGCGCACCTTCGTTTTCAGGCTATTAAACTTCTGGGATCGGGACCCGGCACTTTGTGAAGCTTGGAAAGTGGAAGAGCTCCGGTTCTAGAACGCAAAGATTATGCTGGTTTCCGAACTACTCTGTTGACACCTAGAGGCTCCGAAGAACCTTCGACCACGTCAAAGCTCAGCTTCTTACCAGAGGCCTGAAATACAGCATGTTGTTCCCAGCTCGCCTGCGAGTTGTGGATGGGGAATCCACCCGCTACATCACCTCGTCTGATGATGCCTCTCAGTGGTTGGATACCCTGCCCCAGGCCTAGTAACTGTATATGTCTTTCCTGTGTATCCTGTTTTTGACCAGGCAATGCCTCCTATGTTTGTTTCCCCCCCCCCTCAAGGCTGTGTCTGAAACTGTCAGTCGCATTGACGTTTGGTCCTTGTACCTTTGGCACAGAACAGAGGTGGAACTCCACTATCCTCTTACTGCACTGCAGCACTGGTTCGACTCTGGGACACAGGGCCAGCATTCCTGGAGCTAGCCACTATCATACCTACCTCACCCTTTGCAGCTGATCTTGTGGCACTCGAGCATGTTATACCTGGTTATACCTGATGCATTGCTGAGGCACTCCCCATCATGGAAGACTGGAGGGGGTAACGGGAGATCCTTGTCCTGGGAGTTTAGAGTTTATAGCTACCACTGTTGTATACTGTTGAACAGTTTAAGTGCGTGCCCCTAGCTAGCACTAGATGTTCTTTTATTTTTCACATATATGTAGATCCCTATTACCTTTTACTTTTATACAGGTTTATAGGCGTTTGTTACCGGACTGAACTGAACTTGGTCGCCACCTGAGTGTTCAGTGGTCATTTGCTTCTCCATCTGCCCCCATAGGAGACTTTCCTAGTGTGTGATCGGTCTAGTTTTGGGTTTAAGCACTCCGAGTTACCCAATGGATGTGTGGGGTGGGCGGGGTTGGGTTTATATGTTGCGGCTGTTCTTTTTTTGAGTCTATTGATAATGTATGCAGTGGTTTGCCTTGGACACCCTAACCAGCCCTTGTCATAACTGAAGGCTCAGTGTCCAACGTCTCAGAAGTAGATGGTTCTGTATTGCATGGTGCGTGCCTCACTCCGGGTCAACCTCATCGATGCTCCCCTGGTAGTTATACTCTGCTATTACCGACATGGCTGCCATAAGATTTATCTCCTGAAATGTCCGGGGACTCAATGACAAGATCAAGAGATCCCTAGTCATGGCCTATCTTAAGAAATGTGTTATAAAGGAATAAACTTGCGTGCTACTATGTATAATTTTAAAGAGAATATATAAACCATCAACCTACAGTGAATAAAGTCAAAATATAACAAATATATATAATAAATGTATAGTGACCGTGAATTAGCTGCAACCACTTGGTATCGTACCCAAAAACCACTGTGTAATCAAATGTAAAAATAAGAAATAAGAGTGGTGCACTTATTCAGTAACGTTACATGAATTGATAAGTATCCAAAACATACAAATAAATAAATGTAAATAAAAGTCCAACTAAAGCCCAATGGTAGGAGTCAGTTCATGTAAAGATAAAAATCTCATAGGGACAACTTTATAGAAGAAAAAAACAGACAGTACATCAATCCAAACATCGACTGTTATATTTATGAATTGGCCGCTCACCTCCAAAAATGACCCAAAGGTCAAACAAGGCTCATCAGATAGTCAGATAAGAAATCCTGCTGATGGATCTGTAAAGAGCATCATGGCGTTTGGAGGAAGAAAAATGCTGACTATGACCCTAAGAACACCATCCCTACCGTCAAGCACGGAGGTGGAAACATGATGCTCTGGGGCTGATTCTCTGCTAAAGGTACAGACTGACTTTGCTGCATTGAGGGGCTAATGGACAGGGCCTTGTATTGTAAAATCTTGGATGAGAATCTTTTTCCCTCAGCCAGAACACTGAAGATGGGTCTTGTATGGGTCGTCCAGCATGACAACGACCCAAAACATACCGCCAAGGCAACAATGTGTTTTTTTTTTATGGATTTTTGGTTGATATTCTGTCTCTATCATTTAAAATACACATATGATAAAAATTATAGACCCCTCTTTACTATGTAAGTGGGCAAACTTACAAAGCCTGTAGGGGATCAAATAATTTTGTTTCCCCACTGTGTTTATATAGCATCTCACAAAATTAGTACACCCCTCACATTTTTGTAAATATTTTATTATTTCTACAGTGTTGTCACATAAAAAGAAAATTACACTTTGCTACAATGTAAAGTAGTGAGTGTACAGCTTGTATAACAGTGTAAATTTGCTGTCCCCTCAAATTACCTCAACACACAGCCATTAATGTCTAAACCGCTGGCAACAAAAGTGAGTACACCCCTAAGTGAAAATGTCCAAATTGGGCCAAAAGTGTCAATATTTTGTGTGGCCACCATTATTTTCCAGCACTGCCTTAACCCTCTTGGGCATGGAGTTCACCAGAGCTTCACAGGTTGCCACTGGAGTCCTCTTCCACTCCTCCATGATGACATCACAGAGCTGGTGGATGTTAGAGGCCTTGTGCTCCTCCACCTTCCATTTGAGGATGCCCCACAGATGCTCAATAGGGTTTAGGTCTGGAGACATGCTTGGCCAGTCCATCACCTTTACCTTCAGCTTCTTTAGCAAGGCAGTGGTGGTCTTGAAGGTGTGTTTGGGGTCGTTATGTTAGAATACTGCCCTGCGGCCCAGTCTCCGAAGGGAGGGGATCATGCTCTGCTTCAGTATGACACAGTACATGTTGGCATTCATAGTTCCCTCAGTGAACTATAGCTCCTCAGTACCGGTAGCACTCATACAGCCCCATATCATGACATTCCAACCACCATGCTTGACTGCAGGCAAGACACACTTGTCTTTGTACTCCTCACCTGGTTGCTGCCGCACACGCTTGACACCATCTGAACCAAATAAATTTATCTTGGTCAGACCTCAGGACATGGTTCCAGTAATCCATGTCCTTGGTCTGTTTGCTTCAGCAAACTGTTTGCGGGCTTTCTTGTGCATCATCTTTAGAAGAGGCTTCCTTCTGGGATGATAGTCATGCAGACCAATTTGATGCAGTGTGCGGCGTATGGTCTGAGCACTGACAGCTGACCCCCCCACCACTTCAATCTCTGCAGCAATGCTGGCAGCATTCATACATTTATTTCCCAAAGACAACCTCTTAATATGACGCTGAGCACATGCACTTACCTTCTTTGGTCGACCATGGCGAGGCCTGTTCTGAGGGGAACATGTTCTGTTAAACCGCTGTATGGTCTTGGCCACCGTGCTGAAGCTCAGTTTCAGGGTCTTGGCAATCTTCTTATAGCCTAGACCATCTTTATGTAGAGCAACAATTTTTTTTTCAGATCCTCAGAGAGTTCTTTGTCATGAGGTGCCATGTTGAACTTCCAGTGACCAGTATGAGAGAGTGAGAGCCATGCCACTAAGGGTCCCCATCAGGGTTGCCAGCCTCAATAAAACCAGGGTCAGTATGTAAAAATTTGTGTTTTCTTAACCGGTTCAATACCGGGCAATTTCACCCCCTTCCTTCCCAGGCCAATTTTTAGTTTTCAGCACTGTCGCACTTTAAACGTCAATTGCGCGGTCATGCGACGTTGTACCCAGAAGAAATTGATGTTCTTTTTTTCACCACAAATAGAGCTTTTTTTTTGGTGGTATTTGATCGCCTCTGCGGTTTTTATTTTTTGCGCTATAAACAAAAGAACAATTTTGAAAAAAACACAATATTTTTTACTTTTTGCTATAATAAATATCCCAATTTTTTTTTTTAAAAACACATTTTTTCCTCAGTTTCGGCCAATACGTATTCTTCTACATATTTCTGGTAAAAAAAAAATCGCAATAACCGTATATTGATTGGTTTGCGCAAAAGTTATAGCATCTACAAAATACGGGATAGATTTATGGCATTTTTAAAAAAAAAATATTTTTTTATTTTTTTTAGCGGCGATCACGATTTTTTTTGGTGACTGCGACATTATGGCGGACACATCGGACACTTTTGACACATTTTTGGGACCAATCACATTTATACAGCGATCAATGCTATAAAATTGCATTGATTACTGTGTAAATGTGACAGGCAGTGAAGGGGTTAACCACTAGGGGGCGGGGAGGGGTTAATATGTTTCCTAGGGAATGATTCTAACTGAAGGGGGAGGGGACGCACTAGGGGAGGAGACCGATCAGTGTTCCTCCGTTCTGGGAACACAGATCGCTCTCCTCAGAGCTGACAGGCTGTGGATCTGTGTGTTTACACACACAGATCCACATGCCGGCCCGGTTAACGGGCAATCGCGGGTGCCCGGCGGACATCGCGGCCGCCGGGTACACGCACCGGGTCCCGAGGAACGCGGCGGGCGCGCGCTCCCGGCGGCGCGCGCGCGCCCCCTAGACGGCCGGGAATCCCAGGACGTCATATGACGTCCACCCAGGATGGGAGATCCCATCTGTGGACGTCATATGACTATGGGCGGGTAGGGAAGTGGTTAAAAATCCCAAGATTATAGCTGCCCCACCTCTCCAGTACCTTTTCAGTGTGTGTATGTGTATTCTGTGTGTGTATACTGTGTGTGTTTATTGTGTGTCTGTGTGTGTATACTGTATGTGTATGGGTGTATACTGTGTGGCCCCATAATTTATTGCCTGGGGGCCCCATAATCTCCTATTGCCTGGGGGCCCCATAATCTTCTCCTATTGCCCGTGGGCCCCATAATCTTCTTCTATTGCCCAGGGACCACATGAGTTGTCAGTCCGCTCCTGCCTGCTCCCCATTCACACCTGAGAACTTGTAACACTAACGAGTTACATGACACCGGGGAGGGAAAATGGCTAATTGGGCCCAATTTGGACATTTTCACTTAGGGGTGTACTCACTTTTGTTGCCAGCGGTTTAGACATTAATGGCTGTGTGTTGAGTTATTTTGAGGGGACAACAAATTTACACTGTTATACAAGCTGTACACTCACTACTTTACATTGTAGCAAAGTGTAATTTCTTCAGTGTTGTCACATGAAAAGAGATAAAAAAAAAAATATTTACAAAAATGTGAGGGATGTACTCACTTTTGTGAGATACTGTATAATAAAATGAATTTAATGCAAGCAAACACAATATAATATCATTTTTTGGGGGAAAAAATAAAAGATAATGTTATGTCAAGTAAATAGATACCAAACCTGTCAAATTCTAAATTTGTGTGTACCTGTGATATTTCAAAAACTATGGTACCCAAAATTCTTAATAGGTGAAGAATTAGGAGCCCTTACTGCTTATCACTATGGCGTTAATAGTGAATTAGAGTGCTAGAATTATTGCTCTCACTCTGACATTCGCGGCAATAACTCACGTGTGTGATACAATCATGGTTTACATACACATGCTCATTTTAATTTGTGGGTGTGTAAAGGGGAAAAGATACCAGCACCTGACATGGGAATGAATAAGGGGTACATAGTACCCCTACTCTTTCACACACAAAAATAGTGAGAAGTGTAAAGAAAGATACATGTTTTGAAAAGGCTAAAGGTCCAGCATCTGAACAAATACCTCAGGCAAAGTTTGGTCTGTAGCTGTGTTTGGACCAAACCTTGAGCTCATCCCTAGTCCTTGGAGAAAGGAAAAATTACATGAACCCTGAGTCGTCTTGAAATCTTTTGGATCTTGTGCATTCACCCAGCACCCACAGTATGGAACTCTCTGCCATCTATTGTCCGGTAAGTCCCCTTTCTGGATTCAAGACAAATCAATTCACCCAGGCCTATAGGAACACCTCCTTAACAACTCCTTCTCTGCAAAGACCCCAACACTAATCTGATAAGTCTTAAAAAACAGCCATAGATGGATCGAAATTCAGCTGGTTCAACAGAAGCCAGAAGAATTTTGAACCATGTATGGGCACTGAAGTTGATCTGTTGATTGACTTTAGTACAACTAGCCTGAGGCAAGCTTTGATCATTGTATTCTGATGGTGGGGAAATCTCCTGCTGTCAGAATACAATAGCTCTGCAGGAGGGATTCCCCCATCAACACTGACTCAGTGGATGGGGAAATCAAGCAATTTTCTTTCCTTTAACCCCTGGTTGATGAAAAGAAAATTGGTTATGTATGACCTGCCTTACCCCCCCAAGGGGAAAAAGCACTATACTATAGTAATTTTATAATTATAATTTAATTCTCTTCTATTTTTTTCAGCTGGAGTTTCTTTGGCAGCTGCCGCAGAACAGCAGTATCTTAGACAGGTGGGGGACAATCAGGCCTTTTGAGTGCAATCCACATTTTACCCAGTGGTGAGAATTTTTGCTGTTTATACAGGTAATTCCCCAGTTGTCAGGAAATAACCTGACACTAATTTCATCATGTAGAATTTCCTGCTCTTGGTTGTTGCATGGTACCTGTGAGGGAATTGTCTACATTACTTCCTTCAACTGAGCACAATACAGAGGAGAGTGAAACAACCTCAATAGACTCCTCCATTTAATGGGGAATAAATATCCCTCTAATATACCGTATGCAGTATATACTTGTCTGGATTGTAGGTTGAGCTAGCCACTATAAACAATTTAATTCAATGTAAACGTTTTTCGTCTTATACTATTTGTTATATACAATTGCATTATTATAAAATATATATACAGTGGGGACGGAAAGTATTCAGACCCCCTTAAATTTTTCACTCTTTATTATATTGCAGCCATTTGCTAAAATCATTTAAGTTCATTTTTTCCTCATTAATGTACACACAGCACCCCATATTGACAGAAAAACACAGAATTGTTGACATTTTTGCAGCTTTATTAAAAAAAGAAACACTGAAATATCACATGGTCCTAAGTATTCAGACCCTTTGCTCAGTATTTAGTAGAAGCATCCTTTTGATCTAATACAGTCATGAGTCTTTTTGGGAAAGTTTTTCACACCTGAATTTGGGGATCCTCTGCCATTCCTCCTTGCAGATCCTCTCCAGTTCTGTCAGGTTGGATGGTAAACGTTGGTGGACAGCCATTTTTAGGTCTCTCCAGAGATGCTCAATTGGGTTTAAGTCAGGGCTCTGGCTGGGCCATTCAAGAACAGTCATAGAGTTGTTGTGAAGCCACTCCTTTGTTATTTTAGCTGTGTGCTTAGGGTCATTGTCTTGTTGGAAGGTAAACCTTTGGCCCAGTCTGAGGTCCTGAGCACTCTGGAGAAGGTTTTCATCCAGGATATCCCTGTACTTGGCCGCATTCATCTTTCCCTCGATTGCAACCAGTCGTCCTGTCCCTGCAGCTGAAAAACACCCCCACAGCATGATGCTGCCACCACCATGCTTCACTGTTGGGACTGTATTGGACAGGTGATGAGCAGTGCCTTGTTTTCTCCACACATACCGCTTAGAATAAGGCCAAAAAGTTCCATCTTGGTCTCACCAGACCAGAGAATCTTATTTCTCACCATCTTGGAGTCCTTCAGGTGTTTTTTTAGCAAACTCCATGCGGGCTTTCATGTGTCTTGCACTGAGGAGAGGCTTCCGTCGGGCCACTCTGCCATAAAGCCCCGACTGGTGGAGGGCTGTAGTGATGGTTGACTCTCTAAAACTTTCTCCCATCTCCCGACTGTATCTCTGGAGCTCAGCCACAGTGATCTTTGGGTTCTGGTCGTCCCAAACGCCTTCCATTTAAGGATTATGGAGGCCACTGTGCTCTTAGGAACCTTAAGTGCAGCAGAATTTTTTTGTAACCTTGGCCAGATCTGTGCCTTGCCACCATTCTGTCTCTGAGCTCTTCAGGCAGTTCCTTTGACCTCATGATTCTCATTTGCTCTGACATGCACTGTGAGCTGTAAGGTCTTATATAGACAGGTGTGTGGCTTTCCTAATCAAGTCCAATCAGTATAATCAAACACAGCTGGACTCAAATGAAGGTGTAGAACCATCTCAAGGATGATCAGAAGAAATGGACAGCACCTGAGTTAAATATATGAGTGTCACAGCAAAGGGTCTAAATACTTAGGATCATGTGATATTTCAGTTTTATCTAGTTTAATAAATCTGCAAAAATGTCAACAATTCTGTGTTTTTCTGTCAATATGGGGTGCTGTGTGTACATTAATGAGGGAAAAAATATACTTAAATGATTTTAGCAAATGGCTGCAATATAACAAAGAGTGAAAAATGTAAGGGGGTCTGAATACTTTCCGTCCCCACTATATATATATTTTTTTTTCACCATCTTTCATCCTGTGTTGTATCTCGGTGCTGCTAATCTCCTCCACACTCTTTGCAGACACTTCTTGTCTACAGTACATGCAGTCCAGTGATGGCTGTATGGAATTTCTCAGGGTAGGTTTCCTGATGGTGACAACAGCAAACTACATCTGTTTAGTGTGTATTGAAAGAGTTCCTTGTCTCCATCGGAAGCCTGTGTGATGGGGTGACAACACAGGAACACATTTCAAAGACAGTGACAGAGTGTTGTCATCCTATAACAGGAAGTGCACAGATTCTGTATGACAGGATGGCCACAGGTATTATTGTAATAACATCTGCAGATTTAAAAACACTGAAAATACCCTTTAAGGTTTGATAGATCCCTACTACACTTATGAAATACCTTTTTTAAATTTTGTTTTATAAAGATCCATGTTAATGACCCTTTTCTTGATTTCACTCCTGTTCCTTCCTCCTATTCATTTGCATACAGTTATTACCTTATTGTTCTAGTTAAAGTGTTTGTTACCCCAACACTTCATATTCCTGATATGTGGCTGCTGTACCATATACTTGTATGAAAAAGTCTCCTGTTCTCTTTGTATTGCTTCCTTTATGTGAAATCCCTGGTGTTCCCGCCAGTCCCTCTGCTTTCCTATTGAAAATTGACCACACTAAGCAGGAGAGCACATCGTAGTCAGTTCTCTAGCCATTCTGGGAACTCAGCCTGCTCTCCTCCAATGGTCAGACTTGTCCTGACAGGCCCCTGCTGCACAGTCTTTAATTAGGAAGTTCAGTGTGCTAATGTTTCTCCGACCCCCAGCTCTCATGCAGCTGAGCAGAGGGAATTTGATCACTTATAAAAAGGAAAAAAAGGTATTTAATGTTTTTTTTTTTTTTTTTTTTTTTTTTTTTTTATACAAAAATGTTTTGCCTTTCATTTTTATTTTAAACTGAATGGGTTGTTTTACAAGGTTATTATTTTACAATCACTTTAATTTCTCCTTGATCAACAAATTTACTTTACTTTATGTACTTTATATGGCTTACCCTAGTCAGTACTCATATGTATATATATTTTTTTTATCTTCCTGTATTTTGCCATTTTAATTTATTTACTTTAAATATAACATATTGCATTTTCCCCCTATATTCTTAAACTACTAAAAATTTATTTGAGAAAAAAAAAATCAAAATGCCTTTAAAAAATATGTACTATATTTGGTGGCCCAATATTAGACACTTCTGCAAAAGAATAGTTATTATGTAAGGTGGAAAAAAGACACAAGTCCAACCTATGCGTGTGATTATATGTCAGTATTACATTGTATATCCCTGTATGTTGCGATTGTTCAGGTGCTTATCTAATAGTTTTTTAAACTATCGATGCTCCCCGCTGAGACCACCGCCTGTGGAAGGGAATTCTACAGCCCTGCCGATCTTACAGTAAAGAACCCTCTACATAGTTTAAGGTTAAACCTCTTTTCTTCTAATTTTAATGAGTAGTCACGAGTCTTGTTAAACTCCCTAGTTTTATCCCTATTGTGGGGTCACCAGTACGGTATTTGTAAATTGAAATCAAATCCCCTCTCAAGAGTCTCTTCTCCAGAGAGAATAAGTTCAGTGCTCGCAGCCTTTCCTCATAACTAAGATCCTCCAGACCCTTTATTAGCTTTGGTGCCCTTCTTTGTACTCGCTCCATTTCCAGTACATCCTTCCTGAGGACTGGTGCCCAGAACTGGACAGCATACTCTAGGTGCGGCCGGACCTTGTAGAACGGGAGAATTATCGTTTTATGTCTGGAGTTGATGCCCTTTTTAATGCATGCCAATATTCTGTTTGCTTTGTTAGCAGCAGCTTGGCATTGCATGCCATTGCTGAGCCTATCATCTACTAGGACCCCCAGGTCCTTTTCCAACCCAGATTCCCCCAGAGGTTCTCCCCCCAGTGTATAGATTGCATTCATATTTTTGCCACCTAAATGCATTAGTTTAAAATTTTCTACATTAAACCTCATTTGCCATGTAGTTGCCCACCCCATTAATTTGTTCAGATATTTTTGCAAGGTTTTCACATCCTGCGGAGAAGTTATTGCCCTGCTTAGCTTAGTATCACCGCAAATACAGAGATTGAACTGTTTATCCCATCCTCCAGGTCATTTATGAACAAAATAAATAGGATTGGGTCCCAGCACAGAACCCTGGGAGACCTCACTACCCACCCCTGACCATTCTGAGTACTCCCCATTTATCACCACCCTCTGAACTCGCCCTTGTAGCCAGTTTTCAATCCATGTACTCACCCTATGGTCCATGCCAACGCACCTTATTTTGTACAGTAAACGTTTATGGGGAACTGTGTCAAATGCTTTTGCAAAATCCAGATACACCATGTCTACGGGCCTTACTTTATCTAGATGGCAACTCACCTCCTCATAGAAGGTTAATAGATTGGTTTGGCAAGAACGATTCTTCATGAATCTATGCTGATTACTGCTAATGATACCGTTTTCATTACTAAAATCTTGTATATAGTCCCTTATCATCCCCTCCAAGAGCTTTTATGCTATTGATGTTAGGCCAACTGGTCTGTATTTTGGGTCCTTTTTAAATATTGGTGCTACATTGGCTTTTCTCCAATCAGCTGGTACCATTCCAGTCAGCAGACTGTTGGTAAAAATTATTAACAATGGTCTGGCAATTACTTGCCTGAGTTCCTTAAGTACCATCGGCGCAAGCCATCCGGTCCCAGTTATTCATTAATGTTAAGTTTCCCAAGTCTAATTCTAATTCTGTCCTCTGTTAGCTATGAGGGTGCTTCTTGTGATGTGTCATGAGGATGAACACTGCCGTTTTGGTTACTGAAGCCCCCAATTCCCTTGTGAAGACTGAGGAGAAGAATAAATTCAAGACCTTCGCCATCTCCCCATCCTTTGTAACCAGATGTCCTTCCTCATTCTTTATAGGGCCAATATTGTCTGTCCTCCCTTTTTTACTGTTTACATACTAAAAGAATTTCTTGGGATTTTTTTTTGCTCTCCTCCGCTATGTGTCTTTCATGTTCTATCTTAGCCGCCCTAATTGCACCCTTACATTTCTTGTTGCATTCTTTATAAAGTTTGAATGCTGATGACGATCCATCAACCTTGTATTTTTTGAAGGCCTTCTCCTTTGCTTTTATATGCATTTTTACATTGGCTATAAGCCACCCAGGACTTTTATTCACTTTTTTAAATTTATTACCCAATGGGATGCACTGGCTAATGTCCTTATTTAATATGCTCCTAAAGCAAACCCATCTCTTCTCCGTGTTCTTTGTTCCTAAGATTTTATCCCAATTTATATCTTCTAGCAAGGTTCGTAGTTTAGAGAATTTGGCTCTTTTGAAATTCAGTGTCTTTGTATTTCCCTTATGTTTCCTATTTATGTGATGTATACTGAAGCCAATTGACATGTGATCGCTGTTTCCTAACTTGCCCCGTATTTCCACATCCATGATAATGTCCGTATTGTTGGTAATCAGTAGATCTAGTAATGCTTTATTTCTAGTTGGTGCGTCTACCATCTGACCCATGAAATTGTCCTGCAAGACAATTAGGAACTGGCGAGCCTTGGACAAATGCGTGGAGACGTCTGCCCAGTCTATGTCTGGATAATTAAAATCCCCCATTATGATAACATTTCCCATCCTTGCTGCTAATCCAAATTGTGATAGGAGGTCCACCTCCCCCTCCTCCCTCAGGTTAGGGGACCTATAGCATACTCCCAGTATTATTTTCCCCTTAGCTTCAACCCTTTGAAGCTCTACCCATAAGGATTCCACCTCCTCCCTGGCCCCCCTAGTGATGTTATCTCTCACATTCACTTTTACATTATTCTTGATATACAGGCATACCCCTCCCCCTTTTTGTACCCTCCCTATCTCTGCAATAAAGAGTATACCCTTGAATGGTTGCCAGCCAATCATGAGAGCTGTTGAACCAAGTCTCTGAAATTCCCACAAAATCCAAATCCTCCTCATACAACAGTATCTCTAGTTTACCCATCTTGTCTGCCAGGCTCCTGGCATTGGTGAACATGCCACGTAGTTTAGACTGGTTGCATACTATCCTCTTATTGGGTGTTCCGAGATTGCAACTAGGACTTGTTAATATACTTACCTTGGGTTTATGTGTGTTTTAGTCAACCTACCACTAATGCCCCCAATACTACCCTCTGGACTATGTTCCGCGCTGACTATCTCTACCTCTGGACTCTCCCCCCCATCGCCTAGTTTAAAATCCCCTCTAACTTTTTGGCCATCTTTACTCCCAGCACATCTTCACCCTCCTCATTTAGGTGCAGTCTGTCCCTTCTATAGTACTGGTGACCGACTGAGAAGTCGGCCCAGTCCTCCAAGAACCCAAACCCCTCCTTACTACGCCAGCTCCTGAGCCACTTGTTTACTTCCCTAATTTCATTCTGCCTTTCTGGTGTGGCTCGATGTATCGGTAGTATTCCTGAGAATGCTACCTTGGAGGTCCTTTTCCTCAATTTAGCTCCCAAGTCCCTAAAATTGTTCTTTAGGACACTCCATCTGCCTCTGACTTTGTCATTGGTGCTAACGTGCACCATGACAACCGGGTCTTCCCAGCCCCGCTCAGTAATCTGTCCACCAGATCCGTGATGTGCCAAGCTTGAGCGCCCGGTAGACAGCATGCAGTTCGGTGCTTCAGGTCTTTGTCATAGATTGCCCTCTCTGTCCTTCTAAGAATTGAGTCCCCTACCACCAGAAACCGTCTATCCTTTCCCTTCGCTTCACCCTACTCTCACTGGAGTTCTTCCCCTGGCAGCTAGGAGAGTCCATCGGCTCCAGCAGTGCTGCTCCCTTACTGGTTTCACCAATGTCACTCAATGGAGCGTACTTATTGGCCCAGCCCAGGATCGGCCTCCCTGGCACTTCCCCCTCTATCCTTCCTGACTGTCACCCATCTACTCTTTTCTGGTGCCTGCACCTCTTTGTCTCCACCCGCCTCTGTGCTGGCCAGTATGGCTGATCAGTGAATATACACTGATCAGCCATAACATAATGACCACTGATAATTAAGGGGAATAACATTGATTATTTGGTTACAATGACACCTGAAACTGGGTGGGATATATAAGGCAGCAAGTGAACATATTGTCCCTGAAGTTGTGTTGAAAGCAGAAAAAATGGGCAAGTATAAGGATTTTAGTGACTTTAACAAGGGCCAAATTATAATGGCTCGACGACTGGGTCAGAGCAACTCCAAAACTGGAGCTCTTGTTGGATGTTGCTGGTCTGCAGTAATCAAGACCAACCAAAAATGGTCCAAGGAAGGAAAACCGGTGAACCAATGACAGGGTTATGAATGGCCAAGGCTCACTGAGGCATGTGGGGAGCAAAATCTAGCCCCTGTAGTCAGATCAAATAGAAGAACTACTGTAGCTCAAATTGCTAAAAAAGTTAATGCTGGTTCGGGTTCTGATAGAAAGGTGTCAGAATACACAAGGGATCACAATTTGTTGCGTATGGGGCTGTGCATCTGTAGACCGGTCAGAGTGCCCATGCTGCCCGTGTCCACAGCCAAAAGCGCCTACAATGGGCATGTGAGAATCAGAACTGGACCACGAAGCAATGGAAATTGTGGCCTGGTCTGACGAATCACATTTTCTTTTACATGTGGATGGGGGGTGCTTATGCATCACTTACCTGGGAAAAAGATGGCACCAGGATGAAGTATGGAAAGAAGGAAAGCCGGAGGGGGCAGTGTGATGCTTTTGGCAATGTTCTGTTGGGAAATCTTGGGTCCTGCCATGCATATGGATCTTACTGGACATGTACCACCTACCCAAACATTGTTGCTGACTAAGTTTACATCATGTGGATGGTCGGGTGCATATTTACTGCTTACCTGGGGAAGAGATGGCACAGGATGCACTGTGGGAAGAAGGCAAGCCAGCGGGGGTTGTGTGATGCTTTGTCTTGTGGTGTCCACGCCTCAATGGGTCAGGGCTGTTTTTGAGGTAAAAGGGAGTCCTACTTGATATTAGGTAGATGGCCATAATGTTGGGACTGATCAATGCTCTTATTTAATCTGTTACCAACCTTAGAAGACCCAGGAATCTACATATAGTCCTCCTACAGCCCTGATCCAACAACCTTCACTGTGCTTGGCCTTTCTCCTAAAAGTGTCCCCTTTGTACTGTGCATGGGCACGGTTGCCCCCATTCAAAGCCATACTCTTGGTTGCCTTATGCCAGAGGTCTCCAAACTGCTGCCCTTTGCTAGCCTTAATCTGGCCATTGGAGCACTATTCCTGCCAATGATATGAGACACTATTACTCCTTCCAACAATGGTGCACTATTTCTTCCACTGATACCAATGATAGGGTACTATTACTCCCACTAATACCAATGAAGGGGCAACACTTCTCCTCCTACTGACCACAAACCCTGAGGCCCTATTTATTCTCACTGATGCTCGGCCCAGGACATTTTGTACCCTTACCTGCCACAATCTAGCACTCCTAAAGTCTGAAAGACGGTAAACTGGCTCTTTGTTTAAAAAGTTTGGAGACCCCTGACTTGAGCAGTTAGTTGGACTATAGCTTAGATATAGTAATGAATAGGGCTGTGATGCGCATATGGAGTAGAATCTGGACCTTTCAGAAAGTCTCGGTTGTAGGGCACCACACGGGACCAAAAAGTGAGGATGTCTAGAGGTTGAGGTTGAGTATATCACCTAGTGGGCAGCAGTCAAGGGGTTGGTGGAAACCTAATATAGGACAACTGTACAAAGGTATAGCTGTATTAAAATTATTTGTGTATTCCTGTAAAAGTCTTATAAAATCAAACTAGAGGCTCTAACCCTATTAAAAAATGATTCTGCCTGGAGTCAGGCTTCATATGGAGATAGCTGAAGAAAAAAAATCTAAATGCATTTTGTTCTAGGATGATGTAAGTGGAATGTGGAAAAAAAAAAAAGAGCTGACGTATAAATGACGAAGGGCCAAAATGGGGGTCATCACCTTGTTTGTACAGTGTTGTGCCCCTTCTGTGGGTGTCACCGTTCATTATTGGAGAAAATATTACTTCTGCTTAGGAAGGAAATTCTCAGCCGAAGAATGCTGACTCCTGAAAGGATAATTACTTATTTCAAGGGCTCCAGGGTTCTGTGTCACCAGCAGGGCACAAGGAGGAGGTCACGTAACCTGGTGTGAAAATATAGTTGAGAAATGCCTGCTACTGGGTGATGATGGCGTGTTATGCCGATGGAGAATAAAACATTTCCAGGAGGGATAGAAAAGTCTCCAGTCTTAGTCCGTAGGGTTCAATATTGAGTTGGCCCACCCTTTGCAGCTATAACAGCTTCAACTCTTCTGGGAAGGCTGTCCACAAGGTTTAGGAGTGTGTCTATGGGAATGTTTAACCATTCTTCCAGAAGTACATTTGTGAGGTCAGGCACTGATGTTGGACAAGAAGGCCTGGCTCACAGTCTCTGTTCTAATTCATTCCAAAGGTGTTCTATTGGGTTGAGATCAGGACTCTTTGCAGGCCAGTCAAGTTCCTCCACTTCAAACTCGCTCATCCATGTCTTTATGGACCTTGCTTTGTGCACTGGTGCGCAGTCATGTTGGAACAGGAAGGGGCCATCCCCAAACTGTTCCCACAAAGTTAGGAGCATGAAATTGTCCAAAATGTCTTTGTATACTGACGCCTTAAGAGTTTCCGTCACTGGAACTAAGGGGCCAAGTCCAACCCCTGAAAAACAACCCCACACTATAATCCCCCCTCCACCAAATGATTTGGACCAGTGCACAAAGCAAGGTCCATAAAGACATGGATGAGCACTTTTGGGGTGGAGGAACTTGACTTGCGGCCACCGACAATCTAACTTCATGTAATATTGTTGTATGTACATTATTTTATCAACACTTTTTAACTTTAGATACTAATACTTTGAATTCACTTTATGGTCAGCCTACGTCTGTAAACCTTTTTAGCCTAAAAAGTCCCTCCTGTTTTCTTGGGGAGTTTTCTTCCTATCTGTGTACCAGGGATGTGGCCTAAGCAGTTCTCCTAAAACCTTTTTTTTCTCAATTATTTAGTCGACTAAAATCTCCAGTACAATCTAAAATCTAATGGGTTTAGTTAAGTTGTAATGCATTATTTAAGCATTTCTCTACAATTTCCAAACTCATTATATATGCCTGGAGTAAAAAAAATCTAATAGTATGTTATTATTTATGGTATTAAGGTTAAGCTTTGAACAAACTCACAGCCACAGATTTAGGCGCTCTGGATGGTCTGAGGAGGCTTATAATAGACACACTGTGCTTTAAACAGTGGTCTGAGGAGGCCTATAATGCTGCACAGTGCTGCAGACAGTGTTCTGAGGAGGCCTGTAATGCTGCACAGTGCTCTGGATGGTGGTTTGAGGAGGCCTGTAATGCATAGTGCTCTGGACACTGCTCTGAGAGGCCTGTAATGCTGCACAGTGCTCTGAACAGTGGTCTGAGGAGGCCTGTAATGCTGCACAGTGCTCTGGACAGTGGTCTGAGGAGGCCTGTAATGCTGAACAGTGCTCTGGATGGTGGTCTGAGGAGGCCTGTAATGCTGCACAGTGCTATAAACATTGGTCTCAGGAGGCCTGTAATGCTGCAAAGTGCTCTGGACAGTGTTCTGAGGAGGCCTGAAATGCTGCACAGTGCTCTGGACAGTGGTCTGAGGAGGCCTGTAATGCACAGTGCTCTGGACAGTGGTCCAAGAGGCCTCTAATGCTGCACAATGCTCTGAACAGTGGTCTGAGGAGGCATGTAATGCTGCACAGTGCTCTGGATGGATGGTGGCTGTAATGCTACACAGTGCTCTAGACGGTGGTCTATGGAGGCCTGTAATGCTGCACAGTACTCTGGATAGTGGGTTACGAGAGGCCTGTAATGCTGCACAGTGCTCTGGATGGTGGCATGAAAGCCCTGTAATGCTGATCATTGCTCTGGATGGTGGTCTGAGGGGAGGCCTGTATTGCACAGTGCTCTGGGATGGTGGTCTGACTCTGAGAGGCCTGTAATGCTGCACAGTGCTGTGGATGGTGGTCTGAGGGGAGGCCTGTAATGCACAGTGCTCTGGGATGGTGGTCTGACTCTGAGAGGCCTGCAAACGCTGCACAGTGCTGGATGGAGGTTCGAGGGATGATCTGTAATGCACAGTGCTATGGATGCCGGTGGTAAGAGGAGGCCTGTAATGCACACACAGTGCTCTGGACAGACAGGGGTCTGAGGGGGTGCCTGAAATTGTAATGTACTCACTCATAGTGCTTTCTGCTCTGGACAGTCATAGTCGGGAGTGGGACTCTCGTCGGGAGGCCTGTAATGCACACATCTAGCCTCCATGTCATTTTTATCTGATATGTTTTAACAAAAGCTTAAAGATTGGATGAAACTTGTGTGTGGCTTGCAGTTTGGACTTCAGTCCTGATAAAATACTAGTTAGGTGAACTGATTATTGTCTTTTTTCTCTAATGGCAATTATACCATAGCAGAGCGGGATTTATTTCCAGATGCTTCTCAGCACGTTTCCTCTCACTATAGCGCCCCTGATGAGTCTTGCACACTCTTGTACCACACTCCTTTCTTGGTGTGGCTTATTTTATGTGCTTCCTCTGTCCCTCTGGGACAAGACCCCAGCAGTCCATGGGTTCCTCCTGTTCTATCTGTGGCTCTGCCAACAGCACACCACCCATCTATCCAATGGGCCTGTTGTACCCTAAAGCTACTTTCATGCTCCTGACCATCTCAGCACTCTTTACCCTTTATAGAAAGTGTCAGTGTCTTTACCCCCCCCCCAAGCAGTCAGTGTCTTTACCGCCCCCTAAACTGCTCCCCCCTAAGCTGAAGTACTGTCTGCCATGGCAGTGGCACAGTACTGCAGGCTTTTAGGCGTTAAAACAGGCATTGAAGGTAACATAACGCCTACCTCACTGCCTGTGAAATACCCTTGACCATAGAACGCCTTTCAGAAGAAAAGGCTGGTGTAAACAAGCCCTAAAACTGACAAAGTAGTATTTACTTGCTCCCACAGCTTGCTGAGTCCCACCACTTGTCCCACCACTCCATTCATTAAGCCACCATTTAAAAACTGTCCGGTATGGTGCATGCACATGAGGAGCATGATGTCATCGTTAGGTCAGCAGAGAAGGAAGAGCCCAGCTGGTGTTGATGTTGTGCATCTCATCTCACGTATGCACTATACCCAGTTTACTGTCCTTCAAACTTTGGGGGGCGGACTGTGGCCAGTGGGAGAAGAAAATGTCCTGGCCTGATTGGGATTAAACAATGCCCCGTGACTGGTGTCAATGGGAGGAATAGTGTCCTATTGTTTGCATCAGTGGGAGGAATAGAGTCCCATCATTGGAGCCAGTGGGAGAAATAGTGCCCCATCATTAGTATCAGTGGGAGGAATAGAACCCCATTGTGTGTATCAATGGGAGGAATACTGTCACATCATTGGTGTCAGTGGGAAAAATAGTGCCCCATCATTGGTATCAGTGGGAGAAATAGTGCCCCATCATTGATATCAGTGGGAGAAATAGTGCCCCATCATTGGTATCAGTGGGAGAAATAGTGCCCCGTCATTGGTATCAGAGGGAGGAATAGTGCCCCATCTTTGGTATCAAAGAGGAATATTGCCCCATAATTGGTGTCAGTGGGAGAAATCATCCCACATTGTTGGTGCCAGTGGGAGAAATAGTGCCCCATCGTTGGCGTCAGTGGAAGGAATAGTGCCCCACTGTTGGGATCAATGGAAGGAATAGTGCCCCATTGCTGGCATCAGTGGAAGGAATAGTGCCCCATTGCTGGTGTCAGGACCAGAAACTTTGCCCCACTGTTGCCGACTGTGGGGGGAATAATGCCCCAAGGGTTGGATAAAAGCAAGCAAAGGGCCGCAGTTTGGAGACCACTGCTTTATGGGGTGGGGGAATTTTCCCCCTATATCTAGTGGAAAGTGTTTTTCTTTCAAACCAATGAGTCTGTTTTTTATAACATATGGGCAAGGTGAGGTGCATGACGCTATGCATGCACCATACAAAATTACATTTATTATATGAATTCCAATTCGATGTTTTTCAGTTAGGAACAAAATCACTCTGAACTTAGACACTGGTAAAGTTATCTTTCCAAGGGGTGTCGCCACCATTGCCTTCGGGGAAACCAGGAAATAAACACAAAAAAGGATAAGTAAAAGAAAAACTGCATTCAGAACTGTTGATTTGATGTTGATTTGAATTGTATTGAAAGGGGGGAAAGTGCATGTTAAGTACCCCAATAAAATGCATAGAAAGCCTCACATATACCCAGTGAAGTGACTGGCCTCAGGTGACACACAGAGATGAAACAAAACCTCCTACATAAAGTTGTACCTGTTTATCTGCAGTCTTCTCTACATCTGTTCAGAGGTTCATAATTTAATAAGCTTGTCTGAGCTTTCAGAAAGCAGGGAGCGGAGAGCTAAAGTTCCACTCTGCAGAGCTCAGGGAGAGCTGGTTGGAGTGAAGGGACACACCCCTCTTCACACAGAACACAGTAACAGAGCTGAGGCTGTCAATCACAGCTGCAGCTCGCCCCCCCCCCCCCCCCCCCCAGCACCTTTTTTCTTTTGGTGTCGGTAAAACTTGTCAGAAATAACTCATGCTGTCAGCAGAGGAAAGAAGCAGCAGACAAAAATGACACTTAATACTCTAGATTGAGAAAAGTACACACTACAGAAGGATATGCTTCCTTCATATTTCATATCTGAGGTCTACAACTATTTCAACCACCCCTAAAGCGGAGTTCCACCCATTTCTGTGTTTATTAAAAGTCAGCAGCTACAAAAATTGTAGCTGCTGACTTTTAATAAACAGACACCCACCTGTCCCACGGTCCAGCGATGTGGCTGCCTGAAGCCTCGGTTCTCTCCCTCTCCTCTCTGTGGTACCGGCATTGCAAGTGTGGGCACCCGGCTGTGACAGCTTGCGGCTTCACAGCCAGGTATGCACTGCGCGTTCTGAATGGCTGGGCAGTCTTCTGGGACCTGTGACGTGAAGCAGAAGATTGCAGGGAGGGAGGGGGAAGAGGAGAACTTCTACACGGTGCCATGAGCGGAGGTGGGAGCTGGATACCTGTCAAAACTAGACACCCGCTCTCACCCACCCCCAAAAAAAAATGACATGCCAAGGGGTCAGGAGGCCTTAAAGCAGAAGTTCCACTTTTGGGTGGAACTCCGCTTTAAAGGTGGAGGGCCTCTTTAAAAAAAACAGTGCTTTTGGAAGTGTCAGCTACTACATTGCTGACTTTATGAGCAGAAATAATGTTTACATAGTTTGAGACGATGATCATTAGATTGCCAACAATTTTGGCACATGTCATGCGGCTGCATTCCCTGTGCGGAAAGAGAAGGATGGAGGCTGACTCAGGAGAGGCGGTGTACCGGTTCCTGTGTGCGGACGCAGCTTCACCTCTCCAAACTGTTCATTATGTGCAGTAGACGAGCAGAAGGCAGCTAATTAAAACACATGTAATTACAACAAGCATATCAACAGTAGAAGACATGAGTATGTGAGATAATGTTTATCACAGTTTCTGTTGGCGCCCGTTATCAGTTTCACGTCTCGGAGGCCTTATAAAAAGAACAACGGGCGAAAAATAAGACCCAGTCATAAAATGAACAGTTATTTACAAAAGCCAAACTATATCCATTCATAGATGGTGCAGCCAATTGCAAAAGTGTTTTTGGCTGCATCTCAAAAACCTTTATGCCGTGTACACACGATCGGAATTTCGGCCCGCAAAAGATCGATGAGAGTTTTTCGTCGGAAAATGCGACCGTGTGTATGCTCCATCGGACTTTTGCTGGCCGAATTCCAGCCAGCAAAGGATTGAGAGCATGTTCTCAATTTTTCGGTCGAAAAAAGTTCCTATCTGAAAATGCGATCATCTGTGGCAATTCCGCCGCGCAAAATTCCTACGCATGCTCGGAAACAATTCGGCGCATGCTCGGAAGCATTGAACTTCATTTTTTTTTCTCGGCTCGTCGTAGTGTTGTACGTCACCTCATTCTTGACGGTCGTAAGTTCAGCGAACTTTTGCGTGACCGTGTGTATGCAAGGCAAACTTGAGCGGAATCCCGTCGGAAAAGCCATCATATCTTTTTCCGACGAGAAGTCTGCTCGTGTGTACGCGGCATTTATTAATGCATTGTGGCAGCAAACGCTCTATCCTGGGCGTTACCGCTGACGATGTGCTGTGGTGCCATTTGCATAAGGAAATGCATATTTGTTTCAATGCATGGCAAAGAACCATAGTATGCTGTGGACAAAATACTATATTTGATGCATTGGAAGCCTGGTGCTTTCAATGGACTGCCTTAAAGTAATTGTAAAGCTTTTTTTTTTTAATAAGCATGTTTTACGTACCTGCTCTGTGCTATAGTTTTGCAAAGAGCGACCCTGAACTTTCCTTTCTGGATTCACCCACAGACGCCCTCCGATCCTGCTTCCTTCCAAGCTGCTTGCTATGGGGGCACTCGCGCAGGCTTGATCTCGAGCCGGGTTGTGTGCATCTATTGACACACACACACAGTGCAGCTTGGCCCCGCCCCCACCCAATCTCTGCTCACAGGTTTTGACTGACAGCAGCAGGAGCCAATGACACACCTGTGTGAGAGCAGAGAGGAGCTGCTGCAGACGTGCGCCATGCTGGATCAGCGTCAGGTAAGTATTTTTTTGGGGGGGGAGCCACTATTGAAAGGTTTTAATGCAGGGAACACTTTAAGGTAAAAAAAAAAAAAAAAAACCTTTTACCTTTATGTCCATTTTAGTAATGCATGATCAACAGGGTGTTGCCATGCAATTGATTTTGAAAGGCGCGCCAATGCACCTTGCAAACACACCCCAGTTGCATTGCAGTGCACCACACAGATAGGTGGAACTTGTTAAAAAAAAGAAAAAGGTACACAGGTGTTTTTTTATGTATTGTGTTGCATTGCCCATTCTAAATGAATTGGTTGCATTAAGCAACATAAGCTATCAGACAAAATACACCATTTTTACATGCATTCAGTACCACATTTCAATGCACTGGATTGGCGTGATGGGGGCCTTGAACCCCAATACAAGCTTACATTTAATTAAGAATTATTATCCAGGTTCTATTAAAATTAAAAAGAAACAGGTTTTTAGACTAACCAGTTTGTGGTTCAGTTCCAGCCCTCCTCCAGGTTGAATGATGCTCAGCTTCACTCGACCCATTTCCTGTGAACCCAGGGTGTCAAGGACCCACCCCCTGGGGGTTTGTCATTAAGCTGCCTGGGGCTTAAAGGCAAATGCTCCAGGTAATTATACGAGTGTGTTCTCTACAGGATTGAAGTTCAGCTGAGATGGAAGAGGCTCCAGTGCGTCATGTGACTGGACCAAAGAAAAAAAAAAAGTTTTTTTTACAGTGACTTTAATAAAAATCCAGAGGGAAGTTGGACTAGGGGTAGAGTTGTTTATTAAAAATGATAAAATGGTAATAGACCGCAGCAGGGAGAAATGATCACCATACGTCAGACTCTCAAAAAAGAGACCGATTGTTTCTCTGGAAAGTGGTAGCTCAGAAAATACATTTTCGGAGAATGATATACATAGGTTTTCATGACATGTATCAAACTGAGGAATTACATATCTGAAAGAGGGAAGGACCTCTTCAAAGTGAAAGTTTTTTTGGGAAGATAAAAAATCCCCGTCCAGGTAACCGATCTTACTGCATATGTTTCACAAGGAGTTTTAGCAAACTTTTAATGGTAATCCACCCAAAATCTTTAATCATTTTGCAAATGCATCAGACCAGTGTAAGCCAGCAGCAGTGTTCCTGAATGCTGCCACACCAGTTCCAGTGTCACCCGACCAGTAACACTGTTCCCGATTGCTGACACACCAGTGTCACCAGACCAGTGTAAGCCAGCAGCAGTGTTCCTGATTGCTGCCACACCAGTTCCAGTGTCACCAGACCAGTGTAAGCCAGCAGCAGTGTTCCTGATTGCTGCCACACCAGTTCCAGTGTCACCAGACCAGTGTAAGCCAGCAGCAGTGTTCCTGATTGCTGCCACACCAGTTCCAGTGTCACCAGACCAGTGTAAGCCAGCAGCAGTGTTCCTGATTGCTGCCACACCAGTTCCAGTGTCACCAGACCAGTGTAGGCCAGCAACACTGTTCCCGATTGCTGCCACACCAGTGTCACCAGACCAGTGTAAGCCAATAACAGTGTTACTGATCACAACCACGCCAGTGCCAGTGTCACCAGACCATTGCAGCCAGCAACAGTGTTCCTGATCACCACCACATCAGTGTCAACACACCAGCATAAATTAGCAACTGATTGCTAGCCACACCAGTTCCAGGTTAAGTAGACCAGTGTAAGCAACAATGTTCCTGATCACCACCACACCTGTCACAGTGTCACCAGACCAATGTAAGCCATCAACTGTGTTCCTGATCGCTGCCACACAAGTGTCCCCAGACCAGTTCAGCGAGCAACAGAGTTTCTGGTTGCTGAAACACCAGTACAGTGTCATCTAGTACCATTTTTAACTGGAACTGGTTTCCCTCATTGCCAACCAATGCAAGTGTCATCAGGTGCCAGAGCAGCCATTGCCAAAAATGTCCAAAAACTTTAACTAGTTAGGAGGCCTTTCACATTCTGAGTATGGCTGAAGAGAGCAATCGGGAGAAGAACTCACTGTGGGACTTGGAGTATGAACCTGCGTAAAACAGCAATTCATTAACAGCCACCACTGATTCAGATGAAGAAGGGGTCCATGCTAAAAGAGTCAGGCATACTATGTCACCATGCACTGAGCACCCTAGTGAATTGCAGCAGGTAGGTTGCCCCTTTGGAAGCCTGAAGCTGCTCCTTGGATTTTGGGCCCCTCTATGCAGCTAGGCTGTGAAAAAGTCTGTCACATGTGGTATCCTTATACTCGGGGGTATTAGCAGAATGTGTTGTGGGGTGTAATTCTATGTATGCCCATGCAGTGTGTGAGAAATAGCTGATTGACAACTTTGTGTAAAAAACCAACATACATTTTTATATTTTTTTCCGCATTTACAAAAAATGTGATCGTAAAAAGACTCACTGTGCCTCTTAGTAAAGACATTGGAAGGTCTGCTTTCTAAAATGTGGTCATTTTGGGGGTATTTCCACTGTTTTGGCACCCTAGGGACTCCAAAATGTGATAGGTAGTCGGGAAATTAGATGTGTAATGTTAGCTCCTTTATAGTTTGAAAGTGCTCCTTGGATTTTGGACCTCTATGTGTATAAGCAATGAAAAAGTCTCACAAATGTGGTATCCCCATACTAGGGAGGACTAGAAGAATGTGCTTTGAGGTGTAATTGTAAGTATGCCCATGTTGTGTGTAAAAACAACTTGTTTGTGGAAAAGAATTACAACTTTAAAAAACTCACCATGTCTCTTACTATACTGTATACTTTTCACTGTCTACTTACCAGAAATAGGTAATTTTGGGGGTGTTTGATAAACATGTGTGCTAATATTGTGTGACATATAAACTTGCAACTACCATTGTATTCTTCAGTGCGTTTAGAAAATTTCAGGCCTAAATTGCACATTTTAAAACCTGAAAAAACGGTTCTGGTAGAAAAGTGGTTAAAGTGTTAAAGAAAACACCTCCATTTTTTTCCCTTGTACAGGTGTCTGACATCTGCCCCATCAGAGCATCAACACAGTTGCTAGTGAAGCTCATGACGTCCAATGGCCCCCAGGACAATTTTTATCTGCTGCAAGTCTGTTGACCAAGTTTCATGGTAGGCCGTCCTAAGTGTTTTCTGAGAAATATTTCTAAAAGAATTTATTGTACATGTTGTTTCTCCAGAAATTCAGAGTGATGCAATCATACTGTAATGTCTTGATTTTTAAATAAGAATACTGAAGGATCATCAACCGCAGAACATTTGCCACAACTCCAATAAAATCCATCAATCTCTAAATAGCAGAATTTGTAAATCCAAAGGCTTCGGCTGTCAAGATGTTACAATGTTTAGGTGAAAGTTTGTGCCCCCAAGCCAGATTCAGAGAAAGAACACGGCGAGGCGGATTTCACAGAATTATCACTGAACGGTGCGGCAAAATGTCAGGATGGGTCGGAATGTACATAATACGCCCAGCACATGCTGATTATGTTTACTCACAACCATTAAAGTAATACTAACGTCTAAACTTATATATTTTTTTTTACCTTGATGCATTATCTGCATTACAGTAGAAAACGCCCCACTACCTGTACCTATTTTTTAGTTTGACTTTAAATTTTAACTACTTCAGCCCCGGAAGGATTTACCCCCTTCCCAACCAGAGCACTTTTTGCGATACGGCACTGCGTTGCTTTACCTGACAATTGCGTGGTCGTGCCACGTTGCACCCAAAAAAAATTGACGTCCTTTTTCCCCACAAATAGAGCTTTCTTTTGGTGCTATTTGATCACCTCTGCGGTTTTTATTTTTTGCGCTATAAACAAAAAAAAGAGCGACAATTTTGAAAAAAAGAACTTTTTGCTATAATAAGTCTCAGTTTAGGCCGTTATGTATTCTTCTACATATTTTTGGTAAAAAAAATTTGCAATAAGCGTATATTGATTGGTTTTGCGCAAAAGTTATAGCATCTACAAAATAGGGGATAGATTTATGGCATTTTTATTATTAGTTTTTTTTTTTTATTAGTAATGGCGGCGATCTGCAATTTTTGTATCGTGACTGCGACATTATGGCGGTCACATCACACACTATTTTGGGACCATTGCCATTTATACAGCAATCAGTATTATAAAAATGCACTGATTACTGTGTAAATGACACTGGCAGGGAAGGGGTTAACCACTAGGGGGCAATCAAGGGGTTAAGGGTGTCCTAGGGAGTGATTCTAACGGTGGTGGGGATGGGCTCACTACAACATGACAGAGATCACTGCTCCCGATGACAGGGAAAAGTAGATCTCTGTCATGTCGCTAGGCAGAACAGGGTGCCTTGTTTACATAGGCATCTCCCCGTTCTGCCGCTCCGTGACACGATCGCGGGCCCCCGGCGGACATCGAGTCTGCGGGACCCGCGGGCACGGAGTATGCGGCATGCACGCGCCCACAATGCCGTGAATTAAAGCGGGCGTACCTGTACGCCCATTTGCCCAGCCGTGCCATTGTGCTGACATATATTGTCATGCGCTGGTCGGCATGTGGTTAACTAAAGGCAAACCTTTTTTTCTTCGTTTCAGAGTGAAGCGGGTATAGGCGTGCCTACAGGGTGTGCCAGATGTGCCTGGAGAGAAAATGTCACCAGCACACCGGGATCTCCAAAACTGAGACCAAAATTTTAAGCCATGCATTGGCTCCTGAAACTTCACCTTTTTTGTAACTATGTGATAATTGATTAAAATTTTGGACTCCCAGTTTTGGAGATCCCGGTGTGCTGGTGACATTTCCTCTCTATGCCTGTATGCAGTTCCAGCCGATGGTCACTTCAGCACCCAACTGAAAATACAGACATTTCTGCAGGAACCTGTGCGTTGGGAATATTGCATTCCAGATGTGCCTGGGTACACCCTAATCACCCCATGTCCATTACCATTATCCAGGGACAGCACCAAGTGGGTGGTTGGGGGTGCCTGTGGGCAGTGTAAATGCCCTCATTATATTAAAGGCTAGGTTCAACAGTAGGAACATGTTACACCTGTATTTAGGGCGTAATGTAATATGCTCCCAATCAACTGTTTCCCACCACTAGAGCCTCCTTTCTGTGACAGCAGGTGGCGTTCATGTGTGTTTGAGATTTGGGGTGCACACCCTAATGCATTAGGCTGCGCACACCTATGGAAGAGGGATTAGAACACCTGTCAATTTTTATTGCGGTTTGTGCTCCCTGTTAGGGAGATTCACCATCTTTAGTTGTCCCAGTAATCGTTACGAATGTGAAAGAAAATACCAAAAATTGTGGGTTGTCACCAGAACAGGAATAGAGGGGAAATCTTTCGAAAATAACACCAGTTTTGGTGACAACCAAGGATTTCCTCACTTTGGAGGGATTTCTTCTCACTTCCTGTTATGGCTTTAGGACAGGAAGTTAAAGTGGTGTTCCACCCAAAAAAAAAAAACTACATGAAAAATCCTAAAAAAAAAATACAAGAAAACATTTGGATATTTTTTTTTTTTTTTTTTTAACTCACCTCTAAATGCCTGTTGCTAGGGGGTCCCTCGTAGTCTGCCTCTTTCAGTGCCTGGGCTGGTGACATCACTTCCGTCTCGGTACAGGAAGGGCTCAGCTCTGCTCCCTCCCTCCTGTCAATCATCTGGGACCCATTACAGGTCCCAGGTGACTGAGCGGCCAATCACGGCGTTCGGCGCCGCTCGCGCGAAGCCACAGCCCGACGCCCACAGTTGCAATGCCAGTGCCGCTGAACGGAGGGGAAGACGAGCTGGGCTTCAATCCCCCGCACCGCTGGACCCAGGGACAGGTAAGTGTCCAATTAAAAGTCAGCAGCTGCAGTATTTGTAGCTGCTGACTGTTAATTTTTTTTTTTTTTTTTTTTTAGTGGCCCTCTTCTTTAAGGAATACAAATGGCAAAAAAACTGAGGGGGTTTTATTCCTCCTTAAAGTGGTTCTAAAGCCTCATTTTTTTTAATCTTAATGCATTCAATTCGTTAAGGTAAAGAAACCTTCTCTGCTGCAGGACAGGATCCCCCCCTCTTATTCATACCTGAGCCCAGTCCGATCCAGTGATGTGCACGAGAGCAGCTCTCGCCACTGTCTCCCTCCAGATTGGACAGATTGATAGCTGCGGGAGCCATTGGCTTTTGCTGCTGTCAATCAAATGCTGTGACGAGGGAGCAGGGGGCCGGAGCCTGGTCTGTGTCGATAGGAGCACTCGCCAAAGAGGAGGACCCTGGAGCGCCGTCGGGGGATCCCAGAAGAGAATGATCCAGGTTGCTTTGTGCAAAACCATTACACAGAACAGGCAAGTATACCATGTTTGTTATTTTAATTTTAAAATATACGAACCTGCATATGAAAATACGAACGTCTATAAGACCTAAAAACAGAAATAGAAAAATACCGCGCTACCAAATCCCTACCAGCAGCAGCTCAATTGTGAGATTTACACAAAAAACAACAATAAAAAGAAAAAAACTGCGCTAATAAATATGTAATTGAAAAACAATCTGGTGAAAAAAAATAATAAATGAATAAATGGAATCAATGAAGTGGATGAAAATATGTAAATATGTGACATTAAAATCATCCGTAGAGACAGAAAAGTCCAAACACAGAAGCACAAATCCCTCAGTCAATCCCAGCGAAGGTTGTGTAGGAAACATTGGATGAAAAACCACCACTTATTGTGATCCACCACCACATAGATGTCACGCTTACCAGAAGGCAAGCTTGATAAGCCTGTAAGAACACTGGACATCCAGACGCCTGACCAGTGGCGTTGCTTCTCTGTGTTCAGCATCAAATTGGAAGTACAGCAGGTTTCCGGACCACACACCAAATACAGGCTCAGGATCATGGAGATGAAAAAAAAAAAAACAGCCATAGTGTAAATCCGCATAACAAATTTAATATATAAAAGAAGTGCACTTACAAGAATAGGCAGTATAAAGCATCTATAAAAACAATTCGCGTTGCATACACCCGCTCACATCAGGGTCGCGATGACGTCAGCGCGTCAACCTCCTGACGTACGTTTCGTCTATAACCGCTTGCCGACCGCCTCACGCAGATATACTGCGGCAGAAGGGCTCGTACAGGCAAAACCACGTACCTGTACGTTGCCCTTTAAGAGGCGGCCAGCGTGCGCGCGCCCGCGGGCAAGCTCCGTGAGTCGGGTCGCGGGTCCCGCAGACTCGATCGCCGCGGGGATACCCGCGATCGCCTCACGGGGATGAAGAACGGGGAGATGCTGATGTAAACAGCATCTCCCCGTTCTGCCTAGTGACAGTGTCACTCGATCTCTGCCCCATAGGCGTGCGCACAGGGTGTGCCGGATGTGCCCAGGCACACCCTAATCACTCCGTGCACATTAGCGTTATCGCTCTGTGTAGCAGCAGAAACAGGGGAAAGATCTCCCTCTTACCGGCTCTGCCATAAGAGAAGTGTTTATGCTCTTCTCTTTCACTGTGCCGGCAGGGAGATCAATGTGCCGGGGTCATATATATGTAGACACCCGCATGCGCATGTGTGTTTGAGCTTAAGGGTGCACACCCTAATGCAATAAGCTGCGCACACCAATGCTCTGCTCCCTGTCTTCGGAGCAGAGATCATGTCACACACACAGCCCATCCCCCTGACAGTTATAAAACACTCCCTAGTTCTGATTTAACCCCTCCCCACCCCCTAGTGGTTAACCCCTTCACTGCCAGTGTCATTCACGCAGGAATCAGTGCATTTTTATAGCACTGATTGCTGTATAAATGACAATGGTCCCAAAAATGTGTCAAAAATGTCCGATGTGTCGGCCATAATGACGCAGTCACGATAAAAATCGCTGATCGCTGCCATTTAAAAAAAAAAAATTATTAATAAAAATGCCATAAAACTATCCCCTATTTTGTAAACGCTATAACTTTTGCGCAAACCGATCAATAATCGCTTATTGTGATTTTTTTATACCAAAAATATGTAGAAGAATACGTATCGGCCTAAACTGAGGAAAAAAATAGTTTTTTTATATATTTTTGGGGGATATTTAATATAGCAAAATTGTCGCTCTATTTTTGTTTATAGCGCAAAAAATAAAAACCGCAGAGGTGATCAAATACCACCAAAAGAAAGCTCTATTTGTGGGAAAAAAAGGACGTCAATTTTGTTTGGGAGCCACGTCGCACGACCGCGCAATTGTCAGTTAAAACGACGCAGTGCGAATCGCAAAATGTGCTCTGGTCAGGAAGGGGGTAAAATCTTCCAGGGCTGAAGTGGATAATTGACGTCGTCTGGGGAACCCCACATCTCTCCTCCAGGCAGGAAACACCAAGATCAAAAGAAAAAAAAAACGATTTCGGCCTTTCCAGCTGAGTCCCCGGCAATGTTTACTTCTGCCGGGCCGGCTGTGATGTCATAACGTCGTGCCCGGGGCCGTTTGAAGGTTATAGAGATTCCCGGGGACCATCTGTCCTTTGGAAAGCTCTATGCTCAACTTTTGGTGCTGGTGGATTTCTTCTCTGGCTCGCCGATCGCACGGGGGAGCCAGTAGAAGCACCAGAGGTCGGCAGGAGGGGGGGGGGGGTACATCCCCTCCCGCCGCCTGTAAGAACGATCAAGCGGCTGAACTGTCGCTATGATTGTTCTTACGGTGCAGGGAATCGCGTGCCAAAAAAGATGATATTTTGATGATGCCTGTAGCTGCACCCATCATTCAGATATCCCCACTTATAATCCGGGACGTCATATGATGTGCCTTGGGCGGGAAGTGGTTAATCCGGGGGGGGGAGGGGAGTGTTAGATGGACTAGCTGATTTACTGTAGATGGACGTGACTTAGTAATGAAAGCTGAACTCCGGCTAACACTTTTTATGCAGCTACAGCAACAGTTTTTTTTTTTTCCTTTTCAGATAAAGGTTTTATATAAATGAATAAAAGCGGATCATTGTAAGCACCCCTGTCAGTGGTAAATGGTTTGTCTCAACCCTGTATCTGCCACTTTCGCTGGACAGCTTGGTCTGTTGAAGTAAGTTGGAAAATAACCAACTTACTGAAAGGAAAATAAAAAATAAATAAATAAAAAGCCTAAAAAAGAAAACAAATGAAGCCACCACATCTAAGGATTTGTAAGCTGCAACACAGCATTTTTTGTTTTGTTTTTGGACTTAAAGTGTTACTAAACCCAGGAGTCTGCATTCACTATATCTGGTCTCCCACAGAACATGGAAATGCAATTATTTTAGTAAATATAAACTGCTAAATACCTTTTCTCATCGGCAGTATATAGCAGTCTTGTGACTTTTATCAGTGTCTTGTTAAATTCTCCTCTGACTGTCCTATGAGGCTGTATGACCCCTGACCCTCTGTCTGGACAGTGCTGATCACATGCACTCTCCCCCCCCCCCCCCCCAAAAAAAAAAACCTCTCTAGTAACACACCAAACTGAGCATGTGCAGAATGCCTCCAAGGCTCTGTTCTATCAGGAGATGGATTGGGGACTGTGGAAGAAGGGAGAAGACAGGATCAAACAGCCTTTATACACAATGCGGAGGATTAACCCCTTAGGTTCCACAATGAGTATAACAAGGAGGCTTTACTGCGTATACAGACTGATTTTACTGTTGTGGGTTTAGTAACACTTTAATATCACTTTAAGGTCCCCTATAATTTTACTGAAAAAAAAAAAAAAATACACAAAAGGCTACATATAAGTTTGCCAACACAGCTCTAAGATAACCTTCTTAACTCCTTCTCTTACTCATCAGCTTACAAAGCAGGCACCTCCACTGCAAGCCTGATTTCAGCTTGCAGCCATGTAGCAACTCAGCACCGAGCCGGTTTTAGCCGACTGCAGTATCTGCTCAGAAAAACAATGAAGTTAATTACTTTACCAAAAACGGAACAATGCAAAATCTGGTGCAGCTCTGCATAGAAACCAATCAGGATCCAGGTTTTATTGTCAAAACTTAATTGAACAAACTGAAGTTAGAAGCTGATTGGTTACCATGCACAGCTGCACCAGATTTTACACTCATTAGATGTGGTGACTGCATTTGTTTTCTTTTTTAAAGTATTTTCCCCTCTGTTTTCACCTGGTGATCTGCCCAGTAAGCACACCTCCTGTATTAGAGCGCCCCCACTCTGGATTAAGGAGCACAAGGGGCACCTTTGGACAGCAGCATTGTCAGTCTGGGGGAGGGGAGTACAAAAACAAAAATAACCTTGCGCTAACTCTAAACCATACTAATCCAGAAAACATATAAGCTGCTGACACTGCAAATAGAAATTTTGCTGAAAACTGTAGAGTGTATAAAGTGGGTGTAGCGCTATAAATTCAAAGTGATTCAAAAAAAATATATTAATGAATAATTTTACATGAACAATATTATTAAATATATAAATAATGAGTGTCCATCATGAATGAGTCAAAATAGTCCACATACACTAATAATCACCACGTGAGTTTTATAATGAACACCAAAAGAACTAAATAGTCCTCCGAATATTGGAAGTAAAAGATAAATATTGGGTTTCTAGATGGTGTATAGGCTTTACAGTCTGGTAGCAACCATGCCAATCAGGAGAGAATCCGAAGATGGAAATGAGAAAAAAATCTTGGTGACCTTCTCCGGAAACGTGATAAAACAGATAAGGATGTGCAGATACCACCACCCATATAAATGGAGGCTTACCGGAAAGCTAGGACCCAAAACAGCATACGCTGTATGAGTCGGAAAGGCTTGAAAAGTTGCCCCCTGGCAGATGATAGGGAGATCCCACCGGTACACTGGAGTCCTAGGGATGCCTCACAGGGGTGTCTTTTCTGAGTAGAGGTTGGAGATGTCCTCCTCTGCTGCCAATTTCAGCAACGTTACCTCTTCCTCGTATCACAAGGAACTGCCTCAGTTCACCTTTCGAGTTAACCAGCAGGTGATTGGTTGCTAGGATGCCGGGTGGTCCTAGCAACCAAGCCCCAGCTTGTTAATGTGAAAAGTTCACTCCTGCAGCTCCCGCCCTCCATCCAGTACTTTGCTGCTTCTTGCTCTGTAGTACACCAGTGTAAGGTAGGAGAGTGCAACCTACAAACTGGTGTGTGTGCGTGGGGGGGGGGATGTAAAGGGGGACAGAGGACACTACTTTGGGGGGGGGGGGGGGGGCACAGGACACTGCTATGGGGGGGTTGTGGAGGGGGACAGAGGTTACTACAGTGGGGGGGGGGGGGGCAGAGAACACTGCTTTGGGGAACACAGGACACTACTGTGGGGGGGGGGGGCAGAGGACACTACAGAAGGGGGGAGATGTAAAGGGGGCAGAGGCCAATGTTAAGGGGGGGGGCACAGGACACTACAGGGAGGGGGATGTAAAGGGGGCAGAGGCCAATGCTATGGGGGAGGGGGGCAGAGGACACTACAGTAGGGGGAGATGTAAAGGGGGGCAGAGTCCAATGCTATGGGGAGGGCACGGACACTACAGGGAGGGGGATGTAAAGGGGGACAAAGGACACTGCTATGGGGGTGTTGTGGAGGGGAACGGAGGTTACTACAGGGGGGGGGGGGGTTAAAATGGGGCAGAGAACACTGCTTTAGAGAACACCACTGTGGGGGGAGGGGGCAGAGGACATTATAGTAGGGTGGAGATGTAAAGGGGGCAGAGGCCAATGCTATGGGGGGGGGGCACAGGACACTATGGGGAGGGGGATGTAAAGGGGAGCAGAAGACACTGCTATGGGTGGGGGGGTGTGAAGGGGGGCAGAGGTCACTACAGTGGGGATGATGTGAAGGGGGCAGAGGACACTGCTTTGGGGAACACAGGACACTACTGTGGGGGGCAGAGGACAACATAGGGGGGAGATGTAAAGGGGGCAGAGGCCAATGCTATGGGGGGAGCACAGGACACTATGGGGAGGGGGATGTAAAGGGGGCAGAGGCCAATGCTATTGGGGGGGGGCACAGGACACTATGGGGAGGGGGATGTAAAGGGGGCAGAGGCCAATGCTATGGGGGAGGGGGGCAGAGGACACTACAGTAGGGGGAGATGTAAAGGGGGGCAGAGTCCAATGCTATGGGGAGGGCCCTGGACACTACAGGGAGGGGGATGTAAAGGGGTACAGAAGACACTGCTATGGGGGGGGGGGTTGTGGAGGGGAACAGAGGTTACTACAGTGGGCGGGGGATTTAAAAGGGGGCAGAGAACACTGCTTTGGGGAACACTACTGTGGGGGGAGGGGGCAGAGGACACTAGAGTAGGGGGGAGATGTAAAGGGGGCAGAGGCCAATGCTATGGGGGGGGGGGGCACAGGACACTACGGGGAGGGGGATGTAAAGGGGAGCAGAGGACACTGCTATTGGGGGGTTTGTGAAGGGGGCAGAGGTCACTACAGTGGGGATGATGTAAAGGGGGCAGAGGACACTATTGTGGGGGGAGGGGGGCAGAGGACATTATAGTAGGGGGGAGATGTAAAGGGGGCAGAGGCCAATGCTATGGGGGGCACAGGACACTATGGGGAGGGGGATGTAAAGGGGAGCAGAGGATACCGCTATGGGTGGGGGGTGTGAAGGGGGGCAGAGGTCACTACAGTGGGGATGATGTGAAGGGGGGCAGAGGACACTGCTTTGGGGGTGTACAGCACACTATTGTGGGGGGCACAGAGGACACTACAGTAGGGGAGTAATTTAAAAGGGGCATATGCCACTCCTATGGGGGGAGGCAGAGGACACTACTGTGTGGGGGTGATGATGTGAAGGGGAGCAGAGGACACTACAGTGGGTGGGGGGCACATGACACTATTGGAGAGGGCCGTAATGTGAAGTGATGTAAAGGTGGGCAGAGGATAATATTGTTGGGGGAGTGATGTGAAGGGGGGGGGGGGAAGAGGACACTTTTGTGACGCATTGGGGTTGATTTACTAAAGACAAATCCACTTTGTACTACAAGTGCACTTGGAAGTGCAATTGCTGTAGATCTGAGGGGAAGATCTGAAATGAGGGGAAGCTCTGCTGATTTTATCATCCAATCATGTGCAAGCTAAAATGCTGTTTTTTAGTTTCCTTGCATGTCCCCCTCAGATCTACAGCGACTGCACTTCCAAGTGCACTCGTAGTGCAAAGTGGATTTGCTTTTAGTAAATCAACCCCATTATGTGTTCTTCATGTTGTGTTTTTATTGGGGCTTGATAGTTTTTTTTTTTAAAAAGGGCGCCACCAAGCCTCCCTTACACCCCTCCCCCCCCCACAGATCTTTTGATTTCCTCCATATTGTCCAGGTAGATCTCCGAAAGGTTGCCTACTCATTTTACATGAATAAAAAAAAAAAGCTGATCATTGTAGGCACCTGTCAGTGATAAATGGTTGGTCTCCTCCCTGTAAACTGATACATTCTGCTAGAAAGCCTAAAAAAGAAAACTAATGCAGCTAACACATCTTAGAATTGGTAAGCTGCAATATAATAAATGTTTGCTTTTGGGTTTAATACTGCTTTAATTGACATGAATAAAAGCCGCATCTTGTGTCTTTGCTGTTGTTTGGGGCATTGTGCTGTTCCTCAGTGCAGTGGGGAGGGTAGGGAGGCTGCTCACCTACCTGAGATGTGATGGTCTATTCTAGGCAGATTTATAATTAGAACTTTCTCTCCAGTTTTGTGGTCACTTCCTGTAGCTTGTGGTTGCTCTCCCACTCCTGTCTGTATGAATCACAGTCTGCATTGCTCTTCACCTGTTCCGCTCTCTGCAGTGTCAGTGGCAGTCAGGAACTTCACACGTCACTTTCAGCTTGAGCAATGCAGATATTCCGCAGAATCACGTTCTGTCACCCCTCTCGTTTCACCGACTCTGCAGCTGGCCGCTCTTCTCCATTCCCTCCCGCACAGAAACACGAAAGCACCTTTGTCACACGCAGCCCGCTCACTCCATGCAGATAGGAAAGAAGGACAACATGGCAATGCATGCAGGATCCGGCAATGGGATGGGTGTCCGCAAGTCACCCCCCATTATGGAGGGGATCGGGGGCAGAACCCCCCCATTATGGAGGGTTGTGTTATAAGTACCATTGTGGGCTGAGCTGAGGCTTATTTTTTTTTTAACCACTTTACCCCCTTCCTGACCAGAGCACTTTTTGCGATTCGGCACTGCGTAGCTTTAACTAACAAGTGCGTGGTCGTGCAACGTTGCACCCAAACAAAATTGACGTCCTTTGTTTCCCACAAATAGAGCTTTCTTTTGGTGGTATTTGATCACCTCTGCGGTTTTGATTTTTTGCGCTATAACCAAAAAAAAAGAGCGACAATTTTGAAAAAAAAACAACACATTATTTTTTACTTTTGCTATAATAAATATCCCCAAAAATATATAAAAAAACCCTATTTTTTTCCTCAGTTTAGGCCGATATGTATTCTCCTACATATTTTTGGTAAAAAAAAAAAAAAAAAATCGCAATAAGCGTATATTGATTGGTTTGCACAAAAGTTATAGAGTCTACAAAATAGGAGATATGTTTATGGCATTTTCCCACCGCCGACATTGTGCCGACGTATATCGGTGTGCAGCGGTCGGCAAGTGTATTTATATTTATGGGAGCTGCTATCTGCTATCCCTTTAAAAATGATACTTGCTTGGCTGCCTCCGTCAAAGTATAGGTTTATTCAAATAAAATAAAAAAATCAGCACAAGGGACAGTACTTACATTTTACGAGAAGTATCCCTTGTGCTGCTGGCTGCTCTCTTAGTAAAATTTGTTTATTTTATTTTTTTTAAATAACAAACATACTTACCTCCTCTGTGTAGTTGGTTTTGCACAGAGCAGCCCCAATCCTCCTCTTCTGGGGTGTTTCCAGCGGCGCTCCTGGCTCCTCCTCTTCATCGGCTGCCACCACATAGGGACACTTGTGCGGGCGCATTTACGAGTCCCACTGCTGCGTCTATTGACACAGACAGCAGGACTCGGGCCCCGCCCCCCACTACCGTGTCACTGGATTTGATTGACAGCAGCAGGAGCCAATGGCTCCTGCTGCTATCAATCTATCCAATGAAGACCCGAGACAGACTGGGCTCGTGCTCGGTGCTGGAACTGGGTTTAGGTAAGAAAACAGAGGGGGGGGGGAGAGGGATGGGTGGTTCGGGAGCAGCTGAAACACAGAAGGTTTTTCACCTTTAACCTCCCTGGCAGTATGATTATTTCGGATTTTAGGTGCTGAAAGCGGTACAATTATTTTGCATGGAAATTTGGCGTTTTATATTGTAGGTCTGTAAATCTTAACAATAACACACTTAAATCTGTCCAAACCAGAGTCTAGTAGATATCCCGGGTATGATAAAGTTTGAAACACAAAAACATAAATTATAATATAATAAATAAAAATAAATAATTAAAAAAAATTTAAAAAAATAGTAATAAAATAAATTTACCCACAATTCACTATCGCTCAATTCTGCAAGTGTTCTAATTTACTATCGCTGTTTTCTAGCTGGTCTAAAGCCACTTTTGACGTAAAGGGACACTTTTTGGTTGCTATGGACAATCTCCAGTTTCCAGGCAGAAAGAACAGTATATATCATATAAAACTGCATGCAGGGCATGGGCCAGAGCACCGGGGACAAAAGGGATGAGAAATCATTTCATACAGTACTGTAATCTGTAAGATTAAAGTACTGTATGTGTTATGATTTTGACAGTTTTTTGAATTTGCCGCCAGGCTCCGCCCCCGTGCGTCGCGCCGCTCGCAGGGAACGGAGCCTGGCACGGAGAGGCTTCGGAGGAGGACGGAGCCCTTGGACACTGCGGGGGACATCGCAGGATCCCGGGGACAAGGTAAGTAACGCCGCCCCAGGATCCTGCAATGCGATCCCGAGTGTGGCTCGGGGTTACCGCTAATGGTACTGAATTTTAACCCCGAGCCACACTCGGGAAAACCGCCAGGGAGGTTAAACCTTTAAAGTGCGGTTCCACCCAAAAAACAAAAAATACATGAAAAATCCTAAAAAAAAAACAAAAAACATTTGAATATTTTTTTTTTTTAAACTTACCTCTAAATGCCTGTTGCTAGGGGGTCCCTCGTAGTCTGCCTCTTCCAGTGCCTGGGCTGGTGACATCACTTCCCTCTCGGCACAGGAAGGGCTCCGCTCTGCTCCCTCCCATCAATCATCTGGGACCTATTACAGGTCCCAGGTGTTTGAGCGGCCGCTCGCGCATGCGCAGTGGGTGCCAGGCTGTGAAGCCACAGCCCGGCGCCCACAGTCGCAATGCCGGCGCCGCTGAACGGAGGGGGAGACAAGCGGGGCTTCGATCCCCCGCATCGCTGGACCCTGGGACAGGTAAGTGTACAATTAAAAGTCAGCAGCTGCAGTATTTGTAGCTGCTGACTTTTCATTTTTTTTTTTTTTTTTTTTGACTGGCCCTCCTCTTTAAGTACAATTATAGGCAAATTTTTTTTAATTCATTTTGGATAGAGAAAAACTTTGTTCAAACTTACGATTGGTGGGTGGGTTTCTAATCCATCTCCATTCTAGCGAAAACTAAAAAAAAAAAAAAAAAAAAAGTTTTCCCTTCGTCATACATTAATAAAGCCAAGGGACCCATCAGAGGCACTTCTCAAGAGTGCCAGATATGCCTGCCCTTTCCGCCCCCTTCCATTCACAGAGCTATACTACAGCTTCCATCGATGGAAAGCACTCTATGAATGGAGGAGGTGGACCTTTCATCCATCCTCCATTCATGTAGTGCTTTTCATTGATGGAAGCTGTAGTACCGCTTCTATGAATAGAGGAAGGGGACAGAAAGGGCAGGTATATCTGGAACTCTTGACAAGTGCCTCTGACAGGTCCCTTGGCTCTATTAACTCCCACAACACCAGAAGATCACAGCTGAGAGGATAAGGGGGAGGACTTTCAATTTCAACTAAAACAGCAGCCAGAGATACTTCCCATTGAATGGAAGTGCCGTCCATTTAAAAAAAAAAAAAATCTGCCTAAACTTGGGCTTTAACCCTTTCTCCGCCAGAGCCGTTTTGCGTTTTTCGCACACATTTAAAAAATAATATTAGGCCTGTAGATTACACAAAACCCACAAATTATATATTTTCTGAAGGCAGATATCCTAGAAAATAAAATAGAGGTGTATACAATTACCTTTCAATAACAATGCTTATTGTATCATTGTTGGTTGTGTTATGCGCTATGTTTGATGATGTTTTACTATATATTATTTTATGTCGGTCCATGTGGGCCCCCTTGCCTGTTATAAATAAAAAATTAAAATAAATAAATAAAATAGAGGTAGCTGCAATTTTTTACGTCACACGATATTACTGCAAAGATCTAGGAAATGCAAAATTTCAGTAAAAAAAACACACTAAACGTGAATTTTAGGGCAAACACATGCAATAAATTACCCAAATGTTTGGTAAAATATAAAAGACGTGGTTGCACCGAGTAGATACCCAAAACACCAAACCTTAAACGTACGTGCGCCTGTGAAATGGCGACGAACTTCCGTACCCTATATTTTCTATAGGCGACGCTTCAAAAGCCCCCTATAGGTATTAGTTTAGTGTTACGGAGGAGGTCTTGTGTTAGAACTATTGCTCTCACTCCGGCGTACGCGGCGATATGTGACATGTGTATCGCAATTGACGTTTTCACACGTAGGCACCCCAACGCATGCGTTTACGTTTGTGCACGTGAATATGTGGTGGTGGGGGGGCTCAAATTTTTTTTTTTTTGGGGGGGGGGATTCTATGTGCTTGGGTGTAACTATTTTTTTTTTCAAAAAAAAGAAAAATCATTTTTTCACTTTACTTTTTTTTTTTCCATCACATAGGGGACAAAATCAAGCATGCAGCAAGTGAAGTGAAGAAAGATTAAAAAGAGTCATTTAGGAGTCAAGGCAAACAGAGGTTCCAAAAAGAGGCAATAGTGGAAGCCTACAGAATTCACATCAGGTTTCCTTAAAGCAGAACTCCGGGCAAAATGTTTTTTATTGAAACATGCTGTGTACGTCATCTCCAGGATTACTGCATATTCTTTATTATTTACAATTTCAATGATGTCGGATAGCATAGCAGTAGTGTCTTTTATCCGCTCCCCTCTCCTTGTCCATTCACAGAACGCCTTGTAATGCTGTGAACCATTCATTGATAAATAACTATTCATTGCATTATTTTTTTATATCATCTTCACTTTAAACCACCTACATGTTTTTCACATTGCTGGATTTATTTTACCACCATCCATAAACAACGCAACACTTCAATACCATGATTATATATATATATATTTTTATACAATTCCTAACACAATTTTAAAGTTTCAGTTTGTGTACACACATATTATGGAGCTCTGAATAGCAGTAAAAACCTGACAGGGGGGCCAATCCTCCACTCTGAAAAAAAAAAAAGTTTTTGACTTGACATTTTAAAGCTGAGCTTTAGAGAGCAGAGTTGTGGGAGGGGCCCCATAGCCCCACCTACATCAGGCTGCCTGCAGAAAACTACAGGAGGGGACAGAAACAAGACCAGTCACCCTGCACAAGGAGAGAGAGCAGAGATGTGGGAGGGGCCCAGCAGGCTCCACCCACTACAGGCTTCCTGCAGAATATTACAGGAGGGGGCAGAGACAAGACCAGTCACCCTGCACAAGGAAAGAGCAGAGGTATGGGAGGGGCCCAGCAGGCTCCACCTACCATAGGCTGCCTGCAGGAAACTACAGGAGGGGCGGAGACAAGAGAAGTCACCCTGCACAAAGAGAGGGCAGAGCTGTGGGAGTGGCCCAGCAAGCTCCACCCACTACAGGCTGCCTGCAGAAAACTACAGGAGGGGGCGGAGACAAGACCTGTCACCCTGCACAAGGAAAGAGCAGAGGTATGGGAGGGGCCCAGCAGGCTCCACCTACCATAGGCTGCCTGCAGAAAACTACAGGAGGGGCGGAGACAAGAGAAGTCACCCTGCACAAAGAGAGAGCAGAGCTGTGGGAGTGGCCCAGCAAGCCCCACCTACATCAGGCTGCCTGCAGAAAACTACAGGAGGGGGCAGAAACAAGACCAATCACCCTGCACAAGGAGAGAGAGCAGAGTTGTGGGAGGGGCCCCATAGCCCCACCTACATCAGGCTGCCTGCAGAAAACTACAGGAGGGGGCAGAAACAAGACCAGTCACCCTGCACAAGGACAGAGAGCAGAGATGTGGGAGGGGCCCAGCAGGCTCCACCCACTACAGGCTGCCTGCAGAATATTACAGGAGGGGGCGAAGACAAGACCAGTCACCCTGCACAAGGAAAGAGCAGAGGTATGGGAGGGGCCCAGCAGGCTCCACCTACCATAGGCTGCCTGCAGAAAACTACAGGAGGGGCGGAGACAAGAGAAGTCACCCTGCACAAAGAGAGAGCAGAGCTGTGGGAGTGGCCCAGCAAGCTCCACCCACTACAGGCTGCCTGCAGAAAACTACAGGAGGGGGCAGAGACAAGACCTGTCACCCTGCACAAGGAAAGAGCAGAGGTATGGGAGGGGCCCAGCAAGCTCCACCCACTACAGGCTGCCTGCAGAAAACACAGGAGGGGGCGGAGACAAGACCTGTCACCCTGCACAAAGAGAGAGCAGAGCTGTGGGAGTGGCCCAGCAAGCTCCACCCACTACATGCTGCCTGCAGAAAACTACAGGAGGGGGGAGACAAGTCCAGTCCCCCTGCACAAAGAGAGAGAGCAGAGATGTGGGAGGGGCCCAGCAGGCTCCACCCACTACAGGCTGCCTGCAAAAAACTACAGGAGGGGGCGGAGACAAGACCAGTCACCCTGCACAAAGAAAGAGCAGAGGTATGGGAGAGGCCCAGCAGGCTCCACCCACTACAGGCTGCCTGCAGAAAACTACAGGAGGGGGCGGAGACAAGACCAGTCACCCTGCACAAGGAAAGAGCAGAGGTATGGGAGGGGCCCAGCACGCTCCACCTACTATAGGCTGCCTGCAGAAAACTACAGGAGGGGGCGGAGACAAGACCAGTCACCCTGCACAAGGAAAGAGCAGAGGTATGGGAGGGGCCCAGCAGGCTCCACCTACTATAGGCTGCCTGCAGAAAACTACAGGAGTGGGTGGAGACCAGACCAGTCACCCTGCAAAAGGAGAGAGAGCAGCAGTGACCGGTCTTTATTACAGGAAGTGTCACACTGGATTACTGCACAGATCTGGAGGAAATACACAAAGCACACAGAGATTCAAGAAGAATACACATGACAAATGGATTTAGACAATATTTGCTTATTCCAGCTTTAACCTTTAGCTGAACCAAACTCTTAACCTTAAACCCCAGGAGAAATGTATACCATCAGCAAAAAATATTATTGTGGTAAAACAACTGCCGCAAAATGGGTGGCACCTCGATGAAAGGAATAATGCCATGGCAAAAGCCCTGTCCCCCCAGTCTGAAGATTTATGTGATTTTGTACAAGCATTAGCATAAGGCCACTTGCACATGGATGTAATAATTTACTGATGTTGTCAACAAGATCCTGAGTAAAATATCTCGTAAAGACCATGCATAACCAAGCGTAAAGGAGTGTATAGGTGTATACATGCATGAAATTCTTTTTCATTGCCAGTTTTGCAATATATGCGTATACACGTGCATAAACATGCATATGCGGGTAAATTACTGCACTCAAACATAAAGTTTTCTGTTTTTGTTTTACAGCTATTTACTCATTGCTCTATTACTCATCTTTACACAGCTGTGTATATGGTTCCATAGAGAGCAATGCATCTATATCCAGATCAGTAAAAAAAAAGGTGGTGTTTTTTTATTGCTGTGTGTAAGAGGACTTAGGCTGCATGCACAAAGTATGGCAATCTTTCTTTGCAAAATTTTTATCATGGATTTCACATATAAGGCCTCATTTACGTAGGTGTACCTATGCGTACACCCATGTGAAGTGATGATTTTGCCTGCATGGGATGCACAGATGTTCTGTGTGGGCAAAGACGTCTCTTCACACAGGTGCACTGATAGGTAAGCCTGTCTAAATGAGGCCTAATGGGCCGTACACACAATCAGAAATCGTACGAAAAATACCGCTTTCGAAGCGACAGTATAATAATCTGATTATAAAAATAAATGATACTGCGTTTAGGTTCCAAAAACAATAAGTGGACAGCAGCTAGCATAAATTGTGGGCAACAATATACAAATTTAAAGTGAAAAAATGCAGCGCTTAAAGTGGTTGTAAACTCTAGAAAAAAAAAAAAAACCTGCACAAAGGCATAATGAGCTAGTATGCATAGCATACTAGCTCATTATGAATTACTTACCTGAGATCGAAGCCCCTGCAGCCGTTCTTGTACCCCGCTCTGGTGGCCGACATCGCTCCCGGAGTTACTTCCGGGTATCGCGGGCTCCAGCGCTGTGATTGGCCGGAGCCACGATGAAGTCACTCCCACGTACGTTCGATGATGTCGGCACATGCAAATACAGGGGATCTCCTAAACCATCCAGGTTTAGGAGATATCCAGTGTAGCTACAGGTAAGCCTAATTATAGCAAAAAGTGGTTGTAAAGGGTTTACAACCACTTTAAATGTCCATAAAAGCAAAGCAAATGTCCATCAATCCCGAGAGGCACCCATTAGGTGAATGAATCTTGACTAAAAACATGAACAGTGATCTTCTACCAATACAGAGTAAGCCAAGCCTCTTACCCTTACAACTGGACCAATTATTATTATTATTATTATACAGTATTTATATAGCGCCAACAGTTTACGTAGCGCTTTACAACTTGAGCTTAGACAGTACAAATACAATACAATTTGATACAGTAGGAATCAGAGGGCCCTGCTCCTTAGAGCTTACAATCTAAGAGGGAAGGTCAAGAGATACAAGAGGTAATAACTATGGGTGATGTGCGGATTGAGAAGATAAATGTACAGTTGTTAGGTGGGGGCCAGATAGGCTTCTCTGAAGAGATGAGTTTTCAGGGATCGTCTGAAAGTGGATAAAGTAGGAGAAAATCAGACGGATTGGGGTAGAGCATTCCAGAGGATGGGGGAGGCTCTGGAGAAGTCCTGAAGGCGAGCATGGGATGAGGTGACAAGGGAGGTGACAAGGGAGTTTGAGAGTAGGAGGTCTTGGGAGGAGCGAAGAGAACGATTAGGTTGGTATTTTGTGACTAGGTTAGAGATGTAGCTGGGGCCAGGTTGTGGATGGCTTTGTAAGTTATAGTTAGTATCTTGAATTTAATTCGGTGACTGAGTGGCAGCCAATGGAGGGATTGGCAGAGGGGTGTGGCAGACGCTGAGTGGTTTGTGTGGTGGATGAGCCTGGCAGCAGCATTCATGATGGACTGAAGTGGGGATAGCCTATTTAGAGGTAAACCAATGAGGAGGGAGTTGCAGTAGTGGAGGCTGGAGATGACCAGGGAGTGGATTAGAAGCTTTGTGGTGTCATTGGTTAGGAAGGGGCGTATCTTGGAGATGTGGCGAAGACTGAGGCGGCAAGCTTTGGATAGTGATAGAATGTGGGGTCGAAATGTTAGTTCAGAGTCCAGGATTACACCTAGGACCTTGGCGTGGGGAGATGGGTTAATAGTTGAGCCGTTGATCTTGACAGGGAAATCAGGGGAAGTGGCACCTGAGGGAGGAAATATCATGAGCTCGGTTTTGGATAGGTTGAGTTTGAGAAAGTGATGCGACATCCAGGCTGATATGTCTGCTAGTAAGTTGGTAATGCGTGAGGAGACAGATGGAGAGAGCTGGGGGGTGGAGAGATAGATTTGGGTGTCATCAGCGTAGAGATGATATTTAAAGCCGTGGGAGGCAATCAACTGACCCAAGGAGGTGGTGTAGATTGAGAAAAGGAGAGGTCCAAGAACAGAACCTTGGGGGACCCCAACGGAAAAAGGAAGGGGAGAGGAGGAAGTAGAGTTGTAAGTGACACTGAAGGAGCGGTGGGATAGGTAGGATGAGAACCAGCGAAGAGTACAGTCACGGAGACCAAAGGAGTGGAGTTTTTTGAGGAGGAGGGGGTGGTCCACTGTGTCAAAGGCAGCAGAGAGATCCAGGAGAAGTAGTACAGAATAGTGTCCATTGGCTTTAGCCATTAGTAGGTCATTTGAGAGTTTAAGGAGGGCAGTTTCCGTGGAGTGTTGAGGGCGAAAACCTGACTGAAGGGGATCAAGAAGTTTATTCATGGTCAGATGGTCGCTTAGTCGGTTGTAGACCAGTCTTTTAAGAAGTTTGGAGGAGAAGGAGAGTAAGGAGATGGGACGTAAGTTGTTGAGATTGGTGGGATCCAGTGAGGGCTTTTTTAGTATGGGGGTGACTAGCGCATGTTTTAGAGAGTTTGGGAAGATGCCACAAGAGAGGGAGAGGTTGAAAATGTGAGTTAGAGAGCGTAGAATCGAGTCAGAGGGTGAGCGTAGCATTTGCGAGGGAACAGGATCCAGGACCAATAAATTATAGGTGGTCAAAAATGCCCAAACATCAATCCATCATGGACTGTTCCAGCATTGATCCAGGCATCATTCCCCATGTTGAAAGGTGTAAAAACAAAACCACTTCATGGTGTAGTATATCAAAAGTATTTGAATTAAAACCACATCTATATACTCACACAGTAGTAGATATAAAAAGGCATGCTATATGAAAAGTTCCTGATGATTTCAAACTGACAAGATGGCCACGGTCCTCATGCACAGCGACACCAGGCCTCCAAAAACTACACCCTACGGGGCATTTCGATATATCCGTCATCAGAGGCAGTCAGTGGTGGATTGATGTTTGGGCGTTTTTGACCACCTAGAATCTAGTGGTCCAGTTGTAAGGGTAAGAGGCTTGGCTTACTGTGGTGTTGGTAGAAGATCACTGTTCATCTTTTTAGTCAAGGCTTATTCACCTATCGGGTGCCTCTCGGGATTGATGGACGTTTGCTTTGCTTTTATGGACATTTAGGTGCTGCATTTCTTCACTTTAAATAATAATCTGATTGTTAGTACAAGGCTTTCGAGAGCTGATCACGACAACTCATGCGAAATTATCCAATGGTTCAAGCATGAAAATGCTTCTCGTATGATACCAGATCGTTTAAGCAGTGCAACTTTTGTCTGAAAAAAACTTTTTCAATGTACACAAAAGGCCTATTTCTCCCAAATATTGTTCAAAAATCTGTCTAAGGGTACTTTCACACTGAGGTGTGCGGGCGCTGGCGGTACAGCAACGCTAAATATATCGCCGCTTTACCGTCGTTTTAGCAGCGCTATTCGGCCGCTAGCCGGGCGGTTTTAACCCCCGCTAGCGGACGAAAAAGGGTTAAAACCGCCCGCAAAGCACCGCTGCAGCGGCGCTTTGCCGGCGGGTTTGCAGCGCTGCCCCATTGTTTTCAATGAGAAGGGGCGCTTTAGGAGCAGTAAATACACCGCTCCTACAGCGATCCAAAGATGCAGCTTGCAGGACTTTTTTGACCGCCCTGCAAGTGCACCGCTCCAGTGTGAAAGCCCTTGGGGAGGGCATTGGAGTGCATTGAGCGGCTCTTTCAGGGAGCCTGCAAAGCACCTCAGTGTGAAAGCAGTCTTAATCTGTGTTAGGCCCCTTTCACACTTCCGAAAGTTCAAAGTCGCACGATTTTGCGGGCACGATTTTGACACGATTTTTAGCCGCGATTCCAGGGAATGCCTGTGTAACTCGCATCAAAGTTGGACCGAAGTAGTACAGGGACTACTTTGAAGTTGGCACGACTTGAAGTCGTACTAATATGAATGGTTGTCATTGGAAATCATGGGGAACAGCTTGTCATGCGACTTTGCAGTCCCAAGCTGCAGGACAAGTCATACAAGTGTGAAAGGGGCTTTAGTGAGCACTTTGCCGAGAAAATCCATCCACCTCACAGGTGTGGCACATCAAGATGCTGATTAGACAGCATGATTATTGCACAGGTGTGCCTTAGGCTGGCCACAATAAAAGGCCACTCTAAAATGTGCAGTTTTACTGTATTGTGGGGGGTCCGAAAACCAGTCAGTATCTGGTGTGACCACCATTTGCCTCACGCAGTGCAGCACATCTCCTTTGCATTGAGTTGATCAGGTTGTTGATTGTGGCCTTTGGAATGTTGGTCCATTCCTCTTCAATGGCTGTGCAAAGTTGCTCGATATTGGCAGGAACTGGAACGAGCTGTCGTATACGCCGATCCAGAGCATCCCAAACATGCTCAATGGGTGGCATGTCTGGTAAGTATGATGGCCATGCAAGAACTGGGATGTTTTCAGCTTCCAGGAATTGTGTACAGATCATTGCAACATGAGGCCGTGCATTATCATGCTGCAACATGAGGTGATGGTCGTGAATGAATGGCACAACAATGGGCCTCAGGATCTCGTCATGGTATCTCTGTGCATTCAAAATGCCATCAATAAAATGCACCTGTTTTCGTTGTCCATAGCATACACCTGCCCATACCATAACCCCACCGCCACCATGGGCCACTCGATCCACAACATTGAAATCATACCTGTGCAATAATCATGTCTAATCAGCATCTTGATATGCCACATCTGTGAGGTGGATGGATTATCTCGGCAAAGGAGAAGTGCTCACTAACACAGATTTAGACAGATTTGTGAACAATATTTGAGAGAAAAAGGCCTTTTGTGTACATAAAAAAAGTCGTAGATCTTTGCGTTCAGCTCATGATAAATGGGGCAAACACAAAAGTGTTGCGTTTATAATTTTGCTCAGTGTATATTAGTTGCATGAGAATTTTTGTAACTTTAGTAATCTCTTTATTTTCGACATTAGCATGCAAAAAAAAAAAAAGGACGATCATTCTTCTGATATTCTCATCATGTATACCAGGCATAAGGAGAGAGAGAAAAAAAAAACACTGAACGACATAATAGCATCAGAAAATGTTTTATTAACCGGGAAACATTCTGAGCGCAAGGACGAAGAGCAAGGTAAGGTGACAACACACAGAAGTCAGTCATTTCTCCTCTTTACTTTGATAAAAAATAAAACAGGTGAACAGCCTGTAATCAGTTGAGTAAAAGGGTTGCTGGGAGTTGTAGTCCCTCGGCAGTGGGGGAGGGTCTGCTGTCTGTTTTTTCCTGCCTAACATCTAAACCCAAAATGTATGCGTCAGAATGTTTGCGATCATGCCTCAGGGTACCGATTTCCTAACCTGTTGCCACCCACATAAAGGTGAGCTTTTAATGTTGACACACTGTACATATGCGTTACGTTTTAAACTTTTTTTTTTTTTTTCACATTTCATCAGTTACTTCCTGGTTTCTTGCCTAGGCAAATGATGTCATACATTCCAGGAGTCTTCAGGAGGGTTTTTTTTCCATCTAAGCACACTCTCCTGCATGCAGCATCATGGGAAATGTAGTTACAAAACATCTGGGGTGCCAAGGTTCGCCATCACTGAGCTAAGCGGTTGTTTTTAAAAGTGATTTTTCAACAAAATAAAGCATGGCGACATGGATGAATAGGGGGGGTTTGCTTTGAATATTAAAAATGAGTTAAATAGTGTTTTTGTTTTGTGGTGCTCAGATGCAGTGAAGATCCGCTTTAATGTATGGCCTAATTGAGCATTATCAACCTGAAACAGGAAGTGCGATTGCTGGCAGGATCTCCCGGTAAGAAACTTTACAACCAATTCACAAAAAAAGATTTGCTCAAAGGGGTTGTAAACCCTCGTTTTTTTTTTTTTTTTTAAATAACAAACGTGGTATACTTACCTCCACTGTGCAGTTTGTTTTGCACTCTTCTGGGGTCCCCCGGCGCTGGTAGCTCCTCCCCGCATCGGGTGTCCACGTTGGGGGAAGCGCTCTCCTTGGTGGACACCCGTGCGGGCGCGCTCCCCAGTCCTGTATTTGCGTGTATTCACACAAAAAGCAGGACTCGGCCCCGCCCCCTGACATCATTGGATTTAATTGACAGTAGTGGGAGCCAATGGCTACGCTGCTATCAATCTATTCAATCAGGACATGAGACACCAGCTAGAGATGGTGTGCTCGTTCCCGGCCGGAGAAAGACAGGGTTCAGGTAAGTAAAATGGAGGGCCTGGAGCACTACAGAAGATTTTTCACCTTAATGCATAGAATGCATTAAGGTGAAAAACCGTGAGAGTTTACAACCCCTTTAAGGACACTGTATACAACGAGGCATGATTACAAAACTGAAAAATAAACTTTAGGCTTACATACACTTTATATCAAATCTAAAAAGAGTTGTCATAAGATTAAAGGACAAGGGGGGGACAACACGTACGTCTCAAAAAATAAAAGTTCCAAACTACACTTCTGCATTGTAGTAATGCGCAGCAACGCAATTTACATGTGCTGCTGTGCCCCAACGCACTAAGACAATGCACCTTCTTTGTCAGAAATGGTTCATGTTCAGTTTTCATAATTTTAGCGTACATTGGGAGCTCATTCATTTCATGAGCCACCTTAATGCAATGCACCTTAATGTGCTTTAACAATGTAACTGGGTCCTTGTTGATTTCTATTCTGAGGACGAGCTATAAAATACCAAAGGAGAAATGCCTAATCTGGCCCTAATACCCTGGTACCACCCCTTCATATCTAATCCGAAACTGCCTGAATGGCATTTGCCAGTATTCAATAATGAATACAATTTATATATACACAATCCCAGATATAGATATAAAACATATATTTGAATTAATGTAATTATGAATGCTGGCTTATTAGAATGACTCAGCTCTGGATTATAGAGACATATTAGGGTTTATAAGTCCACATTTTCCTAATTATTTATTCTATACAGCACATGCCATTAGTGATGTATCTGGTAACATGTACAGAGAGAAATGAGCCAAAAACAAGAGAGGAACAATATTAAAAAGGAGAATATGGACAAAGCTTTTTTTGGCCCTACTTCTCCTATGGATCACAGGAGTGCAGTTCGATCTGCACTCCTGTGACCCGTTTTCAGCAGACAGAAGGCTAAAGCCCGCTATCGGCTGTCACTCAGCTGATCCTGGCTGGGGAAAGATCCAGGCCATATATCGGTATCGGCCCACAAGCCTGGACCGGCAGCGATCCGCTGAGAGCCTGAGCCAGTCGCTCCCCCGCCCCCTCCAGTGAGTGCTAAAGGGGCAGAGCAGGGATCCAGCGACTGACAGTCACGGCTCTCTGCTCAGAACGGTGGGAGAGAACTGAGCGATCAGTGGTGTTTGATCACTCAGTTCTCACTACAGAGCCGCTGAGGGATCGATGCTGCATCCACCTAGGTGAGTATAAATGTTTTTTTTTTTTAAATCCTGAACTTCTCCTAATAAAAAGGCATCCCTTGAGAAGCTTACCCCAGATAACATCTGTGAACACGCATAGGAAATATGCACATTAACAGGAACACTGGGTATGCTGTCTTTGAAAGAATTCTGCTCTGTGACTGCAAATGACTTTACTGGGAAATCTAAACAGATAGGACCTCTCGTGACAACTATTTTAAACTGACATTAATTAAGCTTTTCCTGGCTGACGAGGGAAGCCCTGTATTAATAACAATTGCTTCCAGGAACTTCTACATTTTAAACATGTGTATATGAATGAAGCCTTACAGCTGCACATAATCATTAGAGATATTTATTTTTCTTTCATCTTTTATCAAAGATTCAGGAGGACCATAGCCAGTTTCAAGCTCATCAATGGCTTTGCTTTTTATTGTGAACCTCGATGGCTCTTTTTAGGGCCGTGTCTGGAACAAGGTCGGCGGTATTGACGTCGTGGTTGTCGCAGCCAATCCTTGGACACCTGCAGAGACAAGAGGCACATTACAAACGCACAGAACATCAGAGCAGGAAACATCTCGGTGTCAGAAGCAGCAGCTTTAGGTTTCAGTAATTGTATTATACTCAAGAAAAGAGGAAAAAGTGCAGCAACAATCAATCCAGATGTAATAAGCAGAACTTGTTATGCAAGTGGAAGAAATAGGATCAGAAAAAAGGAACGAGTGAAATATATCAGAAGGGTGTGATAGATGACTGCCAGTAATAGGAATTATTTTGGCAGATCTAGAAACATAAACATAGAAAAGTGGTAGCAGAAAAAAGACCAAGTGGACCATCAAGCCTGCCCTTTTTGTTTTTGTTTTTTTATTTATTCATTTTTTTTTTGTTAACATTATTTCCCCGAGTATAGATCTACGTTTGTCCAAGGCATGTTTGAAGCTACTTACTGTTGGTGGACTCAATACCTGGTTTGTGTACGATTTTTGGCATGTTACGGTGCATTGGGGGCTCATTCATTTCATGAGTTGCCTTCGGCCCCCGTCCTTACTTTGGGCGTTTTGTAGCTCAAAAATGCTCAACAAGCAAAAACCTTTTGTTTTCAATAACACTTGTTCACATCTGAGCATCCGGTCGCTTGTAGAAAAACGCCTGACGCTCACAAAGTAAACGAGCTGCAGTCATGGCCTAAAATATTACTCCAAAGCCATGCTGGAAGGTTAATTGGCTTCTGTCTAAATTTGCCCTACTATATGAATGTGAGTTAGGGACCTTAGATTGTAAGCTCATAGAGGGTAGGGACTGATGTGAATGTACAACGTATATGTAAACCGCTGCGTAAATTGACGGCGCAATAAAAGTACCTTAACCGCTTCCCGACCGCCTCACGCAGATATACTGCGGCAGAAGGGCACGTACAGGCAGATTAATGTACCTGTACGTTGCCATTTAAGAGGCGGCTCACGGGCACGCATGCACCCGCCAGGAGCTCCGTGACCGCGATCCCCGCGGACCTGATGTCTGCAGGGATACCCGCGACCGCCTCACGGTGAGGAAGAACGGGGACATGCTAATGTAAACAAGCATCTCCCCGTTCTGCCTAGTGACACTGTCACTGATCTCTGCTCCCTGTGATCGGGAGCGGCGATCAGTGTAGTGTCACCCACAGCCCCTCCCCCCCACAGTTAGAAACACTCCTTAGGACACACTTCACCCCTACAGCGCCACCTAGTGGTTAACCCCTTCACTGCCAGTGACAATTTTACAGTCGTCAATGCAATTTTTTAGCATTGATCCCTGTATTAATGCCAATGGTCCCAAAAAATGTGTCAAAATTGTCCGATGTGTCCTCCATAATGTTGCAGTCACGATAAAAATCGCTGATCGCCGCCATTACTAGTAAAAAAAAAATATCAATAAAAATGCCATAAAACTATCCCCTATTTTGTAGACGCTATAACTTTTGCGCAAACCAATCATTAAACGCTTATTGTGATTTTTTATACCAAAAATATGTAAACTGAGGAAATAAAAATGTTTTTAAATATTTTTTGGGGATATTTATTATAGCAAAAAGTAAAAAAAAAAAAAAAGTTTTTTTTTCAAAATTGTTGCTTTTTTTGTTTATAGCGCAAAAAATAAAAACCGCAGAGGTGATCAAATACCACCAAAAGAAAGCTCTATTTGTGGGAAAAAAAGGACGTGAATTTTGTTTGGGAGCCACGTCGCACGACTGTGCAAATGTCAGTTAAAGCGACGCAGTGCCGAATCGCAAAAAGTTGCTCTGGTCAGGAAGGGGATAAATTCTTCCGGGGCTGAAGTGGTTAAATAATAATAATAATATTGGCACTCCTGCATTTCTGTCAGAAAATGCACCAGTTCACCCAGAAAATTACAAATAGTCAGGCATTCTCATGTTTATTTTTTTTGGTTGTATTGGTATGACACAAAAAGTGGAGAAACAAAAAACCTAATCTGACACAGTCCACGCAAAACTCCAAAAATGAAATGGACAAAATTATTGGCACCCTCAATTTAATATTGGGTAGCAGACCCCTTGGAAAAAAATAACTGAAATGAATGGCTTCCTGTAACCATCAATGAGCTTCTTACACCTCTCTACTGGAATTTTGGACCACTCTTCTTTCGCCAACTGCTCCAGGTCTCTCAGGTTGGAAGGGTTCCTTTTCCCAAATGCTGTTTTGAGATCTCTCCACAGGTGCTCTATGGGATTTAGATCTGGACTCATTGCTGGCCAGTTCAGTACTCTCCAGCACTTTTCCTAAACCATTTCTGGGTGCTTTTTCGGGTCATTGTCCTGCTGTAAGCCCCATTACCTCTGTCAGAGCCTTTCTGACACTGGGCCCTACATTGCACCCCAGAGTTCTTTGGTAGTCTTCAGATTTCATAATGCCATGCACACGGGTCAAGATATCCAGTGCCTGAAGCAGCAAAGCAACCTCAAAACATCAGTGAACCGCCACCATGTTTGACTGTAGGGACTGTATTCCTTTCTTGAAAGCGGAGTTACTCCCAAAAATTGAACTTCCGCTTTAAGTACTCGTGACCTCCTGACATGCCAAATTTGGCATGTAATTTTTTTTGGGGGGGGGGGGGGAGCAGGTACCTTGTTTTCACAGGTACCCAGCTCCCACTTCCTCTCCTGGTGCTGTGGTGCTGGAAGGAAGTTCACCTCTCCCCCCTCCCTCCCTGCAATCTTCTGGGACCCGGGGGGACAGGATACCTGTCTTTGACAGGTATCCCGTTCTCACTTCCGGGAGTCCGGGCCGCGGCCCGTGACATCACCGCGGGGCTTCCTCCTTCTCTCCCCGTTGCCTGGCCAGTAGGAGAGAGGAGCTGGCCTCATGCATGCACAGTAGGGTTCCCGGCGCGAAGCCATAAGGCTACACTCCCGGGTTCCCTTACCCGCAATGGCGGCGGCAGCACCGGACAGCTGATGGAAACATCAGCTGCGGTGCCGACATCGCGGGACTCCAGGACAGGTAAACATCCTATTGTTAAAAGCCAGCAGCTGCAGTATGTGTAGCTGCTGGCTTTTAATTCTTTTTTTTTGGGGGGGGGCGGAACACCGCTTTAATTACAAATTACAGGAGCATCACCGACTTGGAATGCAATTATTTCTTACCATTTTGAGAAGGTGGCAATAATTTTGTCCGTTTTGCGTGTAATGTGTCAGATTTGGCTTTTTGTTTCTCCACTTTGTGTCAAACCAATACAAACAAGAGAAATAAACCTGACAATACCTAAACATTTGTAATTCCAACAATTTTCTGGGCGAAGTGGTATCTGACAAACGCAGGGGTGCCAATATATTTTGCCATGGCTGTACTTTTCAGGCAGAATTGATTGTTTTTATCCCCACAGACTTCAATGGAAACAGCTGAAAAGCGCGACATGAGCTTTTTTTCTTGCGTTTTTTCAAGCGCTTTGTTGCGTATTTTCTGCTCAAACAGCAGCTTTCCGCCCATTTTTCAGCAGCACTGCACACATTTTATTTGAAAAAAGCCTCAAAAACGGTGCAAAAATGTGCAAACCTGCTCTAAAAAACACAGCACGGTCCAGTTTACACTTGCCGGGGCAGTGCCTGTATGATGGGATGACTGCACTCCTGTGCATTCACATGAATGATGTCATCCCGCTCCGGCCAATGAAGACAGCAGCAACCTGGAACTCAGCAGAAGCCTGTAGAAGATTGTTGGCGCTGACAAGGGACATCAGACTGTAGAAGGAAAGGTAAGTATCATGGAGTTTAGCTCCGCTTTAAAGCAGTGCATTGGTTGGTAGGAAGTAGGTGGTTCTTGTACTCCAATAGAGTACATTTGCGCTGTATGCATGAAAGTCCTCGTTTACAGCGTACATTCATGTGAGGGCCGTGCTAACATGCATGGGGTGCGTTCAGAGTGGTGCACCTGAATGGATGTCAGACTATGAGCAGCAGCTGTGTCTGTGCCCCCCACATGAATGGGACTGCCTGCACGGGGTACATGCAACATCTATGCATCCATGTACAGGTAAGCATGGCCCTTGCATGGGTGAACAATGTAGCGCGCCCGTGTAAACGAGGCCTAAAAGCTCACTTTAACAAGGAAGCAGAAAATCCATTACGTTTCAATATGTATTTCCTTCTGATTTGAATCAGGACAAATAGTGTTGTGGGAACTCACCTGGCAGGTTTCTTCTTCTTGTGTCTGTCCTGAATCAGTTTTTCAATTGCCTCCTTCTCATAGCTATGGCCACATATTTTATTCTTCACCGGGTTCACCATATCCATCTGTCATGACAAGACCACAAAGCTAAAAGTTAAAGCCCACAGCAGCAGCCACTGGAGATTTCTTAGTAGACTGGATTCAAAAACAAATTTGTGGAACATGCAAAATCAGTTAGTTAGACAGCGCTATCCATGAAACATTGCAAACTGTACCCAAGTCAGAAAGAGGTATGCAGGTTATATTAAAGTGGTTGTAAACCCTTTCATCAGGGGTCTCCAAACTTTTCAAACAAAGGGCCAGTTTATTGTCCTTTAGAACTTAGGAGAGCCGGATTGTGGCCGGTGGGCGCAGAAAATGTCCCGGGCCCGGCATCAGTGAGAATTAATATGGCTTCAGGGTTGGTGGTCCGTAGGAGGAGGAGTAGTGCCCCTATCAGTAGGAGGAATAGTATCCCATCATTGGTATCAGTGGAAGATATAGTGCCCCCTTGTTGGTGTCAGTGGGAGGAATAGTGCCCCAAGGGTGGGACAAAGGCTAGCAAAGGGCCACATCTGGCCCTTGGGCCGCAGTTTGGAGACCCTGCCTTACATACACCCATTGAAGTGACTGGCCTCAGGTGATGCACACAAATAAATCAAACCCTCCTACATAAGTTATACCAGTTTATCTGCAGTCTTATCTTCTCTACAGTCCTTACAGAATCTAGAGTTTCTAAAGCCTGTCTGAGCTGTCAGAAAACAGGGGATGGGGAGCTGAAATCACACTGCAGAGCACATTGAGGAGAGCTCTGAGAGCTGAATGGAGGGAAGGGACATCCGCCCCCTCCACACAGCACACAGGAACAGACCTGAGGCTGTCAATCAGCTTGAGGTCCCTCCCGTCACCTTTTTTCTCTTGGTGTCAGGAAAACTTGTCAGAAATGATTCATGCCGATAGAGGAACGGGGCAGCAGACAGAAATTACACTTAGTGCTCTTAATTGAGACAGGTACACACTATAGAGCAGGAATATGCAATCAGCGGACCTCCAGCTGTTGCAGAACTACAAGTTCCATGAGGCAAGACTCTGACAGCCACAAGCATGACACCCAGAGGCAGAGGCATGATGGGACTTGTAGTTTTGCAACAGCTGGAGGTCCGCTAATTGCATATCCCTGCTATAGAGGGATATGCTTTGAGGTTTACAACCACTTTAAGTCAAAGTTATTTAGTTTCCCATGATCTCTAGCAGCATGAATAATCCACTTTGTGTGGAAAAAATGCCTTTGCAAACCTAGTTATTACCTAGCAGTGATCACCTTCCCACCCATGCGTCAATTCCTGTGGGCTGTAAGCGCGAGTTTATTTTAAAATGGTTAGTTTTGTGCATGCAAGGATATACAAGGGCTATATTGAAAGTAATGCAAAAGTGGGCATAACTTTTTTTTTATTAACTTACATAGATTGTTCAAATTTTACAAGCTGATAGAGTAATGCCCTGTACACACGGTCGGACTTTGTTCGGACATTCCGACAACAAAATCCTAGGATTTATTCCGACGGATGTTGGCTCAAACTTGTCTTGCATACACACGGTCACACAAAGTTGTCGGAAAATCCGATCGTTCTGAACGCGGTGACGTAAAACAAGTACGTTGGGACTATAAACGGGGCAGTGGCCAATAGCTTTCATCTCTTTATTTATTCTGAGCATGCGTGGCACTTTGTCCGTCGGATTTGTGTACAAACGATCGGAATTTCCGACAACAGATTTTGTTGTCGGAAAATGTTATATCCTGCTCTCAAACTTTGTGTGTCGGAAAATCCGATGGAAAATGTGTGATGGAGCCTACACACGGTCGGAATTTCCGACAACAAGGTCCTATCACACATTTTCCGTCGGAAAATCCGACCGTGTGTACGGGGCATAACTCTTCCTCTCCAGTAGGGATGGGCTCAGGCGTGTTCGTGATCGTAGTCCCAACCTACCTGAGCAATCCCACCAGGAAGCCGACACTGCACACCGCCAATCATAGGCAGTGAGGCATTTCAGCAGCTGGACAGACTGGGCAATGCCTACGATTGGCGGTGTGCAGTGTCGGCTTCCTGCTGGGATTGCTCAGGTAGGTTGGGACTACGATCCCGAACACACCTGAGCCCATCACTTTTCTCTAGTAAGTCCTCTTCTTTTTCATTGCAGATAAATAATGGATTTCAAGCAGAAGCAACGTGCCATCACTGAGTTCTTGATGAAGGAGCGGTGCAGGGTGGCTGACATCCACAGAAGGCTACAGAATGTTTACAGAGATAACACCGCTGACAACAGCATTGTCTTATCATTGGTGGCTCTTGCAAATGGTATCATCTCCCTAAACATTCTGTAGCTTTCTGTGAATGTTGGACAGCCTGCACCCCTCCATCATAAAGAACTCAATCATGGCACTTTCCTCCTGCGTGGAATCCATTATTTACCTGCAATAAAAAAAAGAAGAAAAGTTATGATAGAGCAGAAGTCTCCAAACTTCCCAAATACAGGGCTAGTTTACTGTTCTTCAGATTTTAGGGGATCCAGACTGTGGGCAATGGGAGTAGACAATGCTTCAGGCTTGTTGGTCAGTGGGGAAAAAAAAAAAAAAAACGCATAGCGCCTGTGGTCAGTAGGAGGAGGAATAGTGCCCCATTGTTGGTGTCGGTGGAAGGATTGGTGCCTCATTGTTGGTGTTAGTGGGAGGAATAGTGCCTTGTATCAATGGGAGGAAAAGTGCTCTAGGGGTCGGAAAAAGGCAAGCAAAGGGCCGCAATCCTCCTGCGGGCAACAGTTTGGAGCCAACTGCTATAGAGCAGGCATCACTAAATGGCGGACATCGGTCTGGATCCGGACAGGGTATCAGTCCTATCCGGACCCCAGCCTCACCAAATAGGTGCCTGTATATCTTCTCCCAGCTGCCGGCTCCCCTGCCTGCCGCTATCATTCCCAAGGAAGGGCACAAGATGGGAGGCGTGGCAGATCTGGATAGAGGGCAGGACTTTTCACGTTAGGAAGCAAGTGATTTGTTGTTAGGCTACGGGGTGGTCCAAGCAATCATTCACCAGCCTTTACCATAAAAGTCTCGCCCTTTGCCCAGACCTGCCACGCCTCCCATCTTGTGTGAATAAGGTAGGACAGTAAGGCTCCATTCACACCTGAGCGTTTTGTAGATTGAAGCCTGAAGCTACAAAACACTTGAGGGGAAAAAATACATTATTCTCTATGGAGATGGTTGACATCTCCACTCCAAGTCGCCTGAAGCCCTACGCCTGAAGCTCAAACAAGTTCTGGACCCTTTTTTGTCGCTCGAATCGGGCATATTTGGGCGTTTTTGGAGCAGGAAGCAGATGACAAAATCTAAAAACATAACAACAAATGATGAAACAGATGATCATTTTTCCTATTGGCTAATAAAAAAAATGCCAAAGCTCAAAAACGCCGGAAAACGCTGCATGGAAACGCGCAAATATGCCCGACAAAATGCTCAAAAATGCTACTCTTAGGTGCGAATGGGGCCTAAAGGGAGTGAAAGGGGTGGTGCTGCGGCATGATGAAAAGGTACAGGAATCTGTAATATGGAGGCATGACTGATGTGGAAGGGGAGGGGGAGACTGTGATGTATAGAGGGGGTCTGCAGTGTAAAGGGGGGACTGTGATGTAAAAAAAAGGGGGTGGACGATCATGTAAAGGGGACTGTGGTGTAAGGACGGGGGGGGGGTTGTCTGTGATGTGAATGGGGAACTGAGGGCAATGGTATAAAGGCGGGTTTGTGATGGGGGGGGTGTGTGTGTGTCTGTGATGAGGTGTTTTGTGATGAGGTGTTTTGTGATGGGTGGGTGGGGGGTCTGTGATGGGGGGGTGATGTAAAAGAGGGGGTGTGATCTGAAGGGGGGTCTAGGAAGTATGCAAAGGGGGAGACTCTGATGTAAAAGGGGGGGACTGTGATGTGAATAGGTGACTGAGGACACCGATTTAAGAACTCGTTCACACTTGTGCAGAGATTTGTTTTTCTGCACTAGAAAAACACAAGGTCTCTGCAAGGGCACTAGAATACCATTGTTTTGTATGCGCCCCTGGATGATGAGCAGTGCGATGCAAAATGCATACTGTGTGCATTTTTTCTGCAACAGACTGCAGCTCACCTGAAGGCTCTGTGTACAGTCTGTTTCTATGCGCCGAAACTGAGCTACAGTGCATAAAATAGAATGAAATGCAATTTTGCCAGAAAAAGGACAGTGCGACGCACTTAAATGCGCGCCGCCACACCAGTTCCTGGACCTCACATTAACAGGTGCCCACACAGTAGAACCCTGCAGTTTACAATAAGGGCCCCAAAGGTGGGTGACTGTGATGTGTACAGGAGGCTGTGATGTACAGAATCGGAGTCACAGCACAAACATAAAACTCAGATCTCTGCTGAAAGAAAGTTTTACTGACCGGACCTCTGGAAATTTTAATGCAGTTCCCCTGCTATAGAGGAAGAGCTACTTCTACCAACATGTGACATTGAACTATGTAAGTAAAAAAAAAAAAAAAAAAAATGATGTCCACTTTTGCATTACTTTTGCTTTGGCCCTCGTATTTTCCCGTGTTGTAAACTGTCAGCTGGGAACTTTGGAGTCTTTATGTGTGTGTAAGCTCAGGAACAGCAGTACATTCATTTCAGGCCAAGACATCACAGCAATGAAATTCCTGCTCTGTCATTTTTGGCGGTACGTTGGATGCCGTGGTTTTGGTGCCAACTAATTAATCACATCCAAAACTTAATTCATGTCTATCCAAACCCAAGAAAAAAATGTATTATATTGAAGTCCTTTAGATGGCTACATTTCCTTTTTTTATGGTATCAATAAACCCAAGAACAAAAATGTAATATATTGCAGCTTACAGTCTTCAATGTGGTGGCTGCATTAGTTATCTTTTTTTTTTCCAAGTGAAGAACATTTTCAGCAAATGCAGAAATTACATGTTGATCTTGCCAGAAATACAGTTGGTGTCCTTTGTGAAATTAAGCACCATTGTTGGTGTCATTGGGAGGAATTGTGCCCCATCATTAGTGTAATTTGGGTTAAATTGTGCCCCACCATTAGTGTAAATAGGAGGAATTGTGCCCCATCATTAGTGTCATGGGGGGAATTGTGCCCCATCATTGGTGTTATTGGGAGGAATTTTTCCCCATCATTGGTGTCATTGGGAGGAATTTTTCCCCATCATTGGTGTCATTGGGAGGAATTTTTCCCCATCATTTGGGAGGAATTGTGCCCCATCATGTGTCATTGGGAGAAATTGTGGCACATCATTCGTGTCTTTGCTAGGAATAGTGCCCCGTCGTTGGTTTCATTGTGCCCCACTGTTGGTGTTATCGAGAGGAACTGTGCTCCTTTGTTGGTGTCATTGACAGGAATTGTGCCCCATCATTAGTGTCATTTGGAGGAATTGTGCCCCATCATCGGTGTTTTTGGGAGGAATTGTGCCCCATCATTGGTGCCATTGGGAGGAATTGTGCCCCATTGTTGGTTTCATTGTACCTTATTGTTGGTGTTATTGGGAGGAACTGTGCCCCGTTGTTGTCATTGGCAGGAATTATGCCCCATTATTGCTGTCATTGGGAGGAATTGTGTCCCTTCGTTGGTGTCAGTGAATGAAATAGTGCCCCAAGGACTGGATAAAGGCAAGCAAAGGGCCATATCCGGCCCCCAGGCAACAGTTTGGAGAACACTGACATATAGTATGGACAATTTGGACAGGAGCCAATGTATCTACTACTGCAGGTCTTTGCAATGTGGGAGGAAACTAGACTACTCATAGAAAACCAGTGCAAACACAAGGAGAACATGCAAACTCCATATGCCAACCTTTACTACACTACTAAATGCCCCAGAAACCAATCTGGGCCAAGGCCATCATTTTTAATTTCAGAATCCAAGAAGTTGTTTTTTTCTGTTCCCTGTCTCTTAAACCCGAAATATCTTTCTCAGGCCTTTCACTACAACCAGACGTTTCCACCACAGAATAGGTACACATTATGTATGATGCAATAACTGAACATTTTTGTTAACTAGTGTTCACAGCAATGCTCAAATGACAGCCTTCTAAGCTGTACTTACATTAAAATGTATATAGTGGTGGACAAAAGTATTTGATCCCCTGCTGATTTTGTATGTTTGCCCGCTGATAAAGAAATCAGTCTATAATTTTAATGCTAAGTTTATTTTAACAGTGAGAGACAGAAGAACAACAAATATCGAGAAAAACGCATTTCAAAAAAGTTATAAATGGATTTGCATTTCAATGAGTGAAAAAAGTATTTGATCCCCTATCAATCAGCAAGATTTCTGGCTCCCAGGTGTCTTTTATATGGGTAACAAGCTGAGATTAGGAGCACTCTCTTAAAGGGAGTGCTCCCAATCTCAGCTTGTTACCTGTATAAAAGACACCTGTCCACAGAAGCAATCAATCATATTCCAATCTCTCCACCATGGCCAAGACCAAAGAGCTGTCAAAGGATGTCAGGGACGAGATTGTAGACCTACACAAGGCTGGAATGGGCTACAAGACCATCGCCAAGCAGCTTGGTGAGAGGGTGACAACAGTTGGTGCGATTATTTGCAAATGGAAGAAACACAAAATAACTGTCAACCTCCCTCTCTCTGGGGCTCCATGCAAGATGTCACCTTGTGGAGTTTCAATAATCATGAGAACGGTGAGGAATCAGACCAGAACTACACAGGAGAATCTTGTCAATGATCTCAAGGCAGCTGGGACCATAGTCACCAAGAAAACATCTGATAACACACTTCCTCTTGAGGGACTGAAATCCTGCAGCGCCCGCAAGGTCCCCCTGCTCAAGAAAGCACATGTACAGGCCTGTCTGAAGCTTGCTCATGAAAATATCAGAATGATTCAGAGGAGAACTGGGTGAAAGTGTTGTGGTCAGAGGAGACCAAAATCGAGCTATTTGGTATCAACTTAACTCTCTTTGTTTGGAGGAGGAGGAGGACTGCTGCCTATGACCCCAAGGACACCATCCCCACCGTCAAACATGGAGGTGGAAACATTATGCTTTGGGGGTGTTTTTCTGCTAAGGGGGCAGGACAACTTCACCGCATCAAAGGGATGATGGACAGAGCCACGTACCGTCAAATCTTAGGCGAGAACCTTCTTCCCTTAGCCAGACCAGTGAATATGGGTCGTGGATGGGTATTCCAGCATGACAATGACTCAAAACACACGGCCAAGGCTACAAAGGAGTGGCTCAAGAAGAAGCATAATAAGGTCCTGGAGTGGCCTAGACAGTCTCCAGACCCTGATTCCATAGAAAATATGTGGAGGGAGCTGAAGGTTCGAGTTACCAAACATCAGCCTCAAAGCCTTAATGACTTGGAGAGGATCTGCAGAGGAGTGGGACAAAATCCCTCCTGAGATGTGTGCAAACCTGGTGGCCAACTACAAGAAACGTCTGACCTCTGTGATTGCCAACAAGGGTTTTACCACTAAGTACTAAATCATGTTTTGCGAAGGGGACAAATACTTATTTCACTTATTAAAATGCAAATCAATTTATAACTTTTTTGAAATGCGTTTTTCTGGATTTTATTGTTGTTATTCTGTCTCTCGCTGTTAACCACTTAGCAACTGGCCCATAGCTGAATGACGGCTGCAGGGCGGTTGCTTAACCCTGGGAGGGCATACTATGACGTCCTCCCAGAATTCCGCTCTCGCGCACCTCCTGGGGCGCGCACCCGAGAACATCTGTGACCGCCGGGTCCAGAGGATCACCATAAACGGCCACTGATGGAGGACGTTTACCATGTGATCGCTTTGTCAAATTACAAAGCGATCACATGTAAACAAATCGGCGTCATGTCACCGGTTCCTCTCTCCCCTCTGTGTACCGATCGGTACAGTGTGAGAGGAGAGGGGGAGAGATGGGATGGCAGCAGCGCTGTGGGCTGGAACTGTAGTGCCCACAGTGCTGCTCTGTGACAAATGCAGTCACACCAGCCATCCATCCATGCTCAGCCATCCCTCCATGCTCAGCAATACCCTGCACTACTCTGCAATACCCCGCACTACTCTGCAATACCCCGCACTACTCTGCAATACCCCGCACTACTCTGCAATACCCTGCAATACTCTGCAATACCCTGCAATACCCAGCCATACTCAGTCATACTCAGTCATACTCAGTCATACTCAGTCATACTCAGTCATACTCAGTCATACTCAGTCATACTCTGCAATACTCGGTGATACCCAGTCATACTCTGCAATACTCGGTGGTACCCAGCCATACTCTGCAATACTCGGTGATACCCAGCTATACTCTGCAATACTCGGTGATACCCAGTGATACCCAGTCATACTCTGCAATACTCGGTGATACCCAGCCATACTCTGCCATACCCTGCCATACTCTGCAATACTCGATGATACCCAGCCATACTCTGCCATAGCCAGCCATACTCTGCCATACCCAGCCATACTCTGCAATACTCGGTGATACCCAGCCATACTCTGCAATACTCGGTGATACCCAGTGATACCCAGTCATACTCTGCAATACTCGGTGATACCCAGCCATACTCTGCAATACTCGGTGATACCCAGCCATACCCTGCCATACTCTGCCATACGTTGCAATACCCTGCCATACGCTGCAATACTCGATGATACCCAGCCATACTCTGCCATAACCAGCCATACTCTGCAATACTCGGTGATACCCAGCCATACTGTGCAATACTCGGTGATACCCAGTGATACCCAGTCATACTCTGCAATACTCGGTGATACCCAGCCATACTCTGCAATACTCGGTGATACCCAGCCATACTCTGCAATACCCAGCCATACTCTGCCATACCCAGCCATACTCTGCCATACCCTGCCATATTCTGCAATACCCTGCCATACTCTGCAATACTCGATGATACCCAGCCATACTCTGCCATAGCCAGCCATACTCTGCCATAGCCAGCCATACTCTGCAATACTCGGTGATACCCAGCCATACTCTGCAATACCCAGCCATACTCTGCCATACCCAGCCATACTCTGCCATACCCTGCAATTCTCGGTGATACCCAGCCATACCCGGTGATACCCAGCCATACTCTGCAATACTCGGTGATACCCAGCCATGTGCAGCCATACTCGGCTGTATTCGGCCTCTGTATGTGGCCAGGCTGTGGAAGTCTCACACATGTGGTATCGCCATACTCAGGAGGAGTAGGAGAATCTATTTTGGGGTGTCATTTTTGGTATGTACATGCTATGTGTTAGAAATATTGTATAATATATTATACAATAATATAATATTGTATAAATGGACAACTTTTTCAGCCGGCGATTCCCTACACCATAAGAACGATCATATCGGCTGTTCCACTGCTTGATCGTTCTTATGGGAGGCGAGAGGGGACATCCCCCCCTCCCACCGCCCTCCGGTGCTTCTACCGACTCACCGCTACGATCCAAGCCAGGATCGTTTTTTTAATTTTTTTTTATTTCAAGCTTCCCAGACTAGGGGTGAGATGTGGGGTCTTATTGACATCAAAAAATTAATTTTTTGGAAAAAAAAGCTTCAAACAAAAATAAAGTAAAATGAACAATAAAAAAAAAAAAAAAAAAATTTAAAGTGCCCCTGTCCCCGTGTGCTCGCATGCAGAAGCGAACGCATAGGTAAGTCCCGCCCACATATGAAAACGGTGTTCAAACCACACATGTTAGGTATTGCTGCGATCAGTAGAGCGAGAGCAATAATTTTGGCCCTAGACCTCCTCTGTAACTCAAAACATGTAACCAGTAAAACATTTTTAAAGCGTCACCTATGGGGATTTTTAAGTAACAAAGTTTGGCGCCATTCCACGAGCGTGTGCAATTTTTGAAGGGTGATATGTTAGGTATCTATTTACTCGCCATAACTTCATCTTTCACATTATGCAAAAACATTGGGCTAACTTTACTGTTTTGTTTTTTTTTTAAAGCACAAAACAGTTTTTTTCCCAAAAAAAGCGTTCAAAAAATTGCTGCGCAAATAATGCAAGATAAAAAGTTGCAACGACCGCCATTGTATTCTCTAGGGTCTTTGTAATTTTCTAGCAAATAAATGATGATTTTTACATGTAGGAGAGAAATGTCAGAATTGGCCTGGGTGCTCCAGAACGCCTGAAGGTGCTCCCTATATGTTGGGCCTCTGTATGTGGCCACGCTGTGTAAAAGTCTCACACATGTGGTATAGCCATAATCAGGAGGAGTAGCAGATGGTGTTTTGGGGTGTCATTTGTGGTATGCATATGCTGTGTGTGAGAAATAACCTGCTAATATAACAATTTTGTGAAAGAAAAAAAAGAAAAAAATCTTGATATTGCAAAGAATTGTGGGAAAAAATGACAACTTAAAAAAACTCATCATGCATCTTTCTAAAAACCTTGGAATGTCTTCTTTCCAAAAAGTGGTCATTTGTACTTTTCTAGCATGTTAGGGTCCCAAGAAATTAGATAGGCCTTCAGTACTTCAGGTGTGATCAATTTTCAGATATTGGCACCATAGCTTTTGGACTCTAACTTTCACAAAAACCAAATAATATACACCGATTTGGGTTATTTTTTTAACAAAGATATGTAGTGGTATAAATTTTGGCCACAATATATGAAGAAAAATTACTAATTTGCAAAATTTTATAACAGAAACAAAGAAAAATTCATTTTTTACAGAATTTTCTGTCTTTTTTTCTTTTATAGCGCAAAAAATAAAGAACCCAACGGTGATTTAATACCACCAAAAGAAATCTCTATTTGTGTGAAAAAAAGGACAAAAATTTCATATAGGTACAGTGTTGCATGACTGAGTAATTGTCATTCAAAATGTGAGAGCACTGAAAGCTGAAAATTGGTCTGGTTATTAAGGGGGTTTAAGCGCCCAGTGGTCAAGTGGCTAGAATAAACCTACCATTAAAATTATAGACTGATCATTTCTTTGTCAGTTGACAAACATCAAACAAAATCAGCAGGGGATGAAATACTTTTTTCCCTCACTGTATTATGTGGACTGCAAGGAAAGACGGACTAGTTTAGAGAGAAAAAAAAAAAGTAAATATCCACCTGGTAGAGGGTGTCAAACTGTCACTTGAAGCTGGTTATTTGGTGGTGAGCTCTCAATAGTCCCAAACACGATACCCCAGAGCAGTGCTATAGAAAGAAGGGGCTGGATTCTCACTAGGCAACATAGTCCATGGCCACCAGGGGTGGCACACAGCCACCAGGCCACTGATATGGGCTTACAGAGACTTTCAGGCAAAATCTCACCTTGCTGTTTCGCTCCTGCACATTCATTCAATAGTAAGTCAAACTAAAGGTGGTAAATTAAAACTGGTTGGGCTGCTATAGTACTCACTGCATCTCTCCGGACATGTTCCTAGTTATATCAATACAGTACCAACTGTAACTTTGCAGACATGTTTCTGGTAATGATTGAACTGAAATAGCACTGCACCCAGATCGCATGTAAACCGCACAGTGTGTTCCTGTGTGATTCATGGTGAAAATGACTGTATTTATGCTGCAATGATTTTTGTCTTTTATATCTTCTTGCTTGTTCAGCTTTAAATATTCAAATTTTTACCCCAATTTCAATAAATACATTTATATAACAAGGCATATGGTTACTATGCAACAACAAATCTCCAGGAAGGTATTTTTATCCTCCACGCTCCTCTCACGGCATAAAAAAACCCAAAACAACGCTAACACAGCCTTGTCTTAGGTTCCCTTTACAGCTCAGCGATTGGCTGGAGATTGCATCTTTTTGGCTATAATAAAGGAAGTCCCTTTTTAGCAGCAACATTTCCTGGAAAAAACACAGAAAGGCAAAAACAGCGATACCTGCGAGAGATAAACTCCTGACATCTCAGAGCCCTGCTGTAAAATCGAGCTTTTCAGAAAAGGTCAGAGCATCCGGATTACATTAAACTAAAAAAGTGAATTAAAATCAAAATTCCAGCCAAAAAAGTTTTTACAGGGGTTGTAAAGGCAGAAAGTTTTTTATCTTAATGAATTCTATGCAGTGAGATAAAAAACCTTCTGTATGCAGCGGCCCCCCTAATACTTACCTGAGCCCCATTCTCAATCCAGCGATGTTGCACGAAATCCACAAAGTCTGGGGACTCTCCCTCCTGATTGGCTAAGACAGCAGCGGGTGCCATTGGCTTCGCTTCTGTCAATCAGAGTCAGTGAGCCAATGAGGAAAGAGGGGGGTGGGGCCAAGGCACGGTTCTGTGTCTGAATGGACACACAGAGCAGTGACTTGGCTCGGGTTGCCCCCATAGCAAGCTGCTTGCTGTGGGGGCATACAGCAGGAGGGAGGGACCAGGAGCATCATCTTCCGTGAATATGTGAGATAATCAGAATTGGATTTGCCTCACGTGAAAGGGGCCTTATCATTAAATAGCCCTCTATGATTTCCAGTCATTGACTTTGCCTAGGCTAAGATGACATCATCAGTCTGCTACAAGCAGCAGTAAGCATTTCCTTGGTCTCCCGTGCCCAAGTGATCAGACTGCAACTTTGTAACAAGTCACAAGGTGAAAGGATGCAGCAGGGACTGATCTGGGACAGACAGTTGTGAGTACATTTGTGAGTACAGTTGTCAGTACAGTTGTGAGTACTGCACGTGCATCAGGATTTACAGGACTATGTCATCTCTGAGCCAGCATCTCAGCCCGGGAATTAGATTGTGACCTTGAATGATGCCTGACCAAGATGGTGTTGTCCTTCAGGAGAGAAAAGCAGATGAAGGCATTGTTAGGGTAAGTAGTGTGATCTCTGTGAGATACCAGGAAGTGTTATACATACATGTTATATAGCATGTAAAAAATACACATCAAAGTAAAAATGACTATATGATGTTGGATGTCCTCCAGCCAGGAAATGAGGCAGGTTCTATCCGACTTGCTGCAGCTTCTAATGAACACTGAGAAGCTCTTGTTCAAAGATTTTATTGGTATTAAAAGTAGAGAGCAGAACATACCAAAAGTCTGAATAGGTTAATGTTACAGAAATTTTACATCATCCATAGATATACATGGAGGAGGATAATAAAGCATTTTGCATAGTACAAAGGTACAAAAGTGTACCGGAGTAGATAGGTTATAGGGGAAGAACAGCCCCCCAAAGGAAGTACCTAACCTAGGTTCAAGTGCCATCTTAGTGTGTGTAGCATTCCAAATAGTGAGTAAGGTACAGAAAACATTAAACGGGTAACCAGGACTGTATGTCCTTGGCACATAGAGAAGAGAAAGGAGGAAAGGGGAGGAAAAGAAAGAGCAGGAGAAACAGCAAGAAAAGAAAGGAGAGGGAAAAACAGAGAGGAAAGAGTGAGGCCGTCGGCCTACCTAGGAGCAGGGGGATATCCGCCCACTAGATCAGCGCCCCCCCAACCTTTTTGGCTCCTTGGACAGGTTTCATGGCAACCTATTCTTCTAGGGACCAGGGGAGGGGGAGAGGTGGACGGGTCGGGGGATTGGAAAATCATGGCACCGGTCTGCCGCCCGGGGTTGGCTGGCAGACATAGAGGAATTAGGGTTGCAGGAGTGAAAGATCAAGGTTTGGTGGGAGAAAATGCTTCACCCAAGGTTGTCAAACTTTCAGATGTTGTGAAATTCTATCTACGATGGTCGCATCAATCTTACCATGGATCATGGCTTGAGTAACCCTGTTCTAAGTTTCCAAGAGACATAATGAGGTGGATTTCCAAGCCTTGGCTATAGTTTGCTTAGAAGCTGTCAAGATTTGTATAGTGAGTTTTGAGTGCTCTCGTGAGATCGGAGGAACAATGATTCAATACCGCAAAGGTAGGGTCGTGGATGAGGGGCCGTTCTAACAGAGCAGACAGGATTTTGAAAATCTCTACCCAGAATTTCTGTACGACCGGACATGTCCACCAAAAATGCAAACGTGTGCCCTGCTCAGGCACATCCTCTAAAGCAGGTAGAAGGGTTAGGTTCGTAGATATTTGGCAATTCTCGCCGGGACAAGATACCAATGCAGGAGGACCTTGTAGTTGGTTTCAAAGGCTAACATATTTTGTGAGAAGGAGTTAGTTGTAGTCCAAATGCCACTCCAATCCTCCATTTCTAAGTAGATGTTCAGATCTGCAACCCAATGTGTAGCATATTACGGCAAATGCGAAAACGACAATGTGAGATGAGAATATAGCTTTGAAATAAAACCTGGAGCGTGAGGGTCATAGTTACAAATACCTTCAAAAAGCATCATATTTGTCAGGGAGGTAGAGGAGTGGGTGTTTGACAGTTTGTACATCTCCTGGAATTATGCTACTACCCCAAAATAGCCCTTAATATAAAAACAGGATGAGATAGAGACTCCTGTGCTGGGATAGCCCCAGTACTCAGACATTCAAACGTCCAATATAAGAGAAAAAAATCCGGCACCATGATGTCTCAACAATAAAACATACGATTTTATTAGATCCATCCATTAAAAAGGAATTAATACCTATAATTATTGACGCGTTCCAGCCTCTTACATAGGCCTTAGTCATGTGTATGATAGTGTGAAGCTTTTAACTCTGCAAGGAGTACAGGCCACCAGCAGCATGGAGATCCCGGGGGACATTCAGTGTGTATAGCCCAGTGTTTCTCAACTCCCGTCCTCAAGGCGCCCCCACAGGTCATGTTTTCAGGATTTCCCTCAGATGAAACGGCTGTGGTAATTACTAAGACAGTAAAACTGATCAAATCACCTGTGCAAAATAATGGAGAGCCTGAAAACATGACCTGTTGGGGCGCCTTGAGGACTGGAGTTGAGAAACACTGGTATAGCCAGCAGTTCATGCAACCAGAAATGGAAGAGTCCTCAAGTTATCCAGTTCCGCAGTTTTCGGGGTATCTTGTGCTCCCTTCTCCCTTCTCCCTATCCCAGTTCATAGTTCCAAGAAAAACCCAAAAGGAACCCCTAGACTAATTTCTGAGCCAGTGAAAGAATGAGGAAAATGCTGTGTTGTCTGTCTGTGCGAGTTCAAAGGGGGATGATAGGACTTCATTTGCCACTCGGGCTTTTACATTGGGATTGCAGATGAGGCTTTTTTCAGGCGCTTTTTTTAACGCTAAAGCACCTGAAAAACGCCCCAGTGTGAAAGGGGTCTTAGGGTTGCCACCTTTTCTTCAAGCTAAACCCGAACACTTTAGCGGCACAGGGCACCTTTTTTTCATAGTATACACTATAGGATTATAAAAGACCTGGGGCATCTTTGGGTGCCCCAAAGAGAGTGGTAATGCAGCGACACGTAATTCCAAACCCTGACTGTCCGGGTGAATCCCGGACAGGTGGCAACCCTACCACCACTGCTCTAGATAAAACATTTGCTTTAAAAGTGGTTTACAATTCAGAACATACCTGTGTGATGGAACAAGTGAAATTATCAATGCTCTGGGTGACGGCAATGTCTTCGTCCTCATCCAAATTTACTTCTGGCTCCTCTGATGGCATACCCACTAAAAAAAAAAAAAAAGGAGGACATTATTAACATGAGGAAGAGATTTGCAGAGCTCCAATATAAAGAGAAATGCTGAGCTGTAGGAAAAGTATATATAACATAAAATCCATGCTAAGCACAGTGCTAGGACTAGTCAAGACGAACCCAGACAGTACATAAGAAATACTAGTTTCACTTCAGTAACATCAATTTAAAACAGTATATTAGGCAAACCAAAAACAGAGATGATATACATATATGGGAGGTGCTTTTACCTACCAAAGGATTTGTATTTCTGTCCATCCAGTCCTGCGATTTATACAACTCTGCCACACAGCAAAGTTTCACCTGGCAGGGCAGGAGACCTGACTTTTCTCTACAATTGTAAAACTTACAGGTTTTGTATCTCCCCCCCCCCCCAGCCTGTGATTGGACTATGAGAGGAGAAGCAGCAGATTGAGGAACTTATCCCTCTGTCACTTTGCTTTCTTCTCCTATCCGCATGCTCCATGTTAGAACATAAGCACTGTATGACAAATGATTGTCTACATGTGCTGTTTCTTCTTTTCTCGTTATGACATCTGCTGTACAGGGACTGCAAAAGGATGATGCCAGCTCAAACTCAAGTACTTTCAACGCTTCCATTAAAAAAACTATATAATGATGTATTATTGAATACACAGAGGCATTTATTAGACTTTTATATTTTCCTTAAAAGTAGAATTGTAGGCAAAACATTTTTTTTTTTCATTTTGGATAGAGCAAGGGAGGGTTGTAAACCCCGTCGGATTTTTTTTTTTTTTTTTGCCATCTGTGTCCCATTGGGAAGATTTTCCTTCACTTCCTGTCCCATAGCCAAGGAAAGGAAATCCCTGCAAATTAAAGGAAATCTTTGGGGACCCCAAGGTCACCAGAACTAGTGTCCCCATTGGAAGTTTTCCCCTCTATTACTTTTCTGGGGACAACCCAAAATTTGTGATTTTCATCTTTTTTAACTTTCAATGATCATGGTAAACAGGACACACAGAGAGGGGGAATCTCCCCTCTTCCTTCCGGGGCTGCGAACTCCGGCTCTGTGACTGGCTGGAGTCGCGTGACGCCACTCCCACGCATGCGCACGGGAGCCGCAAGTCACGGCATGACCTCTATTAGAAATGGCACGATGTGCCCTTTTTAGAGTGCGCATGCGCCGATGACATCGGCGCATGCGCTGTAGTCATCGGCGCTTGGCTTTTTAGTAATTATCTCCTAAACCGTGGAGGTTTAGGAGATATTTCAAGCACCTATAGGTAAGCCTAAATATAGGCTTACCTGTAGGTAAAAGTGGTTGTACAGGGTGTTCAACCACTTTAAAGGGATGGAAAAACATCCCCTATATATCTTAAAGTGGAGTTCCACCCACTTTTACAACTCTTCAGCATCCCTCACTAAACTGTGCACTGTAAACAAATTGGATATTTTTAAATTTTTTTTCTCAGCACCTACTGTATATCTGCTGTATTCATTTTTCACTTCCTCCTCCCTGGCCGCGGCCCATCGCATCATTTCCTGTTTGCAATGCCTTCTGGGAAGGGGTGGCAACTTCCTCTGAAACTGCCGTTGCTATGGAGACCTGACCTAAACCTATTACACTGCTTGTGCTGCACTGAGCATGTGCGAGATCTGCAAGGATGAGATCCAGGAAGAAATACAGTCTGGCTTCAGATGCCCACACTTAAGATGGCCACGGCCTGCTGTAAGTTTATAAAATAACAAACTACTGCTATAAACTAACAAAACAGACCTTAGTTTACAGACTAACTTTACTAGAATACATTAAGCTTGTGTATTATAGGGGTATTTTTATTTAAAAAGAATAATTTTGGCCGGAACACCACTTTAAGTAAAGCTATGTTGGATTCCATCTCTGTGTTTTATTGAAGAGTTAAGCTGCTTGTGGTGAACAGATGACCATACTGATGACCATACTGTCCAGACAGGCTGGGCCTAAGGAGGTATATCAATGCATAAAGCAGCATTTGAAGCAGAACAGCTGATGACCAGTAGCCTTTCTACAGCTCATGGACATACCAGCCGGGTTGGAATGACAGACATTCACCCTATTAGTCCTATTTTGTTATATGTACTCGCTCAGTGTCCAGGGCAGAGAGGGTTATGGGTAGAGGATAACAAAAAAACAGCAAAAAAAAAAATCCCTCAGATCTTATCTAAGGCTTCTGTCACTGGTTAATGAAGAACTGGGTAGAATGTAGAACTTATTGAACAGTAAAGCTTCCTGTGGACTCTACCAAGTCAGCAATTTGCCATGCTGTGCGCACAGACTGGGTCGAGGATGTATGTCATTGCATATATTGGCCTCTGAAAAATAACAGGGTCATTGAGGGCGCATTTACATCAGTGTGTTGCTGCAATTCTTGGAAACAAAAAACACAGATGCGGTGCCAATAAGTTTGAATGGCACCCCAATTCACCTTACAGTGCATTTGCATTGTAACACAGCACAACACAAAGGTGTGAATCACCCGTGAGTTGTGGTGCACTGCATTAAAAAAAAAAAAAAAAAAAAATGTTGAAAGCATGGTTTTTATGTAAGCCTATCTAATATGAAAGGGCTGCTTAACGCAAGGCATGTTAACATGAGACTACATGTTCTACTCCAACGTACTGGTGTGACTGAGCCCTAATACAGGAAGGCACAGACAGCAATAAGAACCTCACAAAGGCTAAAAACCTTGCTGTAGATAATGCTCCCCAACACTTTACTGTCCCTCCTATCCCGCCTCTTCAGGACAGGAAGTGAGCAAGAAATCTTTCTCCAATGGGTCACAGCAATATAAACCTGGCAGTGTTTCTGATCCTTTTCCACTCTGACCAAAGCAAAAAAACTAAGACAATAAAAATGAAATCAAACTGAGTCATTTGCCTGGAATAAGTGTACAGATAAGGAATTTGAACTTCATTTGTTACATACTGGTTTTGTGACTAAGGGCCCTTTCACACTGGGGCGGTTTGCAGGCGCTATTGCGCTAATAATAGCGCCTGAAAACCGACCCGAAAGTGCCGCTGCTTTCATTCCAGTGTGAAAGCCCCGAAGGCTTTCACACTGCAACGGTGCGCTAGCAGGACGGTAAAAAAAGTCCTGCTAGCAGCATCTTCGGAGCGGTGAAGGAGCGGAGTGTATACCGCTCCTTCACCGCTCCTGCCCATTGAAATCAATGGGACGGTGCGGCTATACAACCGCTTTGCGGTGGTTTTTAACCATTTCTCGGCCGCTAGCGGGGGTAAAACCGCCCCGCTAGCGGCCGCATACCGACGGTAAAGCGCCGCTTACAATAGCAGCGCTTTACCGCCGCCGCCCGCCCCAGTGTGAAAGGGCCCTTAGGCTGGGTTGACACTATTGCCAATTGGATGCATGTTTCCCCGCATCCAATTTGCCTAGCAGGAGATTGTGATTGGCTCTCTATGGAGCCGGTTCACACACGTCCGCAGCGGCCCTCGATGCGAATTGCACAGGAACCCTGTGCATCTTTTGGTCCATTTTAGGTCTGAATTCAGCCAAAAAATTTGGGCTCAAACTACTAAAATCTTTGCATCGGCATGCCAAAGCCAATATTACAAAAAAAAAAAAAAAAAAAAAAAAAAAAAAAAAAAAGAAGGAGGTAAGCGATGGCCCACATATTTTTCTCCTGACAGATTTCTTTAAAGAACACCCAGTCAAAATAAAAAAAAAGTTTTGCCTTTACTGTCCTAGACTCTCGTCCAGAAGATTTCATTACTAGGTTGTGCAATACAAGCCAGTTGAACTGTAACGTGAACAGTTAAGACAGGGTCAATTCGGTTTGTTTCAGGCTGGCTGGTACAGTGGGGAACATCATTATTTGGTCCCCTGCAGAATTTGTAAGTGTTTCCACTTACAAAGAAATGAAGGGTCTATAATTTTTATCATAGGTCTATTTTAAATGATAGAGACAGTATATCAACCACAAATCCAAAAAAACACATGATACAAATGTTATAAATTGAGTTGCAGTTCAGAGAGTAAAATAAGTATTTGATCCCCAAGCAAAACATGGCTTGGTACTTGGTGTAAACCCTGTTGGCAGGCACAGAGGTAAGACGTTTTTTGTAGTTGGTGACCAGGTTTGCACACATCTCAGAAGGGATTTTGGTCCACTTTTCTTGGTCCACTCCTTTGTTGCCTTGGCAGTATGTTTTGGGTCATTGTCATGCTGGAAGACCCATCCATGGCCCATCTTCAGTGTTCTGTCTGAGAGAAGGTTTTTATACAAGATTTTACAATACATGGCCCGTCCATTGGCCCCTCAATGCGGCAAAGTTGAACTGTACCTTTAACAGAGAAACGGCCAATAAGCATCATGTTTCCACCTCCAGGCTTGACTGTTGGGATGGTGTTCTTAGGGTCATAGTCAGCATTTTTCTTCCTCCAAACAAAGCAAGTCGAGTTAATGCCAAAGAGCTAAATTGTGGTCTCATCTGACCACAGTACTTTCTCCCAATCCTTCTCTGAATCATTTAGAACAGGGATATGCAATTAACGGACCTCCAGCTGTTGCAAATCTACAAGTCCCATCATGCCTCTGCCTCTGGGTGTCATGCTTGTGGATGTCAGAGTCTTGCTATGCCTCATGGGACTTGTATTTTTGCAACAGCTGGAGGTCCGCTAATTGCATATCCCTGATTTAGATGTTCATTGGCAAACTTCAGATGTGCATGTAGATGTGCTTTCTTGAGGGTGCTGCTGGATTTCAATCAATGGCGACATATTGTGTTACCAATGGTTTGTGTGGTGACTGTGGTCCCAACTGACTTGAGATCATTCACAAGCTCCTCCTGTGTAGTTCTGGGCTGATCCCTCCCTTTTCTCATGATCATCCTTACCCCATGAGGCGAAATCTTGCATGGAGCTCCAGACCGAGGGCGATTGATGGTTATTTTGTATTTCTTCCATTTGCAAATAATCGCTCCAATAGTTGTCTCCTTCTCACCAAGCTTCTTGCTGATGATCTTGTAGCCCATTCCAGCCTTGTGCAGGTCTACAATCTTATCCCCGACATCCTTTGACAGCTCTTTGGTCTTGCCCATGATGGTGGGTTTATGGAAGAAAGATTCTATGGACGGGTGTCTTTTTTACATAACAAGTTGTCATTAGGAGATCCTTCTTAAACTGACAGGACTAATCTGTGTACCACATGAGCACATACTGTAGCCAGTCTGTGGGAGCCAGAATTATTATTGGTTGGTAGGGGATCAAATACTCACTGAACTGCAACTCAATTTACAACATTTATATCATGTGTTTTTTCTGGATTTTTGGTTGATATCCTGTCTCTATCATTTATAATACACCTATGATAACAATTATAGACCCTTCATTTCATTTAAAGTGGGCAAACTTACAAAATCTGCAGGGGAGCAAATAATTACTTTCACCAATGTAAGTGAGCTGGGAAATTTTGATTGTTTTTTGACATGCGTCGCCCTTCCATATGCTTCTTGCTGCAAAGGCCCATTATAGGTTGGGGTGGCCGTGGTTCCCATTTGTTTGTACTGTTGGTGAATTAGTGAGGGGGCGCACTGGATACCTTCGCTGCCATTGTGCTATTCATTACAGTATAAGGTTTGGTGGATCCTCTCTCATGGTCTAGTCAGTTCTAGTTCACAGGCCTTTCAAACATTTTAAGAAATAGAACGTGCAAGAATCACAATACATTGTCATGTCACGCGAGTTCGAGTTTAGGTGACATTTCTTGAAAACAAGAGGAAAAGTCAAAGATAGGCAGAGAAATATTTCCCAGCTTCCTGGAAGGTCATACAGTAAATAATTTAAAGCTTTCTAACTTTTCTCCGGGAAGAGTTAAGCAACTCTCTCTGCTCTGTCATCCTGAGCTGTGCGATTAGTTAGACACTTTGCTCTTGCTGTGCTACATTCCAGCAACACCTCAATGTCATTTCTTGTAAACTGGTTAAAAAACAAATGAGCAACTCAACCATGTAACAGCTAAGTGTAGAGGGGTGCTACAAGGACTGCTAAGGACAGAGGAGAGCTATAAAAAGTGCTTAGCTCAGAGGAATGCTGCAAGAAGTGCTAAGTGCAGAGGGGTGCTACAAGAAGTGCCAAGTGCAGAGGGGTACTACTAACAAAAGTACTAGGTGCAGAGGGGTGCTACAAGAAGTGCTAAGTGCAGAGGGGTGCTACAAAAAGTGCTAAGAGGAGAGGGGTGCTACACGAAGTGGCAAGTGCAGAGGGGTGCTACAAGAAGTGCTAAGTGCAGAGGGGTGCTACAAGAAGTGCTAAGTGCAGAGGGGTACTACTAACAAAAGTACTAGGTGCAGAGGGGTGCTACAAGAAGTGCTAAGTGCAGAGGGGTGCTACAAAAAGTGCTAAGAGGAGAGGGGTGCTACAAGAAGTGCTAAGTGCAGAGGGGTGCTACAAAAAGTACTAGGTGCAGAGGGGTGCTACAAAAAGTGCTAAGGGCAGAGAGGTGCTACAAGAAGTGCTAAGTGCAGAGGGGTGCTACAAAAAGTGCTAAGAGGAGAGGGGTGCTACATGAAGTGGCAAGTGCAGAGGGGTGCTACAAAAAGTGCCAAGGGCAGAGGGGTGCTACAAAAAGTGCTAAGGGCAGAGGCATGCTACAAGAAGTGCTAAGTGCAGAGGCATGCTACAAGAAGTGTCAAGTGCAGAGGGGTGCTACAAGAAGTGTCAAGTGCAGAGGGGTGCTACAAGAAGTGCAAATGGGCAGAGGGGTGCTATAAGAACAGCTAAGGGCAGAGGGATGCTACAAGAAGTGCTAAGTGTTGAGGGGTTCTACAAGGACTGCTAAGGGCAGAGTGGTGCTGCAAGGACAGCTAAAGGCAGAGGGGGATGCTACAAGAAGTGCTAATGGCAGAAGGGTGCTAAAAGAACAGCTAAGGGCAGAGGGATGCTACAATGACTGCTACATACAGAGGGTTGCCACATGAATTGCTAGGTGCAAGGGGTGCTAGAAGAGGACTGCTAAGTGTCGAGGGATGTTAAAATGACTGAGAACATCATTGAGGTGTTTCCTGCTCCTGATGATTAGCACTGTCCAGCACATCATGCACAAGATCACATTCCACAGACTTGTATGTAGGCTGTAGATACATAACAGTTTCTTTAGCACCAGGTGTGAGTGTAAAATATACCTATAAATCCCATGAACCAAGGCCCTTCATTAGCCAGTTATTGGCGAGTTTACCGGTTGGGCAGGATGGAAAATGCCATCACACAATAACAGGTTCTCCCTTGGACCAGAAAGACAGATGTGGTTAAGATGTTGGTTAGAACTTCTGACTTATTGTGGTCAGTGTCATCCTCGCATTTCTTGTAGATGTGTCACAAGAAACTCCCCAATGGTATTCCACAGAAACTGGAACTTGACAGAAATTGTAAGAGCCATCCATGGGCAACATTTAAATGATCCCCAATTTCTAGCACCACCATCCCCTGCTGCTCCCACAATTCCACAAATTGCTCCAAAGCAATTTTGTATTTGCTTGTATCTGCTATCATATCATTCACTGCAGTGCCACTTTAGGGAGTGGAATCAGGTGATCACACCGTTGCAGTCTTCTGGAGCCAGAGAGGAACCCTCCCCGCTGGACAACCAATAGGAAACATACACATCACCCAGGCAGCAAGGTAGGCACCCAAAGAAGAACCCTTCCACTTTGCAGTATAGAAGACTGAACCAGATGTATCATGATTTAGATGGGTAAACCAGGCTTTTAGCATAGTTGTTATTTCTGCAGCAATTAGTTACACAAGGGTGGGGTGTTTTGTTTTTTTTTGTTTTTTTTTTTGAGGGTGGGGGGCTGCCTGGTAGAGTAATCCAGGACAGAAGACTTTAATCTAATGTACATTTAACACAGTAAAGGCAAGGCTTCTTATGCGGTTCCCAAATATAGGCCGAGCTATGTTTGGCTTTGCTCAAGAATGCAGTGTGGCCACAATACCTAAGAAAAAAATTAAACAGCTAGCGACTAAAGGATTTGGCGCGCAAACAAAAAAAGTCTGGTCCTGGCTTGGTAAAGCTCTGTTGAGTAAGCACAATGAATACCATAGGTTAGTCACACACATGACATGCTTGTTGTCATATTGGGCTGGTGACTGTTGGATCAGAAAACTATTGTTCATCTGTAGACACTGTTGTGTACATTCTCTGGCCAACCAGTCTTGGAAGAAGTGTCCATTATATGAAATGGATTTTCCTGAATTACTGTTTTTCGCACAGGAGCCTGGGATTGCTGCCCAGAGCATAAACATGCTTTTTTTTCCTCTGTTGAACCCCTGTAAACAAAAAAAAAAGTGAACTGTGAAATCTCAGCACACAAAAGAGTGCAGAGAGGGTACAGAATGGCCAATCCTCCAAAGAGAAAGGGCCTCTAACCCTGAACCTCCCAGGGCACAATTCTCCTGACAGAGGCAAGGTACGTCATGGTCTACCTAGGCTGAATCCAGGTGGACCCTACTCCTTGGGGACTAACCGAAGCCGGTCCACCTAGTACTTGGTGAGGGGCTCAGTTGAAGAGATACTCCTCCAAATGGGGAAATGCAAAAACCCCGAAATCCACAGAACATCCCCCTGACATTAGGGCAGCCCCCCTGATGACCTACAACCTCCATCTCTTTGCAAAAACACAGCGCACATGTAGTGCTGGTGTCGTGAATAAATAGTGACAAAACAAACATAAAAAATGCAGTGCAATACACAGAGGGTCTTTCGGCCAGTATGAAAATTGCCTTGGCTAGCCAAAAGGCCACATCCGAACATGTAGCGCAAGAAAAGCATAGGTGATGTGTCCTTGTGCCAGTGAAACACCAATGGTGTGGTGCAGCCCAAAAGTGTATTTCTGGCACCCCTGGGACGCCATCTCCAAGGGGCACATTGGAAGCTCCTTGCGCTTTCCGGTCTCAGGCAAGACAATTGCAGCCCCATTTAATTTAGGAAGGCATTAGATTTTAGGGAGAGTCCTGCCATCAACTGGGGATAAGCCTGTGGGACCCAGGCCAGATTCAATCTGTGAGAAAAAGGATCACTCCCACCGTTCCCACCTTATTACCATCAGGTAGGATACTAACGGGCGCACCCCGGCCGAAAAGAGTTCTCTCTCCTGATAAGAACAGATGCTACACCTGATCGTAGCAAAAACGCTGAAAAGTATAAACATTAGGGTTGCACCGATACTAGTATCGGTGCCGATACCGAGTATTTGCACAAGTATCGGTTAGGGCTGGGAAAAAAATCGATTTAAATCTTGAATCGAGTTGAGAGGTCAAATTGATTCTAAATTTAAGCAAATCGATTTTTTAAGATTTTTTTTTTTCACCGTGCCGGTCCTGAGGCGCTGCGGGCATGAGTTTTTAGGCGAGGCCGCGGCTTCGGCCTAGTCCGCGGCTACGGCCGGACGCCGCGGACTAGGCCGAAGCCGCGGCCTCGCCTAAAAACTCATGCCCGTAGCGCCTCCGGACCGGCGTGGACACCGCGCCGGGCCTGAAGAGCTGCGGGCATGAGTTTTTAGGCGAGGCCGCGGCTTCGGCCTAGTCCGCGGCTACGGCCGGATGCCGCGGACTAGGCCGAAGCCGCGGCTTTGCCTAAAAGCTCATGCCCGCAGCTCTTCAGGCCCGGCGCGGTGTCCACGCCGGTCCGGAGGCGCTGCGGGCATGAGTTTTTAGGCGAGGCCGCGGCTTTGGTCTAGTCCGCGGCGTCCGGCCGTAGCCGCGGACTAGGCCGAAGCCGCGGCCTCGCCTAAAAACTCATGCCCGCAGCGCCTCAGGACCGGCACGGTGAAAAAAAAAAATCTTAAAAAATCGGCGCGGTTTCCAAAAAAAAAAAAAAAACTTGATTCAAATCGTGAATCAAGTTTTTTTTAAGAGAATCGAAGATTTTTTTTTTTAAGAAAATCTCCCAGCCCTAGTATCGGTACTCGTGCAAATGCACCGATACCTGAAACTGATACTTTCAGGCTCTTTGAGCTGTCGGTGGGTCTCCTCAGTGTTAAAGAAGTCCGGTAATTGGAGCTGTCAAAAAAAAAAAAAAAAAAAAAAGCAGTCGGCAATGTTTATTACCAACATTGCTCAGCCCTGAAACACTAAAATAAAAAAAAACATTGTTCCTTTTTATATATTTCTGTTTCTTCATCTGCAGATCAAAGGGATGAACAAATGTTCCTCTGTTTAGCCCCTAATTACCCTTTTTTTACTCCAATCAGCCTTAATTAACTCCCTATTCTCTTCCATTCAATTATTATTTTCCTGCTTTTTTTCTTTTGTTCACGTCTATTTTATAAACGATAAACAATTAAAACTTTTTTTTTTTGTTCGCTTTGTTACTGAATATTTTTACACATATATATTAACATATATTTACACATTTCTCATTGAAAAAGCGCTAAATTAAAAAAACAAAAAACATTTATTTCATTTGTAAATAGCTTTTCAATGCTTTGTACCATTGCTGACAGCTGAAGTTAAAAAAAAACAGTTGCAGTAGGTATCGGTAATTGGTATCGGCGAGTACTAAAAAAAAAAGTATTGGTACTTGTACTCATTGTAAAAAAAAAATGGTATCGGTGCATCCCTAATAAACATAAAAGCTTGGCTGGAAAAAAAACGAAAAATAATTTTATGCATATTTATGAAATGATTATTCTACAGAATGGTCTGAGTTGGTTCGCTGTCCACCCCATCTCTTGTCTATGGATGGATTAATATACTTCCCAGACAGGTTGCGTTGGCCTTTAAGTAGAAGCCTAGTGCTGGCTGATAAAGGTAAGCGATATCCTCCAACTCTCCAAGTAATCCACCTTATCTACTTGTGATCAATGGATGTACACGTAAGAAGCTATAAATAAATGTATGAATGCATCTCATTCACCTCGAGCTAATTCTGTGCTATATTGTGAGGTCTGTGAGTCACCCAGCTGCTCCAGATGCATAAGTGCTGCTTTCATGTGTTCTTTATGACAGGCCTGAGTAGGTATTTTCACACTACTTCACATGCATGTACAGTATCCTTCCTCCCACCTTCTATCCACACCCCGGAGAGGAGCTCTACAATGACAAACATCTAATGCTCGTCATTCTATTGCATTGACTGATCTATCGGCTTATTTATTAACTACCTGACTAAAATAGAAGATTGCAGATGCTCCAGGGTCAGCAAAGTTGATAAACCAGAAAGGTTTGCAGCTATGAATGTCTGAAGAATTCCTTGTAGGACCACAACAAAAAACATAATGCCCGTCATTCATCTCCTTGAAGTGCATGAAAAAAAAAAATGTATTTACGTAAAAACAGACACTTGGCGACTAGTGTCTGATGGCACTTGCAACAAAAGGCCTTGCCCGTCTCAGTAGAGCTAAACATATACTGTATGTCATAACCACTTTTGCTAAAAATGTCCCATTTGCACGTCAGGCGAGGTTGTGATTTGCATATTTAACCTTTTTGCCAAGAAGGTGAAGTTTTCTTCCTAGTAGTTACATTAGAGACAATTATTCAAATCTGCAAACTGATGATTTTACCAATGGGGCAAGAGACACCTCTAAGGACTCGTTTACATTTACTCTAAAATGTGGCATTGGACACACTTTTTTTTTCAGAATGCCAATCAAAGAACGTCACTAAATAAAATGGTTACCTTGCAGTCTCGTTCACACATTGCATTTGTTTCCAAAAATTATACCCCATGTTGCTTTCTTGGCGCTTCAAAGCCTTTCCAAAGCCCTCATAAAAAAGTCTTTGACAAAGGCCGCTTATGCCGCATACACACGGTCGGACTTTTCGACAACAAAAGTCTGACGGTCTGTCTGACGGACTTTCTAACGACCGGACTTGCCTACACGCGATCACACCAAAGTCCGACGGATTCGTACGTGATGACGCACGACTGGACTAAAACAAGGAAGTTGATAGCCAGTAGCCAATAGCTGCCCTAGCGTCGGTTTTTGTCCGTCGGACTAGCATACAGACGAGCGGATTTTTCGACCGGACTCGAGTCCGTCGAAAAGATTTGAAGCATGTTCCAAATCTAAAGTCCATCAGATTTTCGACCGAAAAAGTCCGCTGCAGGTCTGATGAAGCCCACACATGGTCGAATTGTCCGCCGGACTCGGTCCGTCGGACCAGTCCGGTCGAAAAGTCCGCTCATATGTACGCGGCATTAGGCTCCATGCACACTAGCATTTTTTATAAGCTCGAAAAACAGCAGAAAAAAATGCTGGATGAAAAATGCTGATAATAGTTTTTTGTGCTGGCTTGTAGTAGCATTTTAGTTGCTTTTAGGAGCATTAGCCTTTTATTGGTGTTTTTACAGTACATGAGGAGAAAAAAAATAAAGCTGTTTTAGTATCATTTAGGAGCATTCAGTGTTTTTTTTTGCTCAACTCTCCAAAAACATTATTTTTCTGCTCCTAGAAGAAGCTCAAAAAACTAAAGTAGTGTGTATGGACACATAGAAAAACACTATTTCGCTTCTAAGAGCATAAAAACATGCTAATAACAGTTTCTAGGAGCTTAAAAACACTAGTGTGCATAACGTCTTACAGCACCTGAAGCTTTTGAGGGGCTTTATTTTAGCAGTAGCTTCGCTTTGTTTTGGAGGTATTGCAGGTATGAGATATCCCAGGATGCACTGGGAAACCAACAAGCAAAACAGAAAGACATCATCAGCAGCCACTTCCAGAATATATACACATAAACTGGAAGTAACTGGTGCAGACTTCACATCCGCTGTACAGTGTGGATCAGCAGGAAGGTGAGCGAAGTCCGGACTGGAGCTGAGCAGCTAGCAGACGGCACACGTGGTGTGCAACATGGGAATGCTTTAGTGGAAGGTGAGGGGGGACCAGTGAGAGAGGACTTAGTGGCAGAGGATCAACAGAGCTAGGGAACCTAGAGCAGGAGAAACTAGCAATGCCACACGCGGGGGAAAAATAGCGGGAGGTGAGCGGGGACCGGAGAAAGAGGAGGATCAGCAAACCAGAGGATCAGCAGAGCTGTGGGTTACCACTGAGTGGGGGGTCAGCAGAGCTGGGGGTTACCACTGAGTGGGGGGTCAGCAGAGCTGAGGGTTACCACTGAGTGGGGGGTCAGCAGAGCTGGGAGTTACCACTGAGTGGGGGGTCAGCAGAGCTGGGGGTTACTACTGCATGGGGGATTAGCAAAGCAGGGGGTACTACCGAGTGGGGCACCAGCAGAGGTGGGGGTACTACTGACCAGGGGATCTGCTGAACAGTGGTACTAATGATCTAAGCATCTGTTGAGTGGGGGTACTACTGAGCCAGGGTTCTACTGAGCCCCTTTAAAACCAATAGAAAATCAACATACATGGGGCTTTTGCTAAGCTTCATTAAAGCTTAAAAAAAGCATCACAGAAGCATTAAAAACACATCAAAAAGCATGTTGAAGCAGTAGGCGCTTGAATGTGTGTTAAAGTCAAAGCAAGAGTAAATAAGCCCTAAATGTCCTAAATGTGAACGAGAATCAGGAAATATTCATATGCTTAGGCACTGTCCCAAAGGAGTACAGTATTGACAGAGATAGTCAAGTGCATCTCAGCCATGGTACGTGTGGACATACCCCTTGATCCTAATATTTGCTTATTGGGCACACTGGACAAGGAGTAATACCTACCTGAGATCTTAATACTATCCGTCAGACTGCTCTTTTTAGCACGTAAATTTTTTGGTCAGCAATGGCTGTCCTGGTACCCACTCTGTCCATGTGGATAAAACAGGTTAACCTAACATTACAGAAAGAAAAGCTAATTTACCAACATGGGAGGTTGCCTTCAGAAATTTCAGAAGCTATGACAGAATTAGCTCCTCAACCTCTGTTGCGGATCAGTACAATAAACATATTAATACTGTTATTCTGAAAACCATGTAAATGACTCCATAAGCTGGGTATACACTAGTAGAATTTTGTTTGACATTTTCCGTTGTAAAAAGAATTTTCTACTCATTAGCCGGGTCAAATCTACATTCGTTTTTGACGAGAAAATTTGAAGGGGAAAGATGGAAAATGTTTCTTGAACAAACTCATTTTTTACAGCGTATACATTTTTTGTTCGGGAAATTATACTCATTCCAAAATCGAATTTTAAAAGCAAACAAAATTTTGACAAATGACATTCTGACAATTTTCACATTCATTTTCGAACAAATATTTCTTCCAAATTTTACTAGTGTACACCCAGCTTTGGACTGGGACAGAGATATTGATCTTTTAGGCCTCATGCACACTGGACATTTGTCCAGCTATTCTGAAAGCCTTTCCCGTGGCAGGAAAAAAACAGCATCAAAAACGTGCCTTGTTTTTACAAGCTCGTATAGGTGCGTCCAGCGCTTTGACATTCATTCAGTTCATTGGCAAGAATATTAAAGTGTTTGTAACTCTAAAAAAAAAAAAAAAATGGATCCTGTTCCTTTAAAGCAGTGGTTCTCAACTCCTGTCCTCAGGACCCACTAACAGGCCAGGTTTGCAGGATAACTGAAATACATCACAGGTGATATCATTTTCTGCTCAGTGATTGCAGTATTCTAGTCTGCATCTCCCCAAGGTAATACTTAAATTCTGGCCTGTTAGTGGGTCCTGAGGACCAGAGTTGAGAACCACTGCTTTAAAGCATTTTATACAACACAGTGCTTGTGCTGTGTCATTTGGCCCACTGTATCACATAAAATACCTGGCCGATCCTGCCAGTTTCTGCCCTCCCCCTGTAAACGGACCACGGTTTATCATGGCTGCTGAGCCCGACACCGTGGTCAGTTTATGTGCCTCCGTCATCCGCTGTGTCTTTTCTCCCCCCAGATCCCCCCCTCCCTCCCTGCCTGTCAGCTCCGACCACTCCACAATCCTCCCCTCCTGCTGGTAAAATAATGTCTCTAAAATCCCCTCTGTTAGATAACATATGCCCCACTGTAAGTCCTTTATTTAAAAAAAGCCAATATCAACCTTATTTCAGAGCGTCTCCCGGCGCTCACATGACTTCTTGGCTCTCTCCTTCTCTCCTCTCGGCTGACGTCAGTGGGAGTTGCTGGCACCTCCCGCTGTATCTGTCAGACGGGGAGAGGAGAGCGCCAAGGAGTAATATAAGCGCTGGGAGAAGCTCTGATATAAGGTATAAATCGGCTTTTTTTAAAAATAAAGGACATACATTGGGGCACATATTATTTAAAGGAGTTGTTTTTTTTTTTTTTTTAAATAACAAACACGTCATACTTTCCTCCACTGTGCAGTTCGTTTTTCACAGAGTGGCCCCGATTCAGCTCTTCTGGGGTCCCCCGGCGGTGCTATCAGCTCCTCCCTGCATCGGGAAACCACCTAGGAGAAGCGCTCTCCTTGGGGATCCCTGTGCGGGCGCGCTGCCGAGTCCGGCTTTTACGCCCATAGCCACAGAATGCCGGTTCGGCCCCGGCGCCCACGTCATTGGATATGATTGACAGCTGCGGGAACCAACAGCTGCACTGCTATCAATCTATCCAATCAAGAGCCGAGACAAGGGGCAGAGAGGCAGAGCGCGTCTCCGCCGTGTGTCAGAAGTTTTTTCACCTTCATGCACAGAATGCATGAAGGTGAAAAAACATGAGGGTTTACAACCCCTTTAACAGAGTGTATTGTAGAGACATAACAAGTGGCTTTACAACCACTTTAATTTATTTTGGCCATTAAAATGAATGAATGCTCAACTGCTAAACATGCCTAGCATTTATGTTTAGGCAAGTCAGGCAAAACACTATTCTCCTGACCATACTGGCTCTGTTTTTTTGCCTCTAAACACCTGTAAATGCCTATGTGCGCAAGGGCCATTTGGATGCATTAAAAAACAAACAAACCCTCAAACCCCCTTAAAGTGCAATTTTTGACGTGCAGTGTGAATAAGGCCTTAGCCAAATGTTAAAGTCTATACATCCTGGGGCTGGAATTAGGGTGTTGAGTGTCTTCATAGCAAGTTGAGTGTTTTCAAGATCATGGCATCATGTTGCAACCTTGTATTGTGATAAGATAACTATAATACTTCGTATGCATCTTTACGTTGCAATACTTTATACCTTGTACTTATTCTGGAGTGCGTCACAGTTATTCTCTGTAATCTTTATTTTATTGTATAGTTTGTAGGTACAGGTAAGGCCAAGAGTTACAGGGGCTTAAAGTTTTTAGGTGTGTATTGTAAAACAATGATAAAAATTTCAATAAAAATTACCTGATGCAAACATTTTTTAAATGAGACGGGGGGTTTGCTCTACTGTCGGCTTCACCCCTACAAATCATAGAAAAATATTAATGGCTAACACAGTTCTGTATGGTGGTGTGGAATGCATTCCCTCATAACAGGAGATACTGGTCTTTAGCTACAGGAAGCATTTCAACGTTGAAGAAAAAGATGGTAAAACCAGCAAAACACAAATACAAAAAAATGATCCTGATTTTTTTTCTCAGGCTCTATTTATACGCTACTAGAATAAACGGAAAAATGTGATAAAATTTTAAGCGGTAGTAAACTCTGTACGTTCGAACAGTTCTTCCGTTCGGGGGACCGGGACTCCGGATGTCTGATTGGCCAAGACGTGATGATGTCACTCCCTTGCATGAGCACGGGAGTCTCAGCCACAGCACACAGCTCTGAAGGAACGGCACGGGTATTCCGCTTCTTCAGAGCGCAAGCGCTGGTGACGTCACCGGCTACTGCTCGCAAGAATGTCTCCCAAACGGTGCACGTTTAGGAGATAATTTATTTTACCTACAGGTAAGCTTTATTATAAGCTTACTTGTAAGTAAAAAAAACATTCAAGGGTTTATTACCACTTTAAAGTAGAATTAAAGGCAGACCTTTCTTTTTTTTTTTTTGGAGAGAGTAAGGGAGAGTTGGAATCTCTGTCAGTTTTTTGGTATCTGTATCTCATTGGGGAGATTTTTCTCCACTTCCTGTTCCATAGCCAAAATAGGAAGTAAGAGGAAATCTCTGTAAATTAAGGGGATCTCTTGTGCCCCTCCCCAGGTCACCAGAACTAGTCTCCCCACTGGAAGATTTCCTCTCTATTACTTCTCTGGGGACAACCCAAAATTTGGGATTTTTTTTTTAACTTTAATCACTTGACGTCCGCGCTATAGCCGAATGACGGCCACAGCGCGGACCTGAATTTCCGGGAGGCCGTCGTATGACGGCCTCCCCTGTGCACGCGCCCCGCGCGTAAAGGGCGCACGCAGCGCGCTGTGATCACCGAGTCCTTGAGACTCGGGTGATCACCGATCCGAGTAAGGGGCCGGTCCTGGCCCCTTACCATGTGATCAGCTGTCAGCCAATGACAGCTGATCACATCATGTAAACAAAAGCTCAGTAATCATATTTTTTTTCTCCTCACTGACAGCGTGAGGAGAAAAAAAAGCCAATCACCAGCTCATCAGCAAGGGACATCGGTCCCGAAGAGGAAGAGGCAAGTATGCCTCATCTGTGCCACCTGCCATTGCCACCTGACAGTGCCCACACCTATCAATGCCCATGAGTGCCACCTATCAATGCCCACAAGTGCCATCTATCAATGCCCACCAGTGGTGCCAATCAGTGCCACCTAGCAGTACTGCCTATCAGTGTAACCGATCAGTGCCCATCACTGCCACCCATCAGTGCCCATCACTGCCACCTATCGGTGCCCATCAGTGCCGCCTCATCAGCGTACATCAATGAAGGAGAAAAATTACCTGTTTTAAATTTTTTATAACAAAATATAAAAAAAAAAAAAAAAAAAAAAAATTTTAAATTCGGTCTTTTTACATTTTTTTAACAAAAAATAAAAACCGTAGAGGTGATCAAATACCACCAAAAGAACGCTCTATTTGTGGGAAAAGGGTTTAAGTGCCCGGTAAGCAAGTGGTTAATATGAAAAGCTGCATACATAGAGAAAACTTCAAAGTGGAAACGGGGGACAATACAATACTGATCTCCCAGTAATGGATGGATACTGGTTCTGCTTCTTGTAGTCTCAAGATGACAAGAGGCCCCTCTGTCAGGAGTCTCACTCTTGTTAAAGTCAAAAAGTAAAATTAAAATAAAGAAGAATTCTTCATAATGGCTGTCTACATCCATTCACAACCAAAATGCCAGTTTTGGGAGGTCTGACCTTTAGTATTAGTTTGAGATAACCGATGACTCAGCAGCACCCAGGAGACAGCCAGTCCATAGCGAGTAGTCAGTTATGAACACTGTGATGGCGCCCATGTATGACGCTATCTATAGTGGTGATGATAATGATAGGGAGACATGGGCCTTGTACTGAGCATTAGTGGTGGAACCACATCACTTGTTATGACTGCAGAAGCATTTTAACTCCTCCTGATTATCTTTAACCTTCAATGCACTCAAAGCGAGCATAACACACAGTCTGTTCTAAAGAAATATTTCTGTATCTATATATTTTAAGAAAAACATGAATTAAAAAAGAACAAAAAAAACTTGAGTGTTTTCTGGGGTCTACAGATATTTCAGAACATTCATGTTTGCGGACAACATTTGGGTAAATTGGCCAGTTAGAAAGGACTTTCCTCTCAAAAAAAAAGCAGGGGGTTGAAGGATGACCAACCAATATACATAAAAAAAAATATATATATATATTTAAAAGAAAAAAAAGCAGATATTTTATTGTACAAAATTCATAAAATGTGTATAACAATAAGTATTACGTAAAATACTGTAGATATCATAAAGTACAGATAAGCTAGATCCACTGTCATAATAAATTTGCCCCGTTTCGAGGTGAATACCGCTTCCTCAGGACCTCATTTCATATATGACAGTTTCCTTACAATCTTTAAATCAAAAAACAGAAATAAATATATTGCATAGGTATACAAATAATACATATAAAACGTCCAACAGAGGGGAAGGAGGAGCAATAGATGTTTTATATGTGTTATTTGTATACCTATGCACTATATATATTTCTGTTTTTTTGATTTATAGCTTAAAGATGGAAAGGAAACTGTCATATTTGAAAGTAAGTCCTGAGGAAGCAGTACCGATCGTGACACGCCTAGACTTTTCCTTATTGCGATACACATTTTATGAATTTTGTACAATAAAATATCTTTTTCTTTTTTTATATATATATTTTTTTCGTTTGTTGCATGGATATTATACTGGTTGGTCATCCTTGAACCCCCTGCTTTTTTTTTACTGCAAACATTTGTCTTTTAGGGCAATGACCTTCTGGGATATGATCTGCTTAGTTGCAGGTTAGGTCTTCCCCCACATATATTGAATAGCTTCTAAATTGGTTCCGATAACCATCATGTCCATCAAAACAGGCCAATAATACCCATACCCAACTAACTTGTCCTTCCATCATGAGCCTGGCCTGATGAGAATATGCATATTTGTAGAAGAATTTTTAAACAGTAGATCAAGTGGTTGCCAACCAAATCCCGGCGTTCCAATAAGGCCCCTTTGATACTAGATGCGGTTCGTCCAAATTCTCACCATGTCGGGATTAAGGACCTCCCCCAACTGGTGCAAAGGTACCCCTGTCATTCACCTGTCAAATGTCAGAGCCCGCTCTGCCTACTGTAGCTTTGATATCAGAGAGCAGAAAGCCAGGGGAGGAACTCAGTGAAGGTTAGTGGGGCTTTATGCCAACTTGGAGATAGGTTGAGGCCACAACACAGGTACTCTTTTTGGCACTACAGAGTAACTGCACTTTAGTATCACTTTTAGGTGAAAAGACATGAATAGGAATCAGTCACAGTCATGAAATAATTATGTAAATTAGTGTTTCTCAACTCCAGTCCTCAAGGCTCCCCAACAGGTCATGTTTTCAGGATTGCCCTCAGACGAAACGGCTGTGGCAGAGAAACTGATCAAATCACCTGATTTGATCAGTTTCACTGTCACAGTCGTTTCATCTGAGGGCAATCCTGAAAACATGACCTGTTGGGGCTCCTTAAGGACTGGAGTTGAGAAACATTAATCTACATAATTATTTCATTAGTTGAGAAACACTGATGTAGATCAGAAACGGTGGAAAGTTTCCTTTAAAGCCCAACTTCGGGCAGCTGCAAAAAAAAGACCCTTGCAATATCTCCCTTCCCTCCCTGCAAGAGTTAAATGCCCATGCTGTCTAGGGGTAGAGGAATAAGCATCTTTACTTACCTTATTCCTCACTCCTTATGCACTATATGACTACCGCCCCCATCCCCCAAAGCCTCTTTTTGCTGTGCTGCCAGTTGCAGGCTTTTAGACATCATCTATTCTACAGTGAAGGCCTGTCCAAATCATGATGAAACAAAGAGCACCAGCTGCCGAGGAGAGAGGAATAGTTTAAGCATAGCTGCTTATCCTGTTCGCAGAGGTGGGCAATGCAAGGGTCAATTTCTAAGTTAACCCAGAGTTCAGCTTTAAATCTGATATGAGTAACTGCATAAAAAGCCTTGTTGCTAATAGCACGCAAAGCTATACCAGATGGGTTATGTTGAGGTTGGCCAAAAGAAACCAAAAAAAACATTCACCAAGCCAGTGTGAACCACAGCAGAGCCTTCCTAAAACAGAAGGTATCTACATATCTCACTACCATTTCAAATCGTAATAACAAAGGTTTAAATTATGAAATTAGGAAAGTGGGTAGAGCAATGCAAACAATACCTTTACATCCCTTGGCCAACTATACATCCAGAACCGCTGGTGTATAGCACAGATTTAGACTAATATTGGGCTTATTGGGCATCACCACTATCGCATCGTATGGAAATTGCAGCTTTTCTTTTTTGGGATTTGCCATGCAAGTGAGGCAGGTAGATATCTTGAGGGGAGACCGGAGAAGAAATTGGTGTATAATATTAGGTTGGGTCTGTACTATGGACCAGAGGTTCTGGAAATACAATTGGCCAAAGGAGGCTAAAAATTTGTCTGAATGGTCCTGCCAACTATCTTGAACCTCTTAATTTTTGGAATTTGTCGAGGATGTGAGCCATGTAGATAACTTCTGTTTTAAAAAGGCTCCGCTGTTATCATTGCTATATCTCATCTGTCTTATGCATGTGGCCTTTATTTATTTTACTCCCACTCCTAAACCTGACCATTGACCAAGTCCTCGACCCTGAATCTAAACAGCAAAATGAGTCATAAGCCATGGAGAATACTTCTATAGCCGAAGATAATTATTACAAAAATACCATTGTAGCACAAATCTAGTGTTCCTAAAAAAAATTATGCTAGGAAATAATGGTGCAGAGATATAATGTACCAAATTATCCTACTAAAACCTGGCACTGAAAAGTCCTTGCTGAATGTAATGGATCTGAGCAAATTGTGTCCTCTGTGAAAATTAAACCCTAGACCCCTCTACCGAGCTGCTAGTGGCCTACAAATATTGTTACGGTTACAGGAACCTTGTGATCCCCGCTTTGTAATAATGCAAGTTGTACGTTTCACCTCATCGAATTGTTTCAGTTCAGTTTCACGGTCCTGACTTCCTTTTTTGGTTGTATGGAACGCATCACTCAAGCAGCATAACAAATCATTACAATCTCATAGTTTCCCCACGTGATTCACAATCAATCATTTATAATGCACCGTTAGTTTAATCAGAATGGGGAAGAAAGGAGTGAGTGACACAAATATAGAACACCACATACGCGGCAGAAAAAGCTATTTTAGAAAGTGTTTAATCAAGAGGAGAAAGTGACAAGGAGAACGTGTCGATTGGCTGACAACTGTTAAAGGGAAATACTGAAGTTTAAAAAAAGTGTATTATATGTACAGTATCTCACCCCTAAGTGAAAATGTTCAAATTGGGCCCAATTAGCCATTTTCCCTCCCCCGGTGTCATGTGACTTGTTAGTGTTACAAGGTCTCAGGTGTGAATGGGGAGCAGGTGTGTTAAATTTGGTGTTATCACTCTCACTATCTCATACTGGTGACTGGAAGTTCAACATGGCACCTAATGGCAAAGAACTCTCTGAGGATCTGAAAAAAACGAATTATTGCTCTACATAAAGATGGCATAGGCTATAATAAGATTGCCAAGACCCTAAAACTGAGCTGCAGCACAGCAAGACCATACAGCGGTATAACAGGACAGGTTCCGCTCAGAACAGGCTTCACCATGGTCGACCAAAGAAGTGGAGTGCACATGATCAGCGTCATATCCAGAGGTTATCTTTGGGAAATAGACGTATGAGTGCTGCCAGCATTGCTGCAGAGGTTGAAGGGGTGGGGGGTCAGTCTGTCACTGCTCAGACCATACGCCACACACCGCATCAAATTGGTCTGCATGGCTGTCATCCCAGAAGGAAGCCTCTTCTAAAGATGATAAACAAGAAAGCCTGCAAACAGTTTGCTGAAGACAAGCAGACGAAGGACATGGATTACTGGAACCATGTCCTGTGGTCTGATGAGACCAAGATAAACCTATTTGGTTCAGATGGTGTCAAGCGTGTGTCGCGGTAACCAGCTGAGGAGTACAAAGACAAGTGTGTCTTGCCTACAGTCAAGCATGGTGGTGGGAGTGTCATGGTCTGGGGATGCATGAGTGCTGTCGGCACTGGAGAGCTACAGTTCATTGAGGGATTCATGAATGCCAACATGTACTGTGACATATTGAAACAGAGCATGATCCCCTCTCTTCGGAGACTGGGCCGCAGGGCAATATTCCAACATGATAACGACCCCAAACACACCTCCAAGATGATCACTGCCTTGCTAAAGAAGCTGAGAGTGAAGGTGATGGACTGGCCAAGCATGTCTCCAGACCTAAACCCTATTGAGTATCTGTGGGGCATCCACAAACGGAAGGTGGAGGAGCGCAAGGTCTCTAACACCCAACAGCATCTGTGGAGGAGTGGAAGAAGACTGCACTGGCAACCTGTGAAGCTCTGGTGAACTCCATGCCCAAGAGGGTTAGGGCAGTGCTGGAAAATAATGGTGGCCACACAAAATATTGACACTTTGGGCCCACTTTGGACATTTTCACTTAGGGGTGTACTCATTTTTGTTAATGATTGTGTGTTGAGTTATTTTGAGGGGACAGCAAATTTACACTGTTATACAAGCTGTACACTCACTACTTTACATTGTAGCAAAGTGTCATTTCTTGTTGTCACATGAAAAGATATAATAAAATATTTACAAAAATGTGAGGGATGTACTCACTTTTGTGAGTTACTGTATGTATGTATCTATCTACACACACACCTGCCAATCAGCCATAACTTTTTGACCACCCACCTAATATTAAGCAGTTGCCCCGTTTGCTGCCAAAACAGCTCTCACACATCAAGGCATGGACTCCACTAGACCTCTGAAGGTATGCTTTGGTATCTAGCACCAACCCATCAGTAGCAGATCCTTTAAGCACTGTGTGCTCCGAGGTGGGGTCTTCATGGATTGGACTTGTTTTTCAAGCACATCCAACAGATGCTCAACTGGATTGAGATCTGGACAATTTGGAGGCCAGGTCAACGCCTCAAACTCATTGTGTTCCTAAAACCACTTTTGAACCTTTTGTGCAATGCGGCAGGTCGCATTCTTCTGCTAAAAGAGGCCACTGGCATCAGAGAATACTGTTTCCATGAAGACATGTACTTAATCAGCAACAATGTTTAGGTAGGTAGTACATGTCAGGTACCAAGGTTTTCAAGCAGAACATTGCCCAAAGCATCACACGGTCTCTGACAGCTTGGTTTCTTCCCATACTGTGTCCCGGTGCCATCTCCGTCCCAGGTAAGCAACGCACACGCTCCCGACCATTCGGTATAAAAGAAAAAAAAAACAGATTCATTAGACCAGGCCACCTTACATTGCGTCGTGGTCCAGTTTTGATGCACCCCTGCCTATTATATTCGCTTTTGGCTGTGGACACGGATCAGCATGGGCACCCTGACTGCCCCATACACAACAAACTGCAATGCCTGTTTTTTTTTTGCTTTCAACACCTCAATTTCAGGGACAACATGTTTATTTGCTGCCTAATATATCCCACTGACTTTCAGATGCCACTATAATGAGATAATCAATGTTTTCACTTAACTGTCAGTGGTCAAAAAGTTATGGATGATCAGTGTATCTATTTATCTCACAAAGGCGGTCCCCAGCACATTTTCAAGCCAGCCAGAAATATAACTAATCAGGTTAAAAACAAGAGGTTTTAGCTTTCCCCTCTCTAGGACGAAGCTCTGATTGGGTGAAACGCGTTAAAGTCGCAGTTATACTAGTACAGTGATGGTGCATATTTTTTTTTTTAGCACTGAACATTGTATTAGTGTAACTGGTCCCCAAAAAGAGTCAAAAGTGTCAGTTAGTGTCCAATTTGTCCGCCGCAATATCGCAGTCCCGCTATAGGTCGCTAATTGCCGCCATTACTAATAAAAAATTCTATAAATAAAACCAATAGTTTGTAGACGCTATTACTTTTGCGCAAACCAATCAATATATGCTTATTGGGATATTTTTTTTTTACCAAAAATATGTACCTGAATACACATTGGCCTAAATTGATGAAAAAATTTGATTGTTTACATTTTTTTTATTGGATATGTTTTATAACAAAGTAAAAAATACTGTGCTTTTTTCAAACTTGTCGGTCTTTTTTGGTTTGTAGAGCAAAAAATAAAAAAACGCAGATGTGATCAAATACCACCAAAAGAAAGCTCTATTTGCCGGGAAAAAGGGAAAAAAATTCTATTTGGGTACAGCGTCGTAGGACCACGCAATAGTCAGTTCAAGTAATGCAGTGCCGCATCGCAAAAAATGGCCTGGTGAAAGGGGGGTAAATCTTCCGGAGCTGAAGTGAATATATATTTAATGCCTAAAAGGGCCCATGTGCACGATCCCCTATTTGTTTAAACCTTTAGGACTTGGGTGCATAAGGCTGTATAAGGTATATTGTGGGCAGGAAAAGAGTGCGAGTGTGTTATAACAGTCAATGGTAGTCTTTATCTTCATTGAAAGCCGGTGTAACACGGCTGTCATGTTTCATGAACACAAATGCCGCGTACACACGACCGGTTTTGCTGTCGGAATAAACTCCGAAGGTTTCTCCGACGGAATTCTGCTCAAGCGGTCTTGCCTACACACGGTCACAAGAAAGTCCGACCGTCCAGAACGCGGTGACGTACAACACGTACGACGGGACTAGAAAAAGGAAGTTCAATAGCCAGTAGCCAATAGCTTCCGTCTCGTACTTGCTTCAGAGCATGCGTCGTTTTTGGTCCGTCGGAACAGCATACAGACGAGCGGTTTTCCCGATAGGAATTGGTTCCGTTGGAAATATTTAGAACATGTTCTATTTCTAGGTCCGTCAGAATTTTCAAAAAAAAAAAAAGTCCGATGAGGCATACACACGATCGGAATAGACGATGAAAAGCTTCTGTCTGACTTTTTCTGTCGGACATTCCGCTCGTGTGTGCGCAGCTAAACAGACAGGGACAGAAGGTTGTCACCTTCTAAGGAATGCTTGAACAAGGATCTTCCAGGCAGGATCACCAGGTATTATAATAATAAAAAAAAACTGCATATTTAAAAAGAAAAAAATAAAGAACTTTTTATTTTAGGCCCATGTGAGGTTTTTTAATGTTTGGGTTTTTGTATAGTTTTACCTCTCATAAAGGATCTCGTTATCATTATCACAATGAGATGGATAACTTCAGGGGGTGGGGCTTTAAGTCAACTTGTAGCTGCATTAATCATCTTCCAGACCCGAGGCATTGAACTCGAATATGCTTTTAATAGAAAATATGTGAGCCAAGATAACATTCTCATGTTATGTGATATGGACATGAATGGTTCTTGGTGTTCCCTCTTTTTGCTGTAATGTGACATTAACTAGAATTAAAAAGAAACATGGATGAAACTATTTTCGGATGATCAGTAGAGTGGGGTCGGGTCGAGCACGCATTGTTCTAGATGAAATGACATCACTTGCAATGGAAACAGACAGGACGCAATAGATGTATACCATTAGAGGAATGTTTCCTGGCAATATCCGGTTGAGTGATCCAGCAGATCATTCACTGAAGAGGTCTGAGGAGTCCAGGGACTGCAGAATTGCCTCTTCTGGTAGGAGGTTATATAGAGGGAAAGGTGCTGGATAGATACACTCAGATATACAAAGTATTACAGAGAATTCTCAGGGGAAAGCACTTTGAAGGTTCAGTACATACCGTATATACTCAAGTATAAGCCGAGTTTTTCAGCACATTTTTTTGTGCTGAAAATGCCCCCCTCAGCTTATACTCGAGTCAAGCACTTTTCTGCAGCAGAGAATGACATTTTCCGAACTGATTTTGGGGCCCCGTATCTCAGGGCCACTTGTTGCTAGGAACCCCAGCTTTGGATATGTTTTAGTGCTAGTCCCACTGGGTTTGCACACCATATTTGGGGTTCCTAGCACCAAGTCGCCCCGAGATACGCCCCAAATTCGGTCAACTGTGTCCACCTGCAGCAATGTCATTTCGGGACTCTTTGGGTCCAGAGACCCCAAAATTTGTCTGCCGCTAGGGGGCATCTAGGAACCCTTAACTACCTAGTTTGAAGTTCAGGGGACCTATGGCTGCAAATGGGCACAGTGAGGCATGCAAATGGGCACAGTGAGGCTGCCAATGGGCATTGTTGACCCTCTTTTCCACTTACAGTAGCTGCACATTTCTCACCCTAGGCTTATACTCGAGTCAATAAGTTTTCCCAGTTTTTTGTGGTAAAATTAGGTGCCTTAGCTTATATTCGGGTCGGCTTATACTCGAGTATATACAGTAACTCATAACACACAAGATTAGGTTATGCAGCGTGTGATTTAGGGCTAATGTACACAGGATGTTTTTACAGTTGCTCTTTGGGGCATCTGACGTTTTTTTTTTCAACTGCTTCTAAATGCCCATCCATGTTAGCCTATGTGTCCGGGAAAAAAAGGGCATCAAGTTTGTTTGGTACAGGGCCGCACGGCCGCACAATTGTCAGTTAAAGTGACGTAGTGCCGTATCGCACAAAATGGCCTGGTCATTAAGGGGGTAAATCCTTCCTGGGGCTGAAGTGGTTAAACAAGCTGAAGTTAGAGGCTGATTGCCTGCCATAAACGGCTGCACCAGATTCTGAGTGCTGCAGTTTTAGCAAATCTCCCCCATTGAGTCGGCATCCTAGGCATTTAAAATACTTGACTCTTCTGTAGATTTACCTACATGTTTCACGTACCCCCCTTGCACTGTCACCACTACTTTGCTCCAATCAATAACTCTCCCTCTCCTTGCTCTACAGCAGGGATATGCAATTAGCGGACCTCCAGCTGTTGCAAAACTACAAGTCCCATCATGCCTCTGCCTCTGGGTGTCATGCTTGTGGCTGTCAGAGTCTTGCTATACCTCATGGGACTTGTAGTTCTGCAACAGCTGGAGGTAGGGCTGGTGCAAGGATTTTTGACACCCTAGGCCAGTGATGGTGAACCTTGGCACCCCCAGATGTTTTGGAACTACATTTCCCATGATGCTCATGCACTCTGCAGTGTAGCTGAGCATCATGGGAAATGTAGTTCCAAAACATCTAGAGTGCCAGGGTTCGCCATCACTGCCCTAGGCAAAACTTCATATTGCCCCCCCACCCCACCCTTGACTCCACCCGATTTGCCCTGCCCATGTATACCCCACCTTTTTAATGAAGTGCCCTTCAAATGCAGCTTTACCAGTGCCTATCAATGAATGTTTGCTTGCTTCCATTCATTTGGGAGTCGGGACACAGACACAGTCCTCCGCTGCGCCTCTGACACTATGTATGAACGGAGTGGCGGCTGCCTACTGATGCTGAGACTTAGTTGCTTGCTGCAGAGAGAAGAGAGTAGGAACACCAGTGGCCGGCGCCCTAGGCGGCTGCCTAGTTTGCCTCGTGGTAGCACCGGCCCCGGATGGAGGTCCGCTAATTGCATATCCCTGCTCTACAGGGTAAGAATTGAAGACTTGTCTGTCAATGCAGCCTGACTTTACAGAACAATTAAAAAATAAAGCTTCAACTAGGCTTTCATTAAAAAGAAAAAAAAAGAATGACAATTCAGAATACAGTATAGTATCTGCTTACTGAATCCACACTAAGAATCCGAAGTTCGAAGTTATGCCTTATCTTAAACAAGCGGCCACCACATTAGGAGGGCAGGCCAGCAGATCCCACACAAGAACTAAGGTCACAGCCACAGCCAGCAAGGCTCCCATGAGCAGAACAGAGCTCCTCCATGTAGAGGGGAAGGAAGGGAAGAGGAAGGAAGGATCTAATGAGCCATTCTTATCACCAGGCATAACACAGCCACAGCTCCCACATCTACCCTCACATACCACTGCAAACAATGCGGCTCCTAGACTGCACGCAAATACTGACCGCATTCCTTTAACATGCCTCTGCTTTGTTCAAGGACAACAACAAAAACATTGAGGAATCATGGGCTCCAGAGCAAGCATGTCAATCTGGTGTCTTTGGCCTCTCATGTGGCCCTTCTATTACTTGTTTGCCGTCATTGTTGATTAATAAATACAAAGCAGACCTTTGATGCCTGCTTGAAAAAAATTCCCCGCAATACACTGGAACAATATTTAAATCTCTACCTTTTATCATTAAGGTTACATGCATGTTGTATTTCCCATGATGCCTTTTCTCCTACAGGAGTTTAGCAGCAGAAAAATGCAGTGAAGAGCTGCGTTTTTTTGCATGCAAGTTCACATGTCTGGTGTTAATGCATTCTATTGGTCAGAATGATCATTTATTCTGGCCATTAGAATGTATTAACCTGCAAACGTACATAAATGCACCTAGTGTTAGCAGGCGATTAGGCACTTCTGAGTGTTTCTTTGCTCAAAAGCTCCTCTCCTGAATGCGATTTTGGCATTTATTTTTGCCTCTAAACTCCTGTAAATGCCTATAGAGTGCAAGGACACATAGGGGTAGATTTACTTAAAGTGGAGTTCCAGCTGGACTCATGTTTATTAAGAGCCCTTGCACACTGGGGCGGTTTGCAGGCGCTATTGCGCTCATAATAGCGCCTGCAAACCGCCCCGAAAGTGCCGCTACTTTCATTCCAGTGTGCAAGCCCCGAGGGCTTGCACACTGGAGCGATGCGCTGGCAGGACGGTAAAAAAAGTCCTGCTAGCAGCATCTTCGGAGCGGTGAAGGAGCGGTGTGTATACCGCTCCTTTACCGCTCCTGCCCATTGAAATCAACGGGACGGCGCGGCTATACCGCCGGCAAAGCGCCTCTGCAGAGGCGCTTTGCGGTGATATTTAACCCTTTCTCGGCCGCTAGAGGGGGGTAAAACCGCCCCGCTAGCGGCCGCATACCGACGGTAAAACGCCACTAATAATAGCGACGTTTTACCGCCGACGCCGCCCCCCGCCCCAGTGTGCAAGGGCTCTAAAAGTCAGCAGCTACCAAAAGTGTACAAAAAGTGTAGCAGCTGACTTTTAATAAACATGAGTCCAGCTGGAACTCCACTTTAAGTAAATCAACCCCTATGTGTCCTTGCACTCTATAGGCATTTACAGGAGTTTAGAGGCAAAAATAAATGCCAAAATCGCATTCAGGAGAGGAGCTTTGGAGCATAGAAACACTCAGACACAAACACACCTGTCCCACGGTGCAGCCATGCGGCCGCCCGAAGCCTCGCTGGTCTCCCCCGCCTGTCCGCAGCGCCGGCATTGCAAGTGTGGGCGCCCGGCTGCGACAGCTTGCGGCTTCACAGCCGGGTGCGAGTTGCGCTGTGCGTCCTGAATGGTCAGGCAATCTTCTGGGACCTGTGACATGTCCCAGAAGATTTACAGGGAGGAAGGGGGGAGAGGAGGAGGAGTCGCCTAGGCGGCGGCGGCGGAAGTGGGAGCTGGATACCTGCCAAAACTAGGTACCCCCCCCCCCCCCCCCCAAAAAAAAAGACATGCCAAATGTGGCATGTCAAAGGGTCGGGATACTTTAAAGCAGAAGTTCCACTTTTGGGTGGAACTCCACTTTAAAATGTTACTAAACCCACAACAGTAAAATCAGTCTGTATATGCAGTAGAGCATGCTTGTTATACTCACTGTGAAACCTAAGGGGTTAACCCTCCGCATTGTGTAAAAGGGCTGTTTGATCCTGTCTTCTCTGATCCTCCCCTTCTTCCACTGTGCCTACACCATCTCCTGATAGAATAGAGCCTAGGAGGCACTAAGCACATGCTCAGTTTGGTGTGTATTGCATGTGATCAGCACAGGGCCAATCAGCACTGTCCAGACAGAGGGTCAGGAGTCATGTAGCCTCATAGGACTGTCAGAGGAGAATGGAAACGCCTCCTACAAGCTTTAACCGGTGCTTGGCGCTGATAGAAGTCACAAGACTGCTATATACTGCTGATGAGAAAAGGTATCTAGCAGTTTATATTTACTAAAATAATTACATTTCCATGTTCTGTGTACTGTGGGAGACCAGATATAGTGAATGCAGAGTCCTGGGCTTAGTAACACTTTAAACCTGAAAAGTGATACCTGATGGGTTTTACTTCCTCTTTGTTTCCCTGCAAAGGTAAAGCATAATGGGCTACTATGCATCGCAAAATAGCCCATTATGTGTCACTTACCTAACACAGGAGCCTGTGATGTCCCCGATTTCCTCACTAGCAATGAGCGTCTATTCTTCACCCCTCTTTCTTCCGGGGCCGCGAACTCTGGCTCTGTGTTGGCCGGAGTTGCATGAGCGCGGGAGCCGCCCTTTCAAGAGTGCGCATGCGCTGAATATATTGGCGCAGAAGACAGCATCATTCAGGGAAATAGTAAATATCTCCTAAATCGTGGAAGTTTAGGAGATATTTCAAGCACCTACAGGTAAGCCTTAATCTAGGCTTACCTGTAGGTGAAAGTGGTCTGTAAAGGGTTTACAACCACTTTAAAGTGGACCTTCAGTCATTTTTTCATCTTCCCTTCTATAAAATCTTCTGCCCTTGTTGTTGTTTTAACTTTGGATAGTAAAACATTTCTTTTCTGCCACTAAATACCTTATATGGCCCACTTCCTCTTTCTTGCCTGGTAATTTGCCTAGGCTTAAGAAATCATGCACAGCTTTCTCTCTCACTCTTGTGAGAGTTTGCCAGCAAGTGAGAGAAGGGTGCAGGAGAGTGAAGGAGGGCTGAGTCATAGGAGATCCAAGGAGAGCTGCAGAGCTGGAGGGGGGGTTGGATGAGGGCGGAGATAGGAGGAGACTGCAGAGATCCATGTGTATTCATTGAGAGAGGAGAGATGTGCAGGCAAGCAGTGGTGTGAGTGTGTCTGTCTGTCTGTATATATGTACATGTGTGTGTCTATATAGGTGTCTGTGCCTCTGTGTGTCTGTGTAAATCCAGAAAGTGAACAGACAGCAGCTTCAGCTGCCCACAGTTAAAATGGCTGCAGCCAGACTTAGTGGAGGGAGATTTCTGCAGCATATTTGGCAAGTACAGAATCACAGTATATATAAAATAATATGCAAAGTGGTTGGAAGGAAGCTTCAGAATGGCAAAGTTGTTATTACAGATTATGTGAGCAGACTGCAGTTGCTCTTTAAGCTAAGGGCAGTTGGTATCCAGGAAGTAAAATCATCTGCCCTTACTTAAGATGGCCATGACAATAAATGCTAGAGGGGTGTTTTTCCAAAGTATTTTCTCAGGAAAATAAAGCAGGGAGTTTGCTTTCAATATTAAAAATTAATTAAATGGTGTTTTTAGTTTGTGCTGCTCAAATGCAGTGAACAGCCGCTTGAAACTGATAGTAAAGTCTTGCATAAAAATAATAATCATGTTATACTTATCTGCCCTGTGCAAAGGAATTGTACAGAGCAGCCTGGATCATCTTCTTCTCAGGTCCCTCTTTGGCACTCCTGGCCCCTCCCTCCCGTTGAGTGCCCCCACAGCAAGCAAGTTGCTACAGGGGCACCCAAGCCGAGTCAAAGCTCCCTGTGTCCATTCAGACGCGAAGCCGTGGCCCGACCCCGCCCCCCTCCCTCTCCTGATTAGCTAACTGACTTTGGTTGACAGCAGCGGGAGCCAATGGCACCGCTATTGTGTCTCAGACAATCAGGAGGGAGAGTCTCAGTTGGCCGAGACACTCGTGGACATTGCTGGACAGAGATGGGGCTCAGGTAAGTAATTAGGGGGTGCTGGGGAGGCTGCTGCACACAGAAGGCTTTTTATCTTAATGCATAGAACGCATTAGAATGAAAAAAAAACCTTCTGACTTTACAACCCCTTTAAGTCCTGCAGGCCTTTTCTACTTCTCCATTTAAATATACAGTAAATACATTTTAAAAATGTTTTTTTCATGTACTAAAATGAGTTTCTGATCTAACTTTTTTTGCATTTTTTATGAATTTCCTCTGCATTTCTGTAAATGTATTCCGGAGGGGGGACTTCCAGCGCTGGGCACCATAAACCAAAAACACTATTTGATTAATTTTTAATATTCAAATCAAACTTCCCCGTCCATCCAAGTCTCTGTGTTTTTTTTTTTTGCTGGGAGATCACTTTGAAAAACACCCCCCCTAGCATTTCTGGCTGTGGCCAGCTTGAGTAAGGGCAAATGATTTATGCTGCATTTACTTCCTGGAATCCATCTGCCCTTAGCTGAGGCATGTAGGCAAGAAGCTGTGCTTAGCTGAGAAAGAACCTCCTCCATTTCTGAAGGCTCCTGGGATGCATGACATTGAGTGCCTAGGCCTGAAACTAGGAAGTAACTGAAGAAATAAAAAAAAAAACATTTAAAACAAGAAAATATGATATACCTTCCTATCTATTTACTAAGACTAGCATAAGGATTAAAAATAGTCAATATTAAGAGAGTGAAATTCCGCTTCAATTTCACAGCTCACAGCCATGTTCCTTTAGGAGAATAGTTCCTTTTTTAAATCAAATCCATCTTTCCTCCCCAGCTGTCCCTCCTCCATGTCTGATGTATAGACATCTATAAATAAATGTACTAATTAACTACCAAGCATGTTACATTACAGCAAACTTTCCACCCATCTCTGAAGTACTGACTTTGTTATTTTCAAACACTAGTTTAAAGGAAATGAAGCAAAAAAGCATCAGCGGGTTTATCCAATAATCATTTCTTGTACATCAAGGTTTCACAATCCCGATCCATTTCTTATAAACTCAGGGTCATGGAGACCTCTAAAGGCAAAGTAACAGGACAGAGTGCAGAGAGCACACTACACATAGTGTAGCAATAACTTTCAATCTGATTCAAAGCAATGCTAAAAAAAAGGCAGTCACAAGAGAAAAGTAAGTGGTCACTAATCTGTGGCACAGAGACGTTCCTGAGGAACACTCCCCAGCCGTGGTCGGCAGTGGAAGGTGTTTAGGATACTGAGATAGGATCAAAGGGACCTGCTGTGGAAGCTGTCCAGGATGCCGGGCAGGGCCGTCTTTAAGGCAGGGTAAAAGGGGCAGCTGCCCTGGGCCCTGTCATTGTTGTGGGGTCCAAAGCAGCTGCCTCATACTTGCCAACTATCCCAGTTTAAATTCCCTTGACCCTTGAAGTTTTAATCCTGTGCTGTGTCCCGATATCTCAGTGTGAAGTGCTGGTACTAATGCTGCCCAGCTCTACCCTATTGTTGTGTACAGATGACTAACCTGCAGACCCTGTATTTATATGCAAATAACCGGCATTCATATGTAAATGGCAGCGGCATTCATAAGTTAATAGTTGCGGCCTGTGGCATTGATATGTAAACAAAGGTGGCATTCATTGTGCTGTAACCTCTAGCAACCAATCAGTGAGCAGTATTACTGTACAGTAATCTCTAGCAACCAATTAACAAGCAGAAATCATTTGCTGTAACCTCTAGCAACTAGTCAGTGAGCAGTAATGTCATAAGTCTTACTGCCATTTATTGTATGTCTCAGAGCAGTTGGAGAGTGAAATCTGCCCCAAGAAAATGTTTGCCCAGGGTCCAATCAATATTAAAGACGGCCCTGATGCCGGGATCGGATTAGAGCGACCTTCCTTGGAAGGCCCCCAGGATGCCGGGATCAGATTAGAGGGACCTGCCATGGAAGGCCTCCAGAATGCCGGGATCGGATCAGAGGGACCTGCCACGGAAGGTGTCCATAATGCCAGGATCGGATCAGAGGGACCTGCTGTGGAAGGTGTCTAGAATGCCAACATCAGATAAGAGGGACCTGCCGTGGAAAGTGTCCAGGATGCCGGGATCGGATCAGAGGGACCTGCCATGGAAGGTGTCCAGGATGCCGGCATCGCATCAGAGGGACCTGACGTTGAAGCTGTCCAGAATTTAGGAATCGGATCACAGGGACTTGCGTGGAAGATGTCCAGGATGCTGGGATCGGATCAGAGGAACCTGCCGTGAAAGGTATCCAGGATGCCGGGATCGGACCAGAGGGACCTGCCGTGAAAGGTGTCCAGGATGCCGGCATCGGATCAGAGGGTCCTGCCATGGAAGCTGTTCAGAATGCAGGGATCGGATCACAGGAACCTGTCGTGGAAGGTGTCCAGGATGCCGGCATTGGATCAGAGGGACCTGCCATGGAAGCTGTCCAGGATGCCGGAATCGGATCACAGGGATCTGCTGTGGAAAGTGTCCAGGTTGCCAGGATCGGATCAGAGGGACCTGCTGTGGAAAGTGTCCAGGATGCCGAGATCGGATCAGAGGAATCTGCTATTGAAGGTTTCCAGGATGCCGGGATCGAATCAGAGGGACCAGCTGTGGAAGTAATCCAGATGCCAGGATCGGATCAGAGAGATCTGCTGTGGAAGGTATCCAGGATGCTGGGATTGGCTCAAAGGGACCAGCTGTAGAAGGTATCTAGGATGCTGGGATCGGCTCAGAGGAACCTACTGTAGAAGGTATTTAGGATGCTGGGATCGGCTCAGAGGGACCTGCTGTAGAAGGTATCTAGGATGCTGGGATCGGCTCAGAGGGACCTGCTGTAGAAGGTATCTAGGATGCTGGGATCGGCTCAGAGGGACCTGCTGTAGAAGGTATCTAGGATGCTGGGATCGGCTCAGGGGGACCTGCTGTAGAAGGTATCTAGGATGCTGGGATCGGCTCAGAGGGACCTGCTGTAAACTATGCAGAGTGCAAAATTTAGTGGCCAAGAAAAGGGGGAGTAAGCAGTCTACTGGGGGTTTGCATCAGCGCAGGCAATTAACGCAAATAGTTTATCAGTCCAGGAGGCAATTGACTTATTACGCATGAGTAGGCTAGGAGGTGTGCCACCCAATCAGCTTGGGCTAATAGTACAATACTGTAGAGCTGTGATTCCCAACCTCAGTCCTCAACCAACCTTGCCATAGTTTGGGAAATTTCCTTAGACAGAAAAAATACCAAACCACTGACATTGATTTAAGGAAAGTCCTGAAACCGCGTTCTTCTGGGGGTATGTGAAGACTGAAGTTGGGAACCACTGCTGTAGAGAGAAGCTATGATATCACAAAAAGGAAGGCACTAACACGTCATATGAATGGCCAGAAAAAAGTATGCATTGGGGGAATCCCTTACAGGAGAAGATTATTATACAGTGTTAAGTCATTGACTAATGCAGAAAGTTTGAAGTTTAGATGATACCTTTTATGCTAACTTATGTTAGGATACAAGCTTTCAGAATAACTTCGATCAGAGTTTGTACATTATAAAAGCTGAAGAAGGGATCTAAGTTATCTCATAAACTTACATCTATAAAAACAAATGTTAGCCAATAAAGGAAGTCCTTTAAAAACATGTAGCGGGGGACAGGAAAGCACATAGGTGAAAACACCATCAGCAATGGTAAATAATAGTCTATGGCTTTAGGCTGAGTTGAAAGCAAACCCATGACTGAATTATATCCATCAAAAAATAATATGTAAGGTATCACGTCCTGTGGATGTTATAACAACATAATATAATATAATATAATAATAATATAATATAATAATACAACCCCCATGATAATTGCGTGCATTTAATTACTTTAAATTTTCTTCTAAAAATTGTATACTGCCAAGCTGTCTGGTAATATAATCTGATGCTTGTCTGGGGTGAGAGGTTAAGGTTGGTGAACAATGGCCATGCTCTAACTAATAGTAGTTTAAATAAAACTGGATTGGCTACTTCTTCAGTTCCAACGAGTGTCAGGAAGATACCCCAATATTTATAGCCACACAGGTAACACAGTCACCATAGGCCAATCACTATGAAATGTGTAGATCTTGATTGTCAAAGGACAGGATGGGATGTGTTCTTGGACAATCAACATTTACACCAACCATTCTCAACCAGGGTTCCTCCAGAGGTCGCTAGGAGGTTGAGCTGTTGCCAATTACCTTCCCATTCAATGGTGCCTGCATAGTTCCAGGTACAACGCCACTTGGCAGAGCCAGCAGTATGACACCTGTGATCTTTCTAGTTGGCTACAGGGGTGGCATTCCAATCACCACTATAATGAGAGAAAGGTTGAGAAAATCTGAGCTACACATTCCATGGTGGTTGGGTTAAGATGTCTTTGCTACCTGTGTAAATATATTGTAAATGCTGGGGTATGTTACTGACACTTATTGGAACTGAAGAAGAGGCTTGGAGAAGCTATGAAACGTATTCAATATTATATCCAGCCGAATAGGACTATACTGTACTCGTGTTTATGTCAGCAATGCCATTCATGAGTACAGCAGTGCACAAACATTCATAATGACAGGCTGTACGCTGCAACTGGGCTGCCTGGACAAAGGAAATATGGCTTAAGCTGAATGGGCTCACCTGACCCTTGTACAAGAGCCCTTAACCACTTGCCGACTACGCTATAGCCGAATGACAACTACAGCCTAGTCGTCCGGGTCTGGGAGGGCGGCAATAGATGTCCTCCCAGATCCCTGCCCCCTGCGGAGTGCATCAGGCACGCTCTGTGACCGATGTGTCCTTCAGGACACAGCTGATCACAGATTGGGGTAAAGGGCAAATCACAGCAGCCCTTTACCATGTGATCAGCTGTGTACAATCACAGCTAATCGCATGTAAACAGACTTGCAAGTTATCGGCAGTCCTTTCCTCCTGCGCTGTATCTGTGGGAGGAAAGGAGAGCCATTAACCGTCAAGGCTGTCAGGACATCGTTCACACAGAAAATCAGGGCACCGTTTATCAGTGCCACCTATCAGAGCTGCCTCATCAGTGCCGCCCATCAGAGCCGCCCATCAGTTCCCATAAGCGCTGCCTATCAGCGCTGCCTATCAGTGCCGCCCATCAGCGCTGCCTATCAGTGCCGCCCATCAGCGCTGCCTATCAGTGCCGCCCATCAGCGCTGCCTATCAGTGCCGCCCATCAGAGCTGCCCATCAGAGCTGCCTATCAGTGCCGCCCATCAGAGCTGCCTATCAGTGCCGCCCATCAGAGCTGCCCATCAGTGCCGCCCATCAGAGCTGCCCATCAGTGCCGCCCATCAGAGCTGCCTATCAGTGCCGCCCATCAGAGCTGCCTATCAGTGCCGCCCATCAGAGCTGCCTATCAGTGCCGCCCATCAGAGCTGCCTATCAGTGCCGCCCATCAGAGCTGCCTATCAGTGCCGCCCATCAGAGCTGCCTATCAGTGCCGCCCATCAGAGCTGCCCATCAGAGCTGCCCATCAGAGCCGCCCATCAGAGCTGCCCATCAGTGCCGCCCATCAGAGCTGCCCATCAGTGCCGCCCATCAGAGCTGCCCATCAGTGCCGCCCATCAGAGCTGCCTATCAGTGCCGCCCATCAGAGCTGCCTATCAGTGCCGCCCATCAGAGCTGCCTATCAGTGCCGCCCATCAGAGCTGCCTATCAGTGCCGCCCATCAGAGCTGCCTATCAGTGCCGCCCATCAGAGCTGCCTATCAGTGCCGCCCATCAGAGCTGCCTATCAGTGCCGCCCATCAGAGCTGCCTATCAGTGCCGCCCATCAGAGCTGCCTATCAGTGCCGCCCATCAGAGCTGCCTATCAGTGCCGCCCATCAGAGCTGCCTATCAGTGCCGCCCATCAGAGCTGCCTATCAGTGCCGCCCATCAGAGCTGCCTATCAGTGCCGCCCATCAGAGCTGCCTATCAGTGCCGCCCATCAGAGCTGCCTATCAGTGCCGCCCATCAGAGCTGCCTATCAGTGCCGCCCATCAGAGCTGCCTATCAGTGCCGCCCATCAGAGCTGCCTATCAGTGCCGCCCATCAGAGCTGCCTATCAGTGCCGCCCATCAGAGCTGCCTATCAGTGCCGCCCATCAGAGCTGCCTATCAGTGCCGCCCATCAGAGCTGCCTATCAGTGCCGCCCATCAGAGCTGCCTATCAGTGCCGCCCATCAGAGCTGCCTATCAGTGCCGCCCATCAGAGCTGCCTATCAGTGCCGCCCATCAGAGCTGCCTATCAGTGCCGCCCATCAGAGCTGCCTATCAGTGCTGCCCATCAGAGCTGCCTATCAGTGCCGCCCATCAGAGCTGCCTATCAGTGCCGCCCATCAGAGCTGCCTATCAGTGCCCATCAGAGCTGCCTATCAGCGCACATCAGCTCTGCCTATTAGTGCCCATCAGCGTTGCCTATCAGTGCCCTTTTTTTGTTCTCAAGTTTAAAATTCATTTAACTTTCTCACACTTCTGTTCTGTGGGAATGGCAACACTAAACAGAGGACAGTGATCTGTGTATACAGGAACAACACTGATGTTTAGGGAAAACTTCACGCGTTCAGAAATGATCACTTAGTAACACAGATACCAATTAAAAAAAGGCAGGATGTGCTTTGCCAGATTAGCTGGACTGTTACCAGCAAAAAGAGAACATTGCAGACAAAATCATTGAGGTCAGAGTATTATAAAACACCAACAATGAATGCAAACAGCCAATCACGTGGCTTCATTAAGTCAAACACGCTTTGCTATTGAGTGCACCTCAGGACATGGATGTTGTATAAATAGCTCGGTCTGCGCTAATGATGATGCCAGCTGTACAATACCTGGATAGTAAGTAGACCTGTCAGACATTTTGGTATAAAGACGGCCAACAGGAAAGGTAGGCATTGGAGGGCAGTTCCTATCAGTAGACAGGGTAAGAATTTTGTCTCAGGTGACACCTTGTAGCAGTTGAATGGCAAATGGTTCTTACTGAACCTAATGGATCTTTAGCTGCCTGCTATTATGTGCTCTGAGGAACAAGGACAAGGATGCAGAATATAGACCAAGCTCATTCCATCAGTTTATGTGGCTACAACTGAGGGGAAGAAAGCCTAGTGGAGACCGGTGAAATTTCCAGGGAAGCCCTACTACAATTAAAAAAGGGTCTACAGGTGTCGACCTTCTTTAGAAAAGGCTAGGTCTGGCTTTGGCTTCAACGGCTTTTAGGCCACTGGTCAAGAACATCTATGCACCAAGTGATATCAAAGTTCCTGATGTAGGCAACTGTTCAATTAAAAAAGATCTGACACAGAAAAGGATCGCCTTGACCGGTAGTGAACAAACATGGAAGTAGTTGTCCACAATGGTAGCCATATTTCTCAAAGTACAGGTTTTCCTTACCAACCCAATTGTGCAGCAGCATTTAAGCTCCCCCAAAATACATCATCTGGGTTGTTTTTGTACCATATAAACTAAGTGGAAGCTTGTACCCAAAATTGGAAAGCAAAGAAGAAAGGACTAGTCATCAGTGTTGCCTGTAGGCTCCCTGCAGCTGATCCCCCCCCCCCAATACTGCCTTACAATGCCCTGTTCTGCCCTGTGTCTGTGTATGGAGGCCACCGTCTTGGTAGAGGCAGAGCTTTACTCTCTGATGTCATAGCTGACCCCCTCATGGCTGGTGGGGTAACTTTAAAGAAGCAGCAGGATAGGTGGAGATAGCAAAGGTCCTAAGCTCCACAGAATGAATGCAGTAGAAGCAGGGAGATCCTTGCACTACAGGTTATCAGGTACAGCTTCCTCTTCAGCAAGGAAAACAGTGAGTACCACAGTTGTGACATCACCAAAACTCACCCCAAATCTGGTGAGACCAGTAGTCAGAGGCTGCAGTGCCTTAGATGATCTCACAAGGCAGATGTACAGCTATGAGGCTCAAGGCACAGAAAGTGCTCTGCTATTTCTTATGAAAACAAGTACATTTTTGGGGGGTACTGCTTAAACACAATTAACATTTCCCTATAACACAGAAAATGTTCATTTTCTAAGTTAAAGCCAAGTTCCACCCAAAAGTGGAACTTCCGCTCGTTGTACTCCTTCTCCCCTCCGATGCCACATTTAGCACCTTTTGGGGAGGGGGGGGGGGTGTACAGGATACCTGTCTTTCACAGGTATCCTGTCCTCACTTCCAGGAGCCTCAGCCGTGGTTATTTGCGTCATCGCTGGGGCTCTTTCCTCCCCGGCCACTGGGCCAGTAGGAGAGAGGAGCGGAGCCTCGTGCACAAGCAGTAGGGTTCCCGGCGTGAACCGTAAGGCTACACTGCCGGGTTCCCTTACTTGCAATGGAGGTGGCATGCACCCGACAGCTGCGGTGCCGACATGGCTGGACTCCAGGACAGGTAAGTGTCCGATTATTAAAAGTCAGCAGCTGTAGTATGTGCAGCTGCTGGCTTTTAATTTTTGCAGCAGTGGGCGGACCTCCGCTTTAAGTTCCACTTTAATTCCACAACATGTTCTTTAAAATCTGAAATTTTAACAATGTTACCATGGCAGGGAAAGATTAGGTTTACAGAAGTAATTTATTACCCACTAAGGTTCTGAGAAACCTGTTTCAAGACCTGCAGAACACATACTGAAGAAAGAAGAACAAAAAACAAAACTATATACAAGGTAAAAAGTCCCCTGTGATATCCTCTTTGGTACAGGTGTTGTGAAGGAAGTCATGCGGGACTTTTCTTCTCCTACTTAACCTTTCACTGTTCCCTACAGCTTTATCTTTCCAGATTCCACACACTTTACTAATGCAACTGTAAGGCTTAAAACGAACCTGTCAAAAATATAGCAAAACTAAACCCCTCCTGTCCTTTACAGCCAAGGAAGCTGCTCCTCTGTTTGATCTGCATGGTGCTGCACATGTGATCGGTTATGACACCAGTCATTTGATGACTTGATAGTTGGGTTGAGCGCACAAGCAACTTTGACAGTTATCATTCATGACATGCCTTTGAATGTAACTTCTTAGGGAAATCACTAAATCAACTGGCTTATTTCTGCTTTAAAGCGGACCTTCACACTAAAATGTAACTTTGCTCCCCTAACACTAAAGCTCCGCTTTCAACATGAAAATCCCCTTGCTTTCTTTTTGTTACTCATGTAGGTACTGGCCAGCTCCCATCCTACATTCTTGCCTAGGGGAAATTGATGTGCTCCACTCCTGGTGCCTCCTGGGATCTGAACATCACATATCCCAAGTTGTTTTGGCTTCCATAGAGGAGAGGGCAGACATAGGGGGGCCAACTGCTTGAACCCAGAAAGGGCACCACATGAGATGTCAGAGAAGGCAATGGGACTTGCACATGGCAGCAGAACGCGGATCACAGGAGGACAACGCTGGATTCGAGGGGCATGTAAATTAAGGACAACCCAAAATTAGGTCAGAGAGAGGGACATGAAGTTCCTCTGAAGTTCCTCTTTGAAGTTTTGCCGTTTTATTTCTTATTAACAAGATTTCTGTTCATTTTCCTCCTGAAGACACATCAGGAAGTCAGAAAAGATCTGTCCTAGGTGAAGGGAAATCCCCTCTTAGACAGTTGTCACCACTGGACTATTTCATTTTACGGTACCTCCTGTTCAAATGACAATCATTACATTTTGGTTCGCTCATCATTTTCCTTTCAGTGACTGTGGACACCAAGACCACCGCAGCAAGGTCACAGACAGAAAGGAAAATCAGCTGTGAAGCATGGAAATGTACTAACAGGAGGAGAGAGCAGATTGAGCACAGGAGTGTGAACTGCTGTTCTTTCACTATCCAATCACAGACTAGGGACAGTAAGGTGACCTAGCTTTCTTCTTTAACTGCAGCAGAGAAAAGTCAGCTCTCAAGGCTGCCTTTGCTGTCTGCCATGACTGTTTAAAATCTTAAGACCGAATGGAAAAAATTACCAGTTCCCATATATGCCTTTCCTCTGTGTATTTAGGAGTTTGCCTGGATTTCAGGTAGTCCTCCAGGGTGGCTTCTATATGTCACAGCAGAGACTCCTATACTGTGACAAAGGCAGCAACTGCCAGACTCCCAGGAACAGCACTAGTTCCAGGACAGAGACCGCGGACCTTAAAGCGGGGGCTCCACCTATCTATCGTTTTTTTTTTTTTTGGAGTTCATTCACAAACTTTTCTTCTCATGATTATCTACTCACATGTTCTGTGTAATAAGTCCGTCTGTGTCCAATTTCGTTGTAAAGAATATCTTATAAAATTCACTGAAGGCGGTTTCCATCTTCATTGTGGGCATTTGAAGCCCACAAGCATGTATTTCCTGGATGCGGTGAATGCTGTGCTCCCAGCATTCACCGAGATGTTGTGATGATGCTGTTGCACAATGCATGCTGGGAAGCCTGAGACTAGCTCCCAGGGGACTGTGGGAGGTCTGGGAGAAGCTAGAAACACGCCTACTCCCATGGGAGGAAAACCAGGAAGTGCTAAAGAAGACTAGAAAAAAAAAGGTAATTACGGCGATTTAAATTTTTTTACACAGCATGTCAGCATCTGGGCAAGGAAGAGAATGCATAGAGATAATGTTCAAAATTTGGGTGGAACCCCGCTTTAACAACTTCAGCCCCCGGAAGATTTGGCTGCTCAATGACCAGGCCATTTTTTTGTGATACGGCACTGTGTCGCTTTAACTGACAATTGCGCGGTCGTGCAACGTTGTACCCACACAAAATTGACGTTCTTTTTTTCCCACAAATAGAGCTTTCTTTTGGTGGTATTTGATCATCTCTGCAGTTTTAATTTTTTTGTTCTATAAACAAAAAAAAGAGCGACAATTTTGAAAAAAAAATCCACAATATTTTGTACTTTTTGGTATAATAAATATCCCCAATTAAAAAAAAAAAAAGTAAATTTTTTCCTCAGTTTAGGCCGACATGTATTCTTCTACATATTTTTGGTAATAAAAATCACAACAAGCCTATATTGATTGGTTTGCGCAAAAGTTATAGCGTCTACAAAATAGGGGAAAGATTGTTGGCATTTTTATTATTATTTTTTTTTTTTTACTAGTAATGCCGGTGATCAGCAATTTTTATGGGGACTGCGACATTATGGCAGACAGATCAGGCACGTTTAAGACATTTTTGGGACCACTGACAATTATACAGCGATCAGTGCTATAAAAATGCACTGATTACTGTGTAAATGTCACTGGTAGAAAAGGGGTTAACACTAGGGGGCGATCAAGGGGTTAACTGTGTTTCCTAGTGTGTGTTTCTAACTGTAGGGGGATGGGAGTGACTGGAGGAAATGACAGTTCGTGGTTCCTAGCTATTAGGAACTCACAATCTGTCTCTTCTCGCCTCACAAAACAGGGATGTGTGTGTTTACACACACACACACACACATCCCTGTTCTGGCTCTCGTGCCCGAGATCGCGCGTGACTGGCGGTCATCGCGACCACCGGCCACGTGCATCGGCACCCCCGCAACGCAGTGGGCGCACACGCGCACCTGCTATCCTGCTTAAAGGGACCGACGTACAGCTACGACGGTTTGCGGGATCGTGCCGACGTATAATGACAGCGTTGCTGGTCGGCAAGCGGTTAAAGCGGTTTCAATCAACATTGATTATTTTTGATCCTCATGCTGCTAGTATTAGAAAATAGATAGGAAAGTATATTATATTTACTTGTTTTAAACCTTTTTTTTAACATTTCTTCAGTTACTTCCTGGTTTTTAGCCCAGGCAAATTATGTCATACATCCCAGGAGTCTTCAGGAGGGAAGGAGGGGCTTTCTCAGCCAAGCACACGGTCCTTCTTACATGCCTTAGCTAACGGCAGATGGACTCCAGAAGGTAAATGCTACATGAATCATCTGCCCTTACTCAAGATGGTCAAGGCCAGAAATGCTAGGGGGGTGATTTTCAAGTTGATTTCTTAACAAAATAATACATGGATGGATAGAGGGAGTTTGCTTTGAATATTAAAAGTGAACTAAATAGTGTTTTTGGTTTGTGGTGTGGGGATGCCGTGAAGATCCACTTTAACCACTTCAATACCGGCGTATTGTAATATGACGTCCACAGATGGGATCTCCCATCCTGGGTGGACGTCATATGACGGTCTCGGGTTCCCGGCCATCTAGGGGGCGCGTGCGCGCACACCCGCCGCGTTGCTCTGGACCCGGTGCATGTGCCAGGCAGCCGCGATGTCCGCCGGGCACCCGCGATTGCCCGTTAACCGGGCCGGACCATGGATCTGTGTGTGTAAACACAGAGATCCACGTCCTGTCAGGTGAGAGGAGAGCGATCTGTGTTCCCAGTACAGCGGAACACTGATCGGTCTCCTCCCCTTGTACGTCCCCTCTCCCTACAGTTAGAAGCATTCCCTAGGAAACACATTTAACCCCTCCTCTCCCCCTAGTGGTTAACCCCTTCACTGCCTGTCACATTTACACAGTAATCAATGCAATTTTATAGCATTGATCGCTGTATAAATGTGAATGGTCCCAAAAATGTGTCAAAAGTGTCCTATGTGTCCGCCATAATGTCGCAGTCGTGAAAAAAAAAAATCGCGATCGCCGCTATTACTAGTAAAAAAATAAAATAAATAATTTTTTTTAAAAAATGCCATAAATCTATCCCGTATTTTGTAGACGCTATAACTTTTGCGCAAACCAATCAATATACGCTTATTGCGATTTTTTTTACCAAAAATATATAGAAGAATACATATCGGCCTAAATTGAGAAAAAAATTTGTTTTTTTAAAAAAAAATTGGGATATTTATTATAGCAAAAAGTAAAAAATATTGTGTTTTTTTTCAAAATTGTCGCTCTTCTTTTGTTTATAGCGCAAAAAATAAAAACCACAGAGGTGATCAAATACCACCAAAAGAAAGCTCTATTTGTGGGAAAAAAAGGACGTCAATTTTGTTTGGGTACAACATCGCACGACCGCGCAATTGTCGTTTAAAGTGTGACAGCGCTAAAAACTAAAAATTGGTCTGGGAAGGAAGGGGGTGAAAATGCCCGGTATTGAACCGGTTAAATACCAGGGTAAAAAGGTAGATTTTAGCAGAAAAGTTCTCTACCCTTTTGTTAGAAATAATCAAAAGAACAATGCCTGATTATTACCAATGAGACTCTGTAAGTGAAAAAACATATTTCTCCATTGTGAATCATGTTAGTACCATGCCCGGAGTCAGATAATTACGGAGACGGATGTAGGCTAGAGACAATATTCCACTTGATTCAGCAGGAGTAGACTTCCTTTTAATTTCAGGACTCACCGTTTGCTTAAACTGTGAGTAACGGGAAGAAATTGAGCAACACACCTTAATATTCTCACTAACTGTTGCTCAAGGATTTCATGATAACATTTTATAAATGGTGAATGGATCCTCTAATGTGGAAAAAGAATTGAGTCAGCCAATAAAATGGTCACATACCAGGAGAAGCAACCATCTGGAGGGCCTTACAGATTTTGTTTGATTTGACATGGTTGCGGCCCCAAAGTCGGGTCACAAAACGTCATTCTCTGCTGCAGAAAAGTGCTTGACATTTTCCGACCCGATTTTGGGGCCCCATATCTAGGGGCCACTTGGTGCTAGGAACCCCATATTTGGAGTGCGAACACATTTCGACTATAACATATCCAAATTTGGGGTTCCTAGCACCAAGTGGCCCCAAGATACGGAGCCCCAAAGTTGGGTCGCAAAATGTCATTCTCTACTCTGCAGATGCTTCTAGACGCAAACGCGGTAAAACGCAGCTAAACGCGGCATGCAAACGCGGCAAAACGGGCGTTTCTAAACGCCGGTTTCAGCTTTTAAAAACATGTGTTCAGCAGAGTTTGCACCGGCGTCTCGTGTGCATGAGGCCTTAAGAACACACACCTGAGATGATTGTAGGAATTCTTGAATCTGCTTCAAAAGGGCAATTTGGATGAAATAAACAAATATGTTCAGAGGGGTAAAGAATCATTTTAACCACTTAACCAACAGAGGGGGTTTTACCCCCTTCATGACCAGGGCATTTTTTACTATTCAGCACTGTTCTACTTTAAAGTGGTTGTAACCCTAAAAAAAAAAAAAAAATCCTGTTATTATTATTATTCATCATTTATATAGCGCCAACAGTTTACACAGCGCTTTACAATGTAGAGGGGGGACAGCGCAATTACAGTACAGTTTAATACAGAAGGGACAGGAAGGCCCGACTCATAGAGCTTACATTCTAAAGGGAGGGGGTGGTGGTACAAAAGGTAATAGTTGCGGAAAATGATTTGATGGGGTTGTTAGGTGGGTGTGGGATAGGCTTCCCTGAATAAGTCCTGTTCCTTTAACACATGTTAAACCGCATAGTGCTTGTGCGTGTCATTTGTCCCTTTGTATACTTTAAAAAACCTGGTCGATCCTGCCTGTTCCTGTGTCCACCTATGTAAACTGACCACAGTAATCAAGGCTGCTGATCCATGATACCGTGGTCAGTTTACGTGCCTTTGTCATCCCCCTGCTCTCCTCTCTCCCTGCCTGTCAGCTTAGTCTGTGTGTCAGTCCTCTCCTCCCCTCCTCTCTTGCCCATATAGCTGTATTGTGATTCATGACAGAACATGTAATCACCTCCCTTACATGAAGATTTAATGTGCAGTATCTGTAGTTTTTAAAAAAGATTCCGCAAAGTACCTTCATTGTAGCGCCGCTGGGCGTTCACGTGACCTACCACCGCTCTCCTCCCAGCTGATGTCAGCGGAGAAACACAGCCACTCCCACTGTAGTGCTCGGATCTAGGGGGGGCGCCGGCAAGTCTCGTGAGCACCCAGGGGTGTTGTAAAAAGAAGGTATTTTGTGGAATCTTTTTCAAAAACTACAGATACTGCACATCAAATCTTCATGTAAGAGAGGTGATTACATGTTTTATCACTAGTGACTTTACAACTACTTTAACTGGCAATTGCGCGCTCATACAACGCTGTACCCAATTGAGAATTTACATTTTCGCACAAATAGTACTTTCTTTTGGAGGTATTGGATCACCACTATTTTTTATTGTATAAAATGAAAAAAAAAAATTGAAAAAAAATAAATAGAATTCATGTCAACTGAGCAAACCCCATTGGTCCCAATACAACAGGGCAGCCAGCATGTGACCCGCAAGACAGCGGTGACTGCTACAATATGGTCTAAACAGAGCTCTGATGTTTCACCTTTGAGACAGAGAAAGGAGATTGCAGACACAGCCCTCTATCTCCATCTCTGCAGCTGCACAGAATGAATGGACAGGAGTATCAGTATGTACATCAGTATGGAGTATCAGTATGTACATCAGTATGGAGTATCAGTATGTACATCAGTATGGAGTATCAGTATGTACATCAGTATGGAGTATCAGTATGTACATCAGTATGGATCACTCAGTGTGTCCATTCAGAAATGAAAGAGGCCGGTAAATGACATATTTTCCCAGCCCCTTCCCTGCTCTCTATCCTGACACATCTCCTCCAGCAGCTGGTGGGAGAGGGGAGTGGGGAAGGCAAGAGCGCGGGGGGGGGACCAGGGGGGAACACAGAGGCCCGGGGGCAGCAGAATTGGAGGGGCAGCATATAGAGGAGCCAATGCCCTCCATCTTCCTCCTGCAGCCAATGAATGCCTATGGTAGGGAGGAGGAGATGCAGGCTTCCAGCAGCTGCAGGAGGAAGATGGAAGGCATAGATTTCTATTATATGCCACCCCTGCTGCTCCACCTATCCAGGTGTACTGGGGAATCCAAATGGGCCCTCTGGAGCATGGGGCCGGGTCCCAATTGCAACCCCTGTAGTTACACCCCTGTCCCTCGCACTCTAGTGGTGGACTGTCCCTCTGTGTCAATGCATCTAGTGCAGGGCTATGGACCCTGCTTTGGTCTTGATGACATCAGAATCAAGACTGCTAAAGTGTGGGGGAGAAGACACTGTGGGGATAGGTCTAGCTGCAGAAAGGAGAGGAGGGACGGGCAAGTAAATCTTATTTTATTGTTCACCTAGACCAGGGGTATCCAAACTGTGGCCCGGGGGCTGGATGCGGCCCTTTGCTAGCCTTCATCCGGCCCTTGGGGCACTATTGCTCCCAATGCAATGAGGCACTATTCCTCCCACTGACACCAACAATGGGGCACTATTTCTTCCACTAATACCAATGATGGTGCATTACTCCCCCTCCTACTGACCACCAACACTGAGGCCGTGTTTGTTCTCACTGGTGCTCGGCCCAGGGCATTTTCTACCCCCACTGGCTAGAATCCGGCCCCCTAGGGTCTAAAGGACAGTAAACTGGCCCTTTGTTTGAAAAGTCTGGAGACCCCCTGCCCTAGACCAAATTGAATGATTAACCCAGGCTGTTGCCCAGAGTTGGGCTTTAAATATACTTCAAAATGGTATAGGGATATTCATCTTCTGTACCCTCCTAGCTACAGTAAATCCTCCCTATGACGCTCCTCGATTGACTGGCCTAGGAAAAACCACCAAAAGTGATCTTCACGGTTCTATCAGAATCCTCAACCACACAGAGACAAGAGGCTGCAGTGCCGTGTAAAGAACCCCGTGAGAAGATTGCTAAATCTGGCCGCAGTGATTGCATAAAACGTGGAATTAAATATGGAAACGCAGAACTCCATAAAGCAGAACCTTTTATTAAATGCGACTCAGCTAAACCTTAAACTCAAACTGAAAGTTACCAAACAGCAGATGATTTTCTCTCCCTTGTATCCACACTGTGACACGGAGTGAGCAATGCATGACATCACTGATCAAACAAAAGCAACTTCTGTGCAATGGGGCGATTGTAAAGCTATTGCGAAAGAATTGTGCAACCAAATACTTAGCTAATTATTGCAAGATCAAATAACTGTTGCCATGGTTACTGCTCGGTGTTTCCCATAACAATATTTATCTATTTCATAAATCTGCGTGACAAAAAGAAATAAACGTTTTACTGTAACCTCTGTCCTATGGAGGCAGGCGTTCATTAGTCATCTCATCCCGGAGGTTAATTACTTTCTCTGGATCTTCCTTGACATTCGCTTTAAGCAAACCTGTGCAAACAAGGGGCGGCGAAAAAAATACGCAGGCTGCCATTACGGACATCTTCTTTTGAAAATGCTTGTTGCTTAGCTGCCATTGCTGGTTTGATGTCCCAGAACTTGGAAAATAAATGTAGATTGAGAGTTCTGACATCACTATAGTGTTCACGCCGGTCTTCCGGGTGGCTGCCCTTCTGCATAATAAACATAGGGGGGCGCTCACTCAGCATAGCTGCCATTCGCAGGAACCTTGTATATATTTTTTTTCAATTATTACAAGGCGTTCTCTGATTGGATGAGTTGGAGAGGTGGGACTGTGATGTCATAATGTGCAGAACCCTGAGGGACCCCAAAGCTGGGTCATGTGATCTGATGCTGCATCGGCAGTGTGCTGGGATGCCGACATTAGCAAAGCCTCCAATGAAATCAAATGACAAAACTGTGCTGCATCAGGTCACATGACTAGCTTTTAAAGCACAAGCTTTCTACAGCTTAAAAGGAAGATTCTGTCGACTTTCAAACCTGTACCCTGCATGCAAACGGTATTAAAACCAAAACTCTAATATATTACCGCTTATTAAATCTTAGTTGTGGTGCCTGCATTCGTTTTCTTTTGATGTAGGCTTTTTTTCCACCTAGTGATCCAGCCAGTAAGTCTGTTATCTTTCAACTACCTTTAAGGCTGGGTTCAAACCATTGCAAATTGGATGCAGGTTCCCCGCATCCAATTTGCAATAGCAGGAGATTTTGACCGGCTCTCTATGGAGCCGGTTCACATATGTCCGCTATACAAGAAAAAGAACCGCTGCTCCAGGTGTATAAAGATAAGGCTGAGGGAAGTATCTTGCAGAGTGCTAGCCCGGGCCTGACCTCCGAGGGAAACTTGGAAAGAAGAAAGAAATGGCTGTACATCCAGAACTTCCGATTGCCTTTTAATTTGTTTCACAAAGATAACACCAAAGACACCAAACTGTGGTCACGTAGACGCGTTTCACACATACATCTTGTACTTAATCATTAATTCACATGTATGTGTGAAACAATCTGGCAATCAATTGAATCGCGGGCATCTGATTCTGCCCGCGATTCAAGACGCTCAGGTGTGAACAGAGCTACTCTTCCCTGCACTACTCTAAGACCCCTTTCACACTGGGGCGGTTTGCACTAAATATAGCGCCTGCAAAACGACCCGAAAGTGCCGCTGCTTTGTCTCCAGTGTGAAAGCCTCGAGGGCTTTCACGCTGGAGGGGTGCGCTAGCAGGACGGGAAAAAAAGTCCTGCTAGCAGCATCTTCGGACCGGTGAAAGAGCGGTGTATACGCCGCTCCTGCCCACTGAAATCAATGGGGCAGCGCGGCTATACCGCCAACAAAGCGCCTCTGTTGAGACGCTTTGCGGTAGTCTTTAACCCTTTCTCGGCCGCTAGTGGAGGGGTAAAACCGCCCCACTAGTGGCCGAATACCGCCGCTAAAATGACAGTAAAGCGTCGCTGATAATGGCGGCGCTTTACCGCCAACACACCTCCCGCCCCAGTGTGAAAGGGGCCTAAAGAGGAACCCCCCCCTTACTATCAATAATACAATGTTTAAATCTTAAAAACTGTCCTTGTATAAAAAAAAACAAACAAAAACAAAACAAGAAAAACCCCAAAACATACTTACTAGTCCATGGAGTCCAGCATTATCTTGCTGGTAGGGAAAGTTCTCCCACACTGCTCCTCTCTGGTGCCGCCATCTTGAATTAATTTCCAGTGCATGTGCAGACACGCCGCAGGGATCTTTGCCAGGTCTGCGGTACCTGGCAGATTCCCACGGGTTGTCTGCATATGTGCCGGACCCCTTTTTGCATGCGCAGGCATACAGAAATCCCGGGAGGCAGCTCACAGGACCATGCACATGTGCAGAAACGCCACAATGGATACTGGAGCGACCCGCAGAGTTCCTGCACGAAGTCTGGGTACGTCAAAGGTGAAAATAATGGACCTCAACTTTAGGGGGAAAAAAATACTTAGTTTAAATTTTTTTTTTTTGCAATTCTGTTATATGGAGGGGGGAGGAGGAAGGCGGAAGAGGAAGAGGAACATTAAAAAGGGTGAAGATTCGCTTTATTGTATTGGGTGGAATTAAAATCTTGGTAAATACACAAAACACTCAAGTTTTACTACATATCTTCACGGTTCCTTGACTGACACTTGCATGATTGCCAAAGTGCACAAAATCTGCTCCCCGGGCCAGAAAACATTGCATAACAGATAAAAAATGCTGTGATATCACTTCATCTGAAAGAGTACATGTCTTGAAAGTCGAGTGTCTGCAGGTCGCCCAGCACTTGAAGCACATGAAAAAAAGCTACTTGTCACCTTTACATAACTGCTGACAACCTCTGACTATCTAATAAAACATTTCCCAGACTCCTCTGCTTCTAACGCTGGCATTGTGAATGACTGCGCAGCCTTCCAAATCCTATACAAGATGTGTGTCTTGTGACAATATATACCAAACTATGACTATTAGACCAGAGGTGGTGCAGGCACTGATAAAGGCATAGTCCACCTTCTGCAAAAGTGCACTCACATGTACACCCGGGCCAGTTCTGACATTTCTCTCCTACGAGTAACTATCATCATTTGTTTGCTGAAAAATTACTTAAAACCCCCAATTATATATATCTATATCCTAGAGAATAAAATGAGGGTGTTATACTTTATGTCACATGATAGTTTCACAGCGTTTTTTGAAAAATAAATTTTATTAAATTATAGTCAACACAAACACAATATAATGCCCAATTCCGTGGACACAATATAAAACAAGATGTCATGCCGAGTAAATAGATACCAAACATGTCATGCTTCAAATTGTTACGGTTCCAAACTACAGTACCTAAAAATTTCCATAAGCGACACTTTAAAAGCCTTTACAGGTTACCAGTTTAGGCCCCATTCACACCTGAGTGAAGCGTTTTCAGGCAGAAAGTCGCACAATTTTACAGCGTCTTTGTACAGGTCAAAAGGTCACCAATGTAAAAAACAGAAAAACGCCCCAAATCTGCCTAAAAAAAAAAGTTCCAGAATCTGTTTGAGCTTCAGGCTTTTTGGGGCTTCTGGCTTCAGGCGTTTTGTAGTGGAGATGTGAACCATCTCCATAGAGAATAATTGATTTTTTTTTTCCCCTCCAGCGTTTTGTAGCTTCAGGCTTCAAGCTACAAAATGCTCAGGTGTGAATGGGGCCTTATGCCGTGTACACACGGTCGGACTTGCCAACGGGATAACCTCCGTCGGCATTTCTGACAGAAAAAGTTAGAACATGTTCTCTATCTAAGTCAGTCGGAAATTCCGACAGAAAAAGTCTGATAGGGCATACACACGGTCGGAATATCCGACCAAAAGCTCCCATCTGATTTTTTCTTTCGGAAATGCCGACCGTGTGTACGGGGCATAAGTGTTACAAAGGAGGTCTGGTGCTAGAATGACTGCTCTTACACTGATGTCACAAGCAGCTGCAGGCATCATCCTGAATCACCACTGAAATGCTACAATGTCATAGGACGTCCTACAGGCGGCAAGTGGTTAAAAAATCCACTATAAAAGAGAAACATGGGAATTTTTTTTTTTTTTTTTAAATCATACTTACCTCGGATCTGATGCAGCATCTGTCACTCGCTGGCTCTAAGATCGAGAACCATATCGATCAAACACCACTGATCACTCGGTTCTCAGAGCTCTGCCCCCCCCCCCCCCACTGGAGTGCTGGGCTGTGGAGGGAGCGGAAGCTGCTGGCTCAGCCTCTCAGCGGTTCGAGGCTGAGCCGGGTGCCGGTCCAGGCATGTGGGTGGATCCCGTCCATATGGTTGCAATGTTTCCCCAACCTGGACCGGCTCTGTGACGTCAGCCGACAGTGGACTTCAGCCCGCTGTCTGCTGAAAACGGGTCACAGGAGTGCAGAACAAACTGCACTCCTGTGATCCACAGGAGAAGTACAGCCAAACAAGCTTTGGCTGTACTTCTCCCTTAAGAACACATGCCAAGGTTGCAAAAGTCGGTTCAGGGGTTAAGGTTTGCTTTACATTTACGCATTAAGCAGTTAAAGTCCATCTAAAACTAAATGCCCAACAAAGACTACCCTGTCTAAAGGGTGACAACGCTGCTGTGTGAATTAACTGGAGAGCAAACAGTTTAGTCACCCTTTTACTACTTGCAGGAAAAACATGTAACAAAACTATGTTATGGGGGTGAGGGAAAACTGCTGCATTAATAATAATGACTTATTGTAGCATACAGTATATTTTTATTTTTTATTTTAACATCAGATTTAACGTTGGCACCACTCGCTGCAATATTGAAGACCTCCCACCCGCCATTGAAGGGTGAGGAGCAAGAAGACCAAGGGACATCACCAAACCAAGCAAAAGGACCCCAAAAAAGTATGTATTCAGTAAATTCCTTTTAAACTGGTATGAGAGGGGAATGTGGCCTTTTAAAACCAGTGTGCGCTGCTTTGGTTCCCATGGGGTGTCATGAGCACCGGACTTAACTTGTCCTGGATCATAAGTTGCCATAGTGTGGGTGGGACACTCAGCAGCAACATAACAACCAATGACTCTCTAGGGCCTGACTCATGGCACCATTCATTGCTATGATGTTGGGAGCCAGGCTGTCCACATCATGGCAACACCTGATATGGATCCAGGGCAGCCGGCATGCACCCGCAGAATTCAGGAGAAGTTATGGAAGTCTGGCTTCCCCGGACCTGCTCCACCTCCTGCCTTCTGCCACATTGAATGAAAAGAACTCACCGCTTTAGGTGTAACTGATACGCCCACTGGAACACACACCTGATGCTAGCCCCAGCTCGCCTCCGTGGTAAATTGTCAAAGTAAGAAATGGCTGCACCTCACGTGGGCTCCAAGTAAAGAAGTCCAAGTTGGTAATGATTATGCACATTTCTGTTGTGTGAGACATGTCTACATTGACCACTGCTGGTGTCCTCTGGTGTCATTTTGGATATTTTCATATTTCAATAAACTTTACTTGAAGCCCACGTGAGGTTCAGCCGTTTCTTATTTTGACCTCTACCACACTGCTGGAGTCAAAAGGTAGAGCTCTGATGTGAAGAGGGAACAGTGTGACTGGGGGGGATCTGTGATGGGGATACTCTGTGGTGATGAGGGGCTGTGACGTGTTGGGGAGACACTGTGGTGATTAGGGGGGGGTAAACTATGTGGTGATGGGGGTACTTTGATATGATAAGGGGCCTCCCTTGTATAGAGAGGCCTCTAATGTAATGGTGGGACCTGGGATGTGAAAGGGAACTTCTGATGTTATGGGAGGACCCTATGATATAAAAGGGGCATCTGGTGTGAAGTTAATTTCATCATGGTGTCTATGTGTCTGTGTCTATGTGTATTGTACCAGGCTCTATGTGTATTGTACCAGGTTTCCCATTCATGACATTTAAGTTTTTTTTACATTTTAGACCCAGGTGCCTCAAGATTTTGCAATATTTTTAAAGGGTGCCATGATTAAAAAAAGTGGAGAAAGGCGGTTTTAAAATACCAGAGTTCTGCGTGAAAATTTCACGGTTTTCAAAAAACGAATCAATGATTTCATCGATGATTCATCACTGATCCCTATGGAGACCTTCTGTACTTATCCTACTTGCTTTTTCTTGGCACACTCCATGCCCTGCAGATGATGATTTTAGCCTGAAATCCTTGAATAAATTTGCAGACATTTGCTCCGAGCACCAGGCACTGCAAAGTTTTAGAACCTGAGCTGATAACTTATAAAAACGAAGAATGCCACAAATGAAAACAGACAGCCCGGAAGCAGCACTCCGACATTCCCCACAATAACCAAAAACACTTAGGAGACTTGCATAATACATTTATATAAAAGCAATTAGAGCACGGCTCTGCTACATAAATTATAACTTCCGCAGTGCTTTCAGACAGAAGAGAAATCACCTTTTTCATACTCCTAAATCAAATTACTGTCTTTATGGAAGGTTTTCTTACATTGCCTGTCCAGCGGCCTACAATGTGCACATGAGGTCATCATTTTCACCTCCAGACTCCTGCTCTGTCGCTAGTTAGGGATGCCGGATTTATTTCCAGGGTCACTCGGCCCAAACTGAACACAATACTGTGAGATTGATACCAGGAGCTTGGTCACCCTGCTCTAAGATTCTGTTTTCCATCCAGGAGTGGCATTAGTTTACCAGTCTACCGTCTCCCTTATGTCAGCAGTCCGGGAACCCCCTTTGATAACTTGTTTGTAATTCAGGAGAGGTATTCAGAAACACGCCCACTTTACGTTTGCACAGGCAGAAAACCTGAGTCAAATGGTCAGTACGAAGGCTTGCCACAGGATGGCAGATATCTTCCAAAACATGACTGGCTGACAGATATCTTCCCGTCCTTACATGACCCAAACCAGTGCCAAGACCTGCTGCCAAAAGCAGGGCACAAACAGTGCTCGTGATCCTTCACTCCCTAGAATTGAAAAGTGTCAGAACCGGCTTGCAGGGAGAATTTCTAACAGGTTACATAATCTTCCTGGGTGATCAAAAGCTATTCAGACTGGCAGACAAGCTTGTTATCGCCCTCTAGAAGGTCAAAAATGGCCAAATAATCACAAATGATGTTTAAAACCAGGAACATAATCTACTTTTATATTGCTGTCTATATATCAACCTAAGGTCATGGCTGTCGATCAGATTCAAACCTGCCTGCTAGTAAAGCTTAAAAGAGAAGCATTAGCTTGTGAAAAAAAAAATTATTTATACTCACCTAGATGGATGCAGTATTGATCCGATGTTGCATCTGTCCCCTGCCACATCTAAGACTGAGAACCAAGCTATCAAAGACCGCTGATCACTCAGTTCTCAGCATTCTGTGAACAGAGAGCCAGTGACTGCCAGTTGCTCTGCCGCTCCAGCTCCACTGGGCTGTGGAGCGGGCAGGAGCGTCTGGCTCAGGCCCTCAGCAGATCGCTGAGAGCCTGAGCCAGCTATTGGTCCAGGCATGTGGATCCAGACTGTAAAGTTGAATGACGTCAGCCGACAGCAGATTTTAACCTGCTGTCAGCTGAAAATGGGTCACAGGAGAACAAACTGCACTCCTGCGATCACCAGAAGAAATATAGCCAAAATAGCTGACTACTTTATTAGTTTTTTCAGGCACCCCCATTAAAGTCTATGGAGCCAAAACATGTAATTCTGCCCCAAAGAAGCTCATGTACTTTTGATCCTCATACAACAATGGAAAAACTCAGGTGTGAACAAGCCTATTGAGGATAATGGTAACCTTCATCTTAAGGGGCTGTCGCACGACAGGAAACGCACAACAAAACACTCATGTGTAAATGGGGGCTAGTACTCCACCAACATACCAAATTTACCTACTGATCCTGCCAACCAAACTGTCCTTCCTCCACTTCCTTTCATTAGGTAACAATTTTGCTCCACTGCTTTTCAATTCATGGCACTGTTGTCACCTTTGCCTCTGCTGTACTTGCTTGGACTGCAGAGGCAAGGGGGGAACGTGGTGACGCAACATGAAGCATGTCTATTACAGTAATCACTGCTGTTTAATAGGCCTCCAGCTTCTTAATCAGCCACTGGCCACCATGCTTGTGTAGCACCCTGGTCTTAGGCAGGGTTGCTGACAAATTTAGTTTTTTAGGTGGTAACCAGCCTGGCTGATTGTTAGGGAGATCCACGGACCTTTTCCTAAATCTGGGTTTGATGCACCTCTCTCTTCTGTCTTTAGGTGGCATTGTTACCTGTGGCATTCAATGGACAAGGGCATAGTAAATCTGGACTAGGAGTGGATGGGTTGTCTCAGCCAATTGGCAGAGGTTTCTTTGCTCTTGGCCTGCTGGGAGAGCCTATTCATTCGGGAGGAGTTAGGTCATCGGGGTTCTGTGCCACCTGGACGGCTGTCTGGGTGGACCTGTGTTGAAAAGCTCCCCGCTGGTAGGCCAGAAGCCTGAGGCCTATCCAGCAAGAACCAGAGTTAGAGGTAAAGGGGACACAGTCGCCAGCAAGGGAAATCTCTCCTGTTATCAGAGGCCAGGTTCTGTGGAGACTGAAGAAGTACCAGAGCAGCCTTTTTTCACTAGCTAGGGCTGTTGAAGAAGTTGGGAAAGCTTCAGCAGAGCCAAGTCAGGGACCCAGCGGGACAGTGTGGGTGACACTTGGAAGCCACAGCGAATTAGTTGTGGAGGAGCTCAAGGTACCCAGTAGTGGCTAGGATCTGAAGAGTCTAGTGAGAGACTGGGAGCTCTGTGAAAGGATCTACAAAAGGATACTGTGAGTTGTGATCTGCATTGAAGTTGAAGTTACAAGTTCAGTTGCTATAGGAGACAGCAGTCTACAGATACAGTTTGCTGCCATTCAACCTAAAGGCCCTTGAAGTGTATAGCTGTTCTTCTATTCCTATTTTTGTCTCGGAGTCTGCAAAGCATTTTTGCATCTGCCTAAGGGTGTTCAGGCCCTAACCCTCTCTCCCCAGTTCTGTTAAGAGACAATAAATCTCTTTTTGCATTCTCAAAGTGTCTGGCACCCAACTTACTCTATCTACACCACACACACTATGCCTAGTAACCCGCACTGTGAAGATGGATGTCAGCTTTCCTTGACTCTGGAGGTCACCATTAGGCCTTTGGAGGTCCACTTGCGGTGATACTTATTGCAAGTGCCATAGAAGCTGTACTTTACGCCAAAACCCTTCCACCATGAGCGTGCAAGACGAGTGACGTACAGGATTATAAAACTTGGGCAAGTCTTATTTATTCATAAAATGAGCTTACCTATTGACTTTACGGTCATTAGTATTTTTATGTAAAGAATCCTCCAGCTGTAGTTTAAGTGTAATGGCTAGTCTGTTTTCTGGAACGGAGAAAGTTTGTCTGAAACAGGCTTCATTTAATCCCAGATAACAAGCACTTGTGCTGCAAGTTTGAAATATGCTTGCTAAGCTACTGCTAGACTTGCCAGGCTTCACAAGTTTGATGCACAACTGCAGCAAGTCCACATTGCATCAAGATCAACATTTCTTCACACACATTCTGCAAGATTGCTGCAAGTTCTGGTTCAGTTATGTTGTGCCAATAGTCATCCCACCACAGGGGTCAATGTGGTTGAATTCTCAATGCTGTAGATTTGCAGAGCTCTTGCTGTAGACCATGGTTCTCCCAACTTTCTGGTTTATTGTCCTTCAGACTTTAGGAGAGACAGATTGTGGCCAGCGGGAGTCTAAATTTTCCCGGCATCAGTGGGAGTAAACATCGCCACATTTGGTATTAGGTGGGAGGAATATTACCATGGGGGGAATAATGCCCCATTATTGGTGTCAGTGGGAGAACCAGTGCCCTATTGTTGCTTTTAGATGGCAGAATAGCGTCTCATATCAGTGGGAGTAATAGTACACCAAGGGCCAGATAAAGGCAAGCAAAGGGCCGCAGTTTGAAGACCACTGCTGTAGACTCACCACTGTATCTTTGCTCTTGCTAGAGACCTGCCACACAAATTAGCTACAAATTGGAAAAGTGTCGACTAGAACTTGTGCTTCACGTTCTCTGCAAGTGTACAACTTGCCAGTGAAAACGTGCAGCAAGTTAACAGACTTACAATTCAACACTGCCACAAATTTGTGGCAAGTTATCCTTGCTATCTGGGATGCCAAAGGACCTAAAATATACCTTACATTTCTCGACAACAGGCAGACCCAGGTCAGCAGCTATATGCTCTGCATGTTTCCCACAGGTTGGGTTTTGTCTGGAGTTATCCTTTAAAACCCACTTGTTTGTTCATAGTCTAAATTAATGAGGATTTGTGTCAGTAAACTTTTCCGTTAACCTGACCTCATATGTTCAGCATTAAGAAGTGTTGCAAGATCCTGGAACACAATGAAATCTGGAACACCCTACCTATTAGCCAGGCTCAAGTGATCTGAATCTCCTTTATGTAAACAGAAAGGCCTGACCCAGAAAAAGCTGGCCTCATTCCGGTGAAAGATCTCCTGGTAAGTGGCACAATCACCTAGGAGATACGCAAGTATAGGATGTCATCTCTTTAAAAAAGACCGACACGGATAAACACCTTTCTCCATTACAGTATCCTTTGCTGATGAAGAGTGGGCTGAATGAACCTTGTAATTAGATTTGGTAAAAGGCTCTCATTAAGGTAGAGCTGGCAAATACGACTGAACAATATCCCATTAGTTCCCCAGTCTGAGCAAAAATTAAATGCAGTTGACTGGGTTCAGCATTTAGTCCGGCAGTCTTGGAAGTACAGGTGATGTAGATTTGATCCCTCAGGAGACAGTCTGAAAGGAGTATTAGGCCCATTACACACCCCCCCAACCTTTCTGAGATGTAAAAGAGGGACACTTCTTAGCATTCATTTTGTAACCATAGGACAATCATGTACTGCGCCATTGGTCAAGCAGGCCATAAAGAATTAAAGCTAAACTCTATTCTTTGCAGATCATTGTACCTTGTATTTAAAAGGCTGTGCAGGTGCTAATGCTGTGGTGCTCTTTGTTTCTGATTTTCTCTACTCCTCACTTTGTGCCTCCAAAGTTGTAAATAAAGCCCAACTCCAGGCAAAACTCAAAATTATACACACAGGGCCGTGGATAAGGGGGTATCACTGGCCCTCCTGTATGGGGCGCAGGCAGCAGGGTGAATTGGATGTGGGTAGGGAGGGTAATTGGCCCTGCAAGGGGGCAATTACTGGAACTAATCCCCCGTATGCAGCAGCTGAAAGCTTGTTTCTCCCCCCCTCCTAATGGCTTTTAGCTGCTGCAGAGAGAGCCATACAGGGGATCAGTTCCAGTAACTGCGCCCCCCCCTCGGCCCACCAATCATCCTCCCTGTGCAGAATAGGTTTTCCCCCACTGCCCAGGCCCACCTGTGTGCCCCCCCTACCCCCGCAGTGCTACTGGCTTCCTTCCCCTGCTTCCCGCCAGCAGCTGCAAGCACACAATAGGATAACCCCGCAAAGCTGGTTTCTCCTCTCCCTCCTGATGGCTTTCAGTTGCTGCAGAGAAAGCAATACAGGGAATAAGTTCAAATAATTGCCCCCCTGCCCCACCGATCACCCTCCCTGTGCATCATACATTTCCCCTCATTGCCCAGGCCCATTTGTGTGCCACCCCCGCAGTGCTACTGGCTTCCTTCCCCTGCTTCCCGCCAGCAGATGCAAGCACACAATAGGATCCTTCAAGCTGGAGAGTAGGGGAAGGGTCCGGTAAATATATACACAATTTACCAGCCTCTTCCCTTCCTGAATGAACACAATCAGTGATCAGTACCGATCACCCACTGTGTTCATTCATACCTAACAGCAGCCTTGCTTCCACCAAAGCATTTTCCCAGTTCATGCAGAGACATCTGCCCAAATCATACTAGTATTTTTAGCATCATTTCTTGCCCTGGGAGACCATACACAGTGCAAATTTATTTTCCGCAACCACGGGTTGCAGGAAAGAAATTTGCACAATTCCCCCATCAACACAGACAGTCCTCACAGGAAAAACAGCAAATTACCATCACCCGGCAGATGGGGGGGGTTTGTGCGAGAAGGTTGGGGAAGTCGTCCCCAGTGGGAGAAGACAGTGATTATCGCTAGCAGCTAAAGCAGCCGCTTGCGATAATCAAATGCGAATCCGGCAGGCTGGTTGTACCCAAATTGATCTATCGAGATTCGAACCGTGTATGGCCAGCCTTTATGACAATAGTTAGGTGCATGGGGACCGGTCCCCACATCGTCCCCATATAGTTCTCTGTGCTCCTATGGTGACATAAACATGTCATGAAAAGTCTGGTCAGTAGGATTGTTCTACTGGCTATGTCTTCAACCTTCCTGCTAACAGTGCTGGATTTAAAAAAGTAAAAAACAGGGCAACTGCAGCCCCCTGACAGAAGGGTCCCCTCTATACAAAAATAATATAAAACAATATAAAAAATGATATAGAAATAATAAAAATAATAATAAAATAATAAAAAATATCTTCTATTTTATTAAATTCACCTTGGGAAGTAATATTTTGCCTGCCATCCTCTGTAAAATGTTTTACTCTGGACTGGTATATTGTATAGTTTTTAAAAATGAATTTTGGCAGCTCAAGCGAACCACACATAGAGCGCTTACGCTACTAAGGAAAGTGGCCTATGCCTGCATGCGTGTGACCTCCGCATGGCGTTATGTCATGCATTTTGAAAATGTGTGACTGTCATTGGGAAAGTAAACCAATTCTGTGAATGAGGCCCCCCCCCCCCCCGATCCTAAAGTGCCCTGAGCCCCCCCAAGGTCTAAATCTGGCACTGCCTGCTCCGTCTCCCGCTTGCTGTTGATGCCACACAGAAAACCCGAGAGATATGCAGACAGCTCCGCCCATGACTCCGCCTATGATTTTGGCCAAGCACAGCAAACAGTGGCCAGGAACCATTGGGTATGTAGTCCAGCAGCTCATACCCTCCTCCAGGCATCATATTATAGCTTCAAAAGTGGAGGGTATAAGATGGCTTCACAGGTAGTAAAAGATTTGTTTTCTCTTTTCTGCAACTGGTAGTTAACATTTTTTTTTAAAATACAGTGGATTTAGTGATGGGTACAAGTACTATATGGGCCAATAAGTCAGTAATCCCAGACTTGGGCTTTAAATCTATGGCTGCCTCTTGGATGAATGCAGTTGTCTCATGGAGTGAGGCCAGGGGTGTGTGACCTACAAACACAGATTACCCCCCGAAAGTGATACTAAACCTGTTTTTCCTTTAATTTTAAGTCATAAAGTCCAGGCCTACATATAATGTACTTTCTGCTTTTTTAAAAAAAAAATTCTTTCGTGGTTCTCTGGGTGGTCCCAGAGCTGCTCGCCCCGCCCCCGTTTGTGGATATCTTCTTTGCCAAGCCGGCTGCCTGCAAAAAACTACAGGAGTGGGCGGAGACAAGACCAGTCACCCTGCACAAGGAGAAAGAGCAGCAGTGAGCGGTCTTTATAACAAGAAGCTCCTGCACAGAGGTGAAATCTCACTCTGGATTACTACACAGATCTGGAGAAATACACCAAGCACATAAAAATCCAAGTAAGAATACAAATGGCGAATATACTGTATTTACAAAATGTTAGCTTATCCTGGAGCCCATCTTTAGGGAGCTCTCAGTCTGTGGGACACAGTAGTTGTTTAGTAGCCGGCAGATGGAACCACAGCCTGCAGTAGGGGAATGAAGGAATCTAACACCCCCCCACCCCCCCCAAGTGTCAGATTTTTCATTCAGCATAGCTCTGCAGGACAGCAAAGATTTGTGACATGGGTGGCATAACATGTAAGTATTATTAGTCTTCTTTTGCAAACTTTCTAGAGAGTTATTATTATTATTATACAGAATTTATATAGCGCCAACAGTTTGCGCAGTGCTTTACAACATGAGGGCAGACAGTACAATTACAATACAAATCAATACAGGAGGGGAGGGATCAGAGGGCCCTGCTCGTTAGAGCTTACAAACTAGAAGTTTCTTTAAATGTTTTGCTTCCTACAGTTTGTGTATGTTCTTCCATTGTTTGTAGGGACTTTTTCATATGAGCAGAATTTATATATATATATATATATATATATATATATACACACACAAAACACTACATGTAACCTTAAAGTGATAAAAAATAAATAACAAACATGTTATACTTACCTGCTCTGTGCAGTGGTTTTGCACAGAGCATCCCAGATCCTCCTCTTTCTCAGGTCCCCCGCCGGCGCTCCTGGCCCCTCCATCCCTCCTTGCTCTGTGGGCACCCAAGAAGGCTCACTCTCCAACTGCTGCTCTGCCTGTCCATTCACACACAGAGCCACTGCTTGGCCCCGCCCCCTCTCACTTTTGGCTCACTGGCTGCGATTGACAGCAGCAGAAGCCAATGAGGAGGGAAAGTCCCCGAAGAGCTGAGGCTCTTGTGCACATTGCTGGATCGCGATGGGGCTCAGGTAAGTATTAGGGGGGCTGGTGTAAAAAAACCTTGATTTTTACAACCAACTACTTTAAAGTGTAAGTTCACCTTTACAGAAAAATCTGTAAGGTGAACTTACACAGGTGCCCCTCCTTATCCCCCCCCCCCCCCCCCCCCCCCCGTCCCGCTGCTATCTCTGGTTCTAAGCCCTGGTATATCCGCGCCAGGAGCCCGGGGCTTAGAAATCCTCTCTCCTTTCTCGTCCTGTCTCCATAGCGGACAGGACGGTTATGCGGCTGCGGATTGGTTGGCGCAGCCCATGTGATGGCGCTGACTGATAAGAATGCTCCAAATGTCATTTGGACATTCTAGCTGAGAGGATTTCTAAGCCCCGGGCTCCTGGCGCGGATATACCGGGGCTTAGACCCGGAGATAGCGGCGGTCCAGGTCAGCGGGACCGGGGTGGGGGAGGAGGAGGACCTGTGTAAGTTCACCTTACAGAGTTTTCTGTAAAGGTGAATTTACCCTTTAAGCCCTCATGCACACAGGATGTTTTGCAAGTTCCCCTAAAAGCCTTTCCTTCTGGCAGCAGCATTTTGGCAGAAAAAACGCCTGATGCTTGTAAAAGTGTGTAACGCGTTCGGGCATGTTTACAGGCGTCAAGCACTTGCGTGTTAAATAATTTCATTGGCCAGAATAATAATTTATTCTGGCCATTGAAATTAATCAATGCTCAGATGCTTAACGCGCCTATCGTTAAGAAGCGTTTAAACGCGTTGAAGTGTGTTTACAAGTGTCAATCATTTTTTTCTGCCAAAACGCTGCTTCTCCTGGACGCACTGGCAGTGGGGTTTTTTCCTACTGATTCTAAAAGCCCCTGCCACTAAACGCTGTTAAAAGTCTCTGTGTGCATGGACACATAGGCTATCATCTGACACCCCTAGAAGCAGCTAAAAAAATGTCCAGCGTGTATGAGGCCTTAACACAGCAACCAAATATTATAAAATAAGCTGTCACCTTTTTCCTATGTTTTGCTGTCCCCTGTGAGCTCTAATGGAATCGTCAATCACTTGTTCAGAATTCCTGGTGATGGATCACAGGTCATCTGCAGATGTTACAAAGAAAGTATCCACAGCTAGCTTCTAGATCAGGCAAATTAAACAGATTACAAATCCCATAGCGCTAAATGTCTCTGCAGGTAGATGTGTCGTCCATCTTGGGGGCGAGCGGTAAAGGGTGACTACATTCCCAAATAATAGGGGGAATGGAAAATGAACGTAGCCACCCCAGAACAGGAAGTCTGAGAACACCAAAAAAAAAAAAAAGATTGCATTTCAGAGATGAAACAAACAAAAAGAGAGGTTACGTTCTACTTTTATTTTACATATTTTATAAAACAATTAGCGGTTTTTATTTTTTATTTTTTTGAGTTTAGTGTCACATTAATATAATAGGAATAATTGCCACGTATGATACTAAAAAAAGGGGCTAAATATTAATATTATAATACAGGATTTATATAGCACCAACAGTTTGCGGAGCGCTTTACAAAATAAAATAACCTTTAAACAGCAAAGTGATGTGAAGACATGCAACTTATCAACTAGAGCAGTGTTCTCTTAAGTGTGGCCCTCTGCTTTGCCTTGGGGTACTATTGATCCCACTGACAACACCGATAAGGCATCATTCCTCCCACTGACACCAATGGGGTACTATTCCTGCCACTTACACCAATGATAGGACACTATTCCTGCCACTTACACCAATGATGGGACACTATTCCTGCCACTTACACCAATGATGGGATACTATTTCTTCCACTTACACCAATGATGGGACACTATTCCTGCCACTTACACCAATGATGGGATACTATTTCTTCCACTTACACCAATGATGGGATACTATTCCTGCCACTTACACCAATGATGGGACACTATTCCTGCCACTTACACCAATGATGGGACACTATTCCTGCCACTTACACCAATGATGGGATACTATTTCTTCCACTTACACCAATGATGGGATACTATTCCTGCCACTTACACCAATGATGGGACACTATTCCTGCCACTTACACCAATGATGGGACACTATTCCTGCCACTTACACCAATGATGGGACACTATTCCTGCCACTTACACCAATGTAGGGGCACTATTCCTTCCACTTACACCAATGATAGGACACTATTCCTTCCACTTACACCAATGATGGGACACTATTCCTGCCACTTACACCAATGATGGGACACTATTCCTGCCACTTACACCAATGTTGGGGCACTATTCCTCCTCCTACTGACCACAGACATTGTTTACTCTCGCTGACCACCAAGACCGGGACATTTTCTACTCCCACTGACTACACTCCGGCCCTCCTAAAAATCTGAACAATAATAAACTGGCCCTTTGTTCGGAAACTTTGGAGACCCCTGAACTAGAGAATAGCTGGGAATGTTTTTTTTTTACCTTAAATCACTGTGGGTTGTAGAAAAAGAGTGAGAGGGGCCCCATTAAAAAAAAAAAAAAAAAAAGTTTGACATTCCTGTTCTAGATATGCATGATCAAGCAGCGTGCACACCCAAAGGGAAAAGATCACTGCCTTTTACCCGTAAGGCAGTGGAAACGTAAGCTTCCTAGTTATTTCCTATGATTTCCTAACTGTACTGTTGAAAACCAATCCTGTTTTGGGAATTTTCTGGTTAATCAAAAATGATAATTTTTAGACCATAAGGAATGCAGAAAAAAAATCAACCAGGCATGAACAGCAAAACCTTAGGTTCGGTTCACACTACTGCAATGTGATTTTGACGCGATTTGCAGTGTGAATATGTAGTGTCACTTTGGTTGCATTTTGGAAGTGGTGTGCATATTCCATGGGACCAAACTGACCCTTTCCCAAATTGCATCGCAGCTGTGTTGCATTGATGTGAACAGGCACCATTGGAAGCAATGTTATTTCCATTGTCATGAAATTCAGTGTGACCCAATAGAAATATTCACCAGCACACCATGGATATTCAGAACAAGTCCAAACATTTTTTTGATGAAGAAAGATCACATCACAAACACAGAAGTGCAACGTTTCAAAGCTGCACAGGGCCCCTTCCCCTTCGTCATCACATGGCTGACAAAGAGGCTCCGTGCGGCTCCGAAACATTACACTTCTCCGTTTGTGATGTGATCTTTCTTCAATTAAAAAAAAAAAAAAAAAGTTCGGCCTTGTTCTGAAGATCCATGGTGTGCTGATGAATATTTATACTGTGTTGTGCATGCGCCAGTATCCAGTAAGGCACTTTGGGTTATTTCTTGTTCCAATACAATGCTATACAAAGTTATGGTTATGCGTTTGTGAGTACTTGACTGCTAGATGTCCGTATTATGGAAATGCTACACTCAGATACATGTGGTGTAAATTAACTGCAATTTATCCCGTGACACTTTAGGGTCTCCTGATGAAGCCAAAAATCGGCAAAACGTGTTGAGACCTTTGAGTAAATTCCTGTATCTTCCTGCACCTTGGCCCAACATGTCTACTGTGTAATAATATGTATTTGTATGGACAGTTCAAGGTATTATGGCCTAGCAGGACAAGTGCTATCTTAGGGATATTTATACAACTTATCTGTAATGCCGCGTACACACGAGCGGACTTCCCGGCAGACTTGGTACGGAGGACCGGACTCCGTCGGACAATTCGATTGTGTGTGGGCTCCGGCGGACTTTTTTTCCCCCAAAAGTCCGATGGACCTAGAAATAAAACACGTTTCAAATCTTTCCGACGGACTGGAGTCCGGTTGAAAAATACACCCGTCTGTATGCTAGTCCGACGGACTAAAACCGACGCTAGGGCAGCTATTGGCTACTGGCTATCAACTTCCTTATTTTAGTCCGGTGTACTTCATCACGTACGAATCCGTCCGACTTTGGTGTGATCGTGTGTAGGCAAGTCCCTTCGTTTGAAAGTCCGGTGGACGTACGCTGCAAAGTCTGTCAGAAAGACTGTCGGTCCTAGTCCGTCGAAAAGTCCGCTCGTGTGTACGCGGCATTACAGTATTGGACAAATTGTTTTTATAGATGTACAAGTTTTACACAAATAGGTGTTTTATGAAAATAAATCTGTTTTTTGATTCTAACAAGTTGAGTATTCACTCTTTTGGGAGTTATATGTGGCACTTTAACTACTTACCGACTGCTCTATAACAGTTTTACTGCTACAGGGCAGCGGCTGTTCACAGGATCACGTATATATACACGTGACCCTGCTTTTCCTGGTAGGGGGCACGATTATACACAGTAGGAGCCGATCAGTGTATACAGTGGACTCAGTGTCTGCTGACACCCACCGATCATCATGCAGAGAGGCAGAACAGAGATCTGCCTATGTAAACAAGGCGGACTGCCGTTCTGTCAGTAGGGAAGGCATGGATCCTGTGTTCCTGCAAGCAGGGACAAGGATCCATGTCTTCCCCTAGTAAAAGCACCTCCCACACTGTAATAAAAACACAGGCTAGGCACACAGTTAACCCTTTGATCGCCCCTGATGTTAACCCTTTCCCAGCCAGTGTCATTAGTACAGTGACAGTGCATATTTTTAGTACGGATTACTGTATTAGTGTCACTGGTTCCCAAAAAAGTGTCAGCTAGTGTCCGATTTTCCACCACAATATTGCAGTCCCGCAATAAGACGCTGATCGCCGCCATAAATATCCGTATCCCAACATATCCCATATATTGTAGACGTTATAACTTTTGCGCAAACCTATCAATAAATACTTATTGGGATTTTTACTTAAAACATGTAGCAGAATACATATTGGCCTAAATTGATGAGGAAATTCGATGTTTTACATTTTTTTATTGGATAATGTTTTACAGGAGAAAGTAGAAAAATTATTTATTCAAAATTTTCAGCTTTTCTTGTTTATAGAGCAAAAAAAAACAAAAAAAACCCAAAAAAAACAAAAACGCAGAACATGTAGCAGAATACATATTGGCCTAAATTGATGAGGAAATTCAATATTTTACTTTTTTTTTTTATTGGATATGTTTTACAGGAGAGTGTAAAAAAATTATTTATTTATTCAAAATTTTCAGCTTTTCTTGTTTATAGTGCAAAAAAAACAAAAAACGCAGAACATGTAGCAGAATACATATTGGCCTAAATTGATGAGGAAATTCAATATTTTACTTTTTTTTTTAATTGGATATGTTTTACAGGAGAAAGTAAAAAAATTATTTATTCAAAATTTTCAGCTTTTCTTATTTATAGCGCAAAAAACCCCAAAAAAACAAAAAACGCAGAGGTGATCAAATACCACCAAAGGAAAGCTCTATTCGTGGGAAAAAAAAGGACAGTGCCGTATTGCAAAAAATGGCCTGGTCACGAAGGGGGGGTGTAAATCTTCCAGAGCTGGTTAAAGGAGAAGTCCAGCCAAAGCTCGTTTAGCTGTACCTCTCCTGTGGGTCACAGGAGTGCAATGCGTTTTGCACTCCTGTGACCCGTTTTCAGCAGAGAGCGGGCTGAAATCTTACTATTCATAGATGTTTTCATAATCAAGTTGACTTTCTCAATGGAAAAATGAGAGCTGGCCTCCCATTAATAACATTCTTGTGTCTTACAACACCATTTAATAATTGCAGCCCTGACACTGATGACGAAATGTGCACAGAGAAAGAACAGGGAACATTTTATGGACCCTTTTCCGACAAATGTTCATTTATGCAGTGCAACGAAGGCCATTTCTCCTAAACTTATTAATACTAAATACAGCTGACATGTTTCGCAAGAGCTTTGTCACTGAAATCTGTTTATGGTTCAGCAGTTACAGGAAGACAACTGAGTCTTCTGCTGTTTCCAGTGGTGTGTGATACATCTTTTATAAATACACCAGATCCTTGCATTGAAATAAGTATTAGAATAGTCCTTGCTACTGAGTTATGTATGTTGACATGGTGCAACGCTTGGGTACTAGGGGCAGGTCTAAGGGCAGGGGATTCCTGTTGTGGCATGTGTCTTCAGCTGAAAAATTCCAAAGGTGATGGTAATGGTGGAGAGCAAGAAACTTATATTTATCACCAGACACACAACAATATCTACAGAACATCACCCATTCTCAATCAGGGTTCCTTGGAATTCTAAGGTTCCTCCAGAGGTTGCTATGGGTTCTGTCGGTTGTGGCTGATTGACCTCCCATTTGATGGAATCTGCATAAGTCCAGTGTCAACACTATTTAGCAAAACAAGCAGGATGAGACCAATTATGTTTTTAGCTGTCTGTCAGGGTAGCATTCTTCCTACTGACCACCAACGTAGGAGGTATTTTCCCCATTGACTCTGGATGAACTAGTAAGGGTTCCCAAAGACCAGGAACTATTTTAGGTGTTTCTCTGGGGTAAAAACTTTGGGGAAGACTGATCTACTTATTACAGAGAACCCAACACAAAGAAAGCATTGGTTATAAAAACCAACACTATCTGAACTTCTCTGTTCTGAATGTTCTCAGCTGTGCCATACGATCTTGCCAACCTACAGCCGAATCGGGCTTCAAACTACTAATGCATCTGTAAAACATGCCCATACAGAGCCATAAGATTTTCCCTCAATGCTCCAATCTTTGATGACGATGTGGAGAGGAGGTTGGCTCCCTACTGTTTTTTGGTCCTGCAAATTACTCCACAACTTCTGGACCAATGTTCCACGTATTGCTCAAAAATTCACCAATTATGAACTTCCATGGGATTTGGCGTTTTTTCTACTGCATCTCCATACTATCCCAGGAAAAACCTTTTAGAAGGAGGATTTGGACAGCCGCACTCCAATATAAACGCCTTTATTGTATAGAATAAAAAAAGTTCAAACAACAGCAGGGTACAGGATGGATTAGTTGACGCGTTTCATGCTCTCAATAGTGCTTAGTCAAAGCTACACAACCACAAATTTTTGCCACAAATATATACTAGTGTAACATGAATTAGGTGATCGATTAGAATTAATTGATTAAATGAAGTTAATTAATTAGATAGCAAACAAGTGTAATTAAATATAAGAGGCACACAAATATCCAGGAGAAAAACATGGAAGAATGCCATAAATGTATATAATAAAAAAATATAGCAAAATTTAAGTAAATCAAAAAATCAAAAACATTCCAATTATATAACCGCAGCTCCTGGATAAACGAGCATGTATAGTGCTTTAAAAATATTTATATGTAATGGTAAGAAACATAGAGTGTATTTGTGTGTAGGAAATAAATATCCATGTGTAGTAGTAAACACCAAAAACGCAACATATATGGGGATAAGTATGGATATGAGTAATACATATATATAAAAACATACATTTCAATGACTGAAATATATATAAAAGACATGCACAAAATTTTTGTGCACCGATGCCCATGCAATAGTCACCAAAAAGTTTTGTAAAGCCTAATGTAAAATAAATGAATAATTTGATATTTCCAATAAACGAAGACTATAACGTAATGTAATATAACTATTTATTTAAACTAGGCAGCACGAATGGGCAAAGGAAGGAAGGTAGAGACCTCAAATTGAGAAAAGAAAACCCACAGAACAAAAAACAGCCCTATAAACATATGTACATGAAAATTAAAAAAATTGACTACGTATGCTCATATATTAAATAAATACATATAGAACAAAACCAAACAAAACAGAAAATGGATTAGATTTTCAAGGGAAGAAAGCAAGAGAAAAGACCATCTAAAGATCCGTGTTGTCATGAACCCCATACTTTCAACCAGTGTTATAATGGGCACAAAAGGTACATAGCGATCATTCCAATGGCCCCAATCTTAGTCAAAAAAGATACAAAAAAATCCCAAAAGACACCAACAAAATCATGCCTGATCTATATCCTATATTGAAAACAACTGAATAAGTCGATCGATGAGATCGGCCGATATATTGGTAAATTAGTTTTTACGAGTCTTAAAAACTGTCCAACCGAGACGCCTCTGATGGTGTGTCCCGGATGACCAGTCAGCTCTCAATAATGCATTACCGGCTGTAGGTTTCCTGTGTAGTCCAGTGACTACAGCACCATTCCTACCCAACAACTGTACATCGAGAAACTCAATGGAAACATCCTGAAGGTGTCCCGTGAACCTCAAGTTGAGATTATTATTGATCAGATAGTGGAGCCATACATTAAGATCAACCTTGTCGTCTGATACAATGAAAGGTCATCAATATAGCGACAAAAGAAGACTGTGTCCATATGACGGGCGCCATCAAGTCCAAAGATCCGGGTCCTCTCCCACCAACCCATATAGAGGTTGGCCTGGGAGGGCGAAAATTTCGCCCCCATAGATGCACCACATCTTTGGAGATAATAGCACCGTCAAACATAAAAAAAGTTACATGTTAGTAAAAAATCTAGACACAGCAAAATTAATTCTTGAAGAACAAGTGAAAAGTTTCCAGACCTTTTAAGGAAAAACGCAACAGCTTGTATGCCCAAAGGGTGAGGAATACTCGAATACAGACTAGTGACGTCACAAGTGATCCACCTGAAATTGGCTTTCCACTCAAAATCTTGCAATTTGGTGAGGAGCTGTTTAGTGTCCCTAAGAAAATCAGGAAGACCAACCACCAAGGGCTGTAATTGACTGTCTATCCATTCACCTAAACGCTCGTTGAGTGACCCAATGACACTTGGTCTGCCCACAAGGGGGTTTAACTCCTTGTGGACTTTAGGCAAATGGTGAAACACTGGCATTATTGGGCACTCAGGAATGAACAAATCTCTTTCTTTCTGAGAGAAAATACCAACACAGACTGCTCTGTCTAAAAGAGAGGACAATTCTTTTTTTGAAAGAAGAAGTGGGATCTTCCCTAAGTTTCTGGTAGGTATCTGTATCGGACAATTGCCGCAGGGCTTCATCTCTGTGCACAATTGAATCTAAAACCACAAATGAACCACCTTTATCAGCATTTCTTATCACAACGGTATCATCAGAGCTTAAAGATTTAAGGGCTCGTCTCTCAGAACTAATGAGGTTGTCCGACATAGGATCTGTCCGACAACTGTGAGCCAAATGAAAAACCTACCGACGTTTTCATCCTACCATGACTGGTGACCGCGGCAAGAAGCTGCATCCCGCTTCTTTGGAAATAAACACAAGCACCATCGATCACTGTCTGATTAAAAAAAAGTTAATGAAATCAATGAAATGGAGGACTTGGTAGCAACAGAGTGGGGCTTCAGGGAGAAAATTCTTAAAAAGTGGTTTTATTGGCAGAAATTTGCATACTCTGAGGAGTGCGCATCTCTGGTACTCTAAACTGGTTCCTACTTTCTTGGTGGAGAACCAAATGACCACAGGAGACTGGGAAATGTGGAGGAGTAAAGCAAATCTTCCTCCACATCTTTTTTTTTTTCTCGCTCATCCTCCTTCGCCCCTACCCTTTACCTCTTCCATCTAATATTTGTTCTGAAAGCCTCGGGGCTTTCACACTGGAGACACAGCAGCGGCTGTTTCAGGTCGGTTTGCAGGTGCTATTATTAGCGCAATAGCGCCTGCAAACCGCCCCAGTGTGAAAGGACCCTTAGGCTTCATGAGGTATGTAGAAGGCTTACACCTACAGCAACGGCTTTATTAAACTTCTACTTCTACTAGTCAGAGTTGCACATTTTGTTTTTATCTACAGATGCCCCTTATCTGCATAGGCAGTTTTTTGGTAAGGTGGACTAACCCTTTAATGTCTTTTTTTAAATTGATACATAACTGGATTGTATTTTTTTTTATACCTACCTGCCTGCCTGCCTTTTAAAAGCAGCTTCAGTCAAAAAGTTGAATATGTAGTCGAAACATTTTTACTTGCCTTAACATCAATAAAAAAAACCGTCAGTACTTTGTGATGCGCTGCAATAGGGTTGTATAGTGTATGGAGAGTGACGGCACTTTTCAGTAAGTATAACAAATGTCAGAGAGGAATGCGGCTCCAAGTGAAGTCCGCTGACACACGTCCAATAAATAGCTGATGTTAAGATCTAGGCACCTTAGGTTCTACATCTAGGCCTACGGCAATTGAGGTCATTGATGCTACACAGTATACTGTTTAAGGTATTTTTGTAATATAAAAAGTACATTTACTAAATGTAAACTCCAAAAGTAAATATCCTACCTAACAGCACACACCAAAAGATGCCCGCTATTGTCTTTATTAGTCAAAAAAGCTTCTTCTGATTAATTTAAAATGTTGTGACCGGAGACTGAGGCTTCATGTACACGGGACATTTTAAAACCTCTCCTGAGCGATGCAACTTGACACATAGTAACCGACGATTAAAAAAGTCCATTGTGCCGCGTTTGCCCTTAGAAGCGTTTTTTGCATTGCAAATAGTCAAAAATGTATCTCCATTAAAAATTCCCATAAACGAAGCGCCGTTAAACGCGAGTTACCATGTTTACAAGCTGGCATTTGGAGTTTCAAATGCCTCTGAAATCTGTCTTGAACGCATTTGCTTTCCAAAAAATCCTTCTAACCTCAACTGCCTGGAAACGACTATAAACGACTATAAACAACCCTGTGTACATGTACTGACAAGATAACATAGAGGAGAGTTCAGGGGCAGCTGAAAAAAAACACCCAACTGCTCCTAAGAGCCAGTTCACACAGGGGCAGCACGATTTGCAGTGCGACTGCCTTAGGCGACCTGCACACGACTTCAGCGGTGGCTTGCAAAATGACTTCTGTATAGAAGTCAATGCAGGTCGCCCTGAAGCCGTCCCGAAGTAGTACAGAAACCTTTTTCTAATTTCGGAGTGAGTCGTTCCTATTAGAACGGTTCCATAGTACAGAACGGAACGTGACTTGTCAGGCGGCTAAGTCGCCTGACAAGTTGCCCCTGTGTGAACTATGTCTAAACGTCCGTTTACCAGCAGCAGTGTACATGAGGCTTGATTATCCCTCATTTGATGGCTAAGCTCCACCCACTGCCATCCCTGTCCAATGAAAGTGCCTTTATGGACCACTGAGGAAGTCTCACTGGACACCGGAAGAGTGGTTGGTGGGGCTTAGCCAAGAAATTAGAGGATGTCCCGATAAGAACATGAAGCTTCATCAGTGAGGGACACAGAAGAAGTTTGTCGAGATAAAGTGTAGGGATCTTGTGGGGTATGCTCCTAAACTGGCCATACACTATATACTCTGATGGCACTGTCTCTGTATACTCATCTTTAGTTTTACCAAAAATATATAATAGAAGGTCAAACAAACAATTCATTCAAATTGTATCCAATCAGGAAAGCCCCTGCACTGGATAGTAGCTCTAAAGGAGGTTGTAGACTCAGACTGTATATTGTGGTTACCAAGCATTCTGTATCTAAACACTACTTAACAACCCATAATAGGGATCCCTCCAATAATATATTTTTAGGGATAGATAAATACAGCCCCCATTCGAGGGGTAGTTCCCTAACTAGAAGTATCTTTAAGCTTGAGATGTCTTGGGTCCATAGATTAAAGACCTATGTCATGTTCCCTACGGTTTAAATGTAGATGTGGATGTTAACGCTTTTATAGATAATTCATGATTAACATTTTAGTATTTTGGCTATGTGTATTCAGATTTGGGTTGGTTTGATTAATCATTGTCATTTGTTCATAGTGTAAACTCGATCTGAATCTTGGGTGGATATTTTTTTCCCTTGATCTCAATGGTTTGTATATTTACTACCATTGGGGCTGAACTGCTACATACCTGTTGATGTGCAATTATAGTTTGCACATGGGTTTCCCTACTTTAGAGGGTAGGGCATTGTGGTCTCATCCTTGCTATGCACATTGCTCTGATAAGGGTATGACTTTTTTTTATTGTTTCCCATCTTAATTTTTGTATTTTTGGTATAGTTCATCAATTTTTTAAGCAAGTTTTTTATTTAGTACCCACTGTGGAGATTGTCGATGGATTTTGATGTCATCGATCAATTAGTTCAACGAGTGGTATACTGTTTTGTTTAGGGTATGACTCTTAATATTATGTGATATATGTTGTTTTTGTCTTATTTTATATCCCTTGGAATGTTATGCTGGATAAATAATCCTTTAAATAACATTCCCTTTTTCATCCATTGTGGGGATTATCGATCTAATTTGATATAGTCGGTTGAGTGGCTTTTGGTGTGGATTTGGAAGTTATTTCCTATCCACAGTGGTGGCGACTTAGTCACCATTGTGGATGTTGATCTATGATATATTCACACTATGGTTGCAATGGCATTTTCAATTTCAGTCGTTTGAATATTTTTTATCATCTATGCATATTGGGTGTGTTAGCCATATATTTTTTTCTATGTAGTGGTTAGGCTATGGTGGGTGCGGTGGTCCATAAGCGGGTGCGTTGACCGTTGCACTCACTATTAGCTTCACCACTTATCGTTATCCCTGGGATTTTAATCTCAGTTCTGCATCTTCCCATAATTAAAATGGCGTTTACAGCATCAACCACTTGAGATTCAGAACTAGGCTTGGTTATGTGTGTTCATTATAAAAAGAGCCGCCTGTGCCCTAGGACGACGTCAGACTTGTGGCGAAACGTGTTGGGAGGAGCGACATGCTGACATCACCTCGCTGTTCACGTCCCGAATGAACTGGCATTAGTACTGTTGCCGGCCGTCCGGCCTAATTTTTTACTTGATTTTTTATACATTTTGGAAGCTATACTGCTTTTTGTCAATAAAAAAAACAGAAAGTTGTTTATCTTAATGCATTCTATGCATGAAGATAAAAAAACCTTCTGTGTGTAACAGCCTCCTCAGCACCCCCTAATTATTTACCTGAGCCCCATCTCTCTCCAGCGATGTCCACGAGTGTCTTAGCCTCCCATAATTCTCCTCCTGATTGGCTAACTGACTTTGACAACCGCGAGAGCCAATCAGAAGAGAGAGGGGGTGGGGCAGGGCCGGGCTCCATGTCTGAATGGACACAGGGAGCTGTGACTCGGCTTGGGTGCCCCCATAGCAAGCTGATTGCTGTGGGGGCACTGAACAGGAGGGAGGGGCCAGGAGCAGCGAAGAGGGACCTGAGAAGAGGAGGACCTGGGCTGCTCTGTGCAAAACCACTGCTCAGAGCAGGTAAGTATAACATGTTTGTTATGTTTTAATTTTTTTTTAAATGAGACTTTACAATCACTTTAAGGTAAAAAAACCTTCCGCCTTTAGAACCACTTTAAAGAAAGTTTATATTTGTAGTGTATTATTCTTTCATACAATTCTACACCATGTATTGTTGTTTAAAAAATGAATGCACATTACAAGAAGTATGATTTTTCCTGACTGAGAACCACATTAACAGTGAGAATTTTGTTTGTTCACATAAGAAAGGAGAAAATATTTCGATCATTTGTCTTCAATTTTCCCCTGACCTTCGATTTGTCCCCCATTATTAATTCATCATAAAATGAACCATGCATGGCCAGCATCCTTCTGACAACTTGGTCTAAAACCAAAGATGATGCCTCTTTTTGTCCTTAAAGTGGAATGTTACCCATAACAACTTGATAAAAAATAATGTTCTTTAGCAAGGAACAAACATTCCACATTAATAATTATCTTACCAAAATTAGTGAGTGCTGTAAATTACCTCCAGCATTGCTCCTGTTTTTTTTTTTTTTTTTTGCTGGATGCTGCCATTTTGCTGAAGCCCAGAGCCCCTGAACAGCAGTAAATCATAAAGCGGAACTAAACCCATCGATTTAACAGTTTCAAAAAAGTTACATTCCTGGAATGTCGGGATTGCCAACTGTCAAATTTGCTTGTGTCCTCAACCAAACTGTCAAACCATCAAATGGCTGGTGTGATAACTGATCACATGTGCAGCACCATGGCAGTTGCAGATCAAACAGAAGCAGCTACCTTGTCTGTAAAGCATTTAATTCCACTTTAAGGCTGCCAGCAGATAGGCCTCTGCAAATTTCATCAGTTCCTAAAAATGGAAAACAACTGAGCATGTGCAGAGCAGGGGGAGTCAGTGTATTACTGGATTTTACACAGTATAGGCACTTATTTTTAACATTTTACATAGCTATACCTGCTAAAGGGGCCAGTCTGAAGTCATCAATTTTCGGACTAAAGCTCCACTTTAAAGCAAAAACCAAATAGAGGGGAAGTAGCAAGATGGAGGCGTTATTATGGGAATGTGGTTTCTTTTAACTTGTATACGTGTGTATAGAGGTGTGAATCTTTATATGAACTCAAAACAAGTTTGCTACATGACCCTGGTCTACTGTAGCTGATTAAATACCTCCTCACATGACGCAACAACCAGATAAACTTCACACCGCATGACTAGCTGTCAAGATAAAGACTGTAAAATCCTAGGAGAATTATACTCCATATAACACTCAATACTATTACTCATTCCAGCACACAGCATTCAAACCTTACCTGTAATCCCAGTCAGCAAAATGTACAGAATACTTTTCTTTTTTTTTGAGCCCGTGGTGCAGTGTGCAAAAACCAAACGCCAAGTGAACCAATACATATAAAAAGTACACAGGGTGCATCAATGGCCCCCTTCCTTAAAATGTAACTTTACCCATAGCAACCTTAGCAAGGAACATATATTCCACAATAATAATTATGTTACCAAAAATTAGTGAGTGCTGTAAATTGCCTCCAGCATTGTCCCTATTTCTTCTTGCTGGAGGCTGCCATTTTGCTGAAGCCCAGAGCCCCTGAGCAGCAGTAAATATTTAGGCTGTCAGCAGACTGCATTGAATTGGCACTGTGCCAACTCAACGCAATTAAATCTTCCAGGTGCATGTGTTTAACCGCTTCAGCCCCGGGAGATTTTATCCCCTTCCTGACCAAAGCACTTTTTTGCGATTCGGCACTGCGTCGCTTTAACTGAGAATTGCGCGGTCGTGCGGCGCTGCACCAAAGCAAAATCAACGTCCTTTTTTTCCCACAAATAGAGCTTTCTTTTGGTGATATTTGATCCCCTCTGCAGTTTTTATTTCTTGCACTATAAACAAAAAAAGAGCGTCAATTTTGAAAAAAACGCATTATTTTTTACTTTTTGCTATAATAAATACCCCCCAAAAATATATATATAAAAAAGATTTTTTTCCACAGTTTAGGCCGATATGTATTCTTCTACATATTTTTGGTAAAAAAAAAAATTCCAATAAGTGTATATTGCTTGGTTGGCGCAAAAGTTATAGCGTCTACAGAATAGGGGATAGATTTATGGCATTTTTAAAATTTTATTAGTAATGGCGGCGATCTGCGATTTTTATTGTGACTGCGACATTATGGCGGACACATCAGACACTATTTTGGGACCATTGTCATTTATACAGCGATCAGTGCTATAAAAATGCATTGATTACTGTGTAAATGACACTGGCAGGGAAGGGGTTGAACACTAGGGGGCGATCAAGGGGTTAAGTGTGTCCTAGGGAGTGATTCTAACTGGGGGGGGGGGGGAGATGGGCTACCTAGAACATGACAGTGATCACTGTTCCCGATGACAGAGAGCAGTAGATCCCGGTCATGTCACAAGGCAGAATGGTGAAATGCCTTGTTTACATCTCCCTGTTCTGAGGCTTCTTGACACGATCGCGGGCCACCGGCGGACATCGAGTCTGAGGGACCCGCGGACACAGTCACGGGCTTTGTTTGCAGGTAAGTATCACATAATTATGCTTTTAATTTGCAGGGTTTGCACAGAGCAAAAGAGGAAGTCAAACCCATCGGGGTTGACTTCCTCTTTAAATGACAGTGATTGACCACTTGTGAATGTTCGGTGAAAGCCACATTCACTGATTTATAAATAGGCCCCATATTACATAAAGGTGATTGTCCACCCATGTGTCTGCGCACACCCCCTTCATTTGTCACAACTGAGATCAATTTGTGCCTTTGCTCAGGTAATTAATTCAATCGTCTTGAAATGAACACCAGCCAAATATAGAAATTGATAACAGTTTTAGAATGAGATTTCCTCAAAGACAATCTAAAGTCTAAAGTACAATCCGATTTGTACAACTTTGTAGTAGAGGGCCGGCTTGTTTGTATACACATAATAAGCATCTTTCATAAGTGGACTTTTCAAGTTAGAAGTAAGAGCATGTGTTGGCTGTAAGACACTTAACCACTTCAGCTCTGGAAGGTTTACCCCCCTTTATGACCAGGCCATTTTTTGCGATATGGCACTGCGTTACTTTAACCGACAATTGCGTGATGCTGTACCCAAATAAAATGTATGTCCTTTTTTCCCCACAAATAGAGCTTTATTTTGGTGGTATTTGATCACCTCTCCGGTTTTTATTTTTTGCGCTATAAACAAAAATGTATAAAAAATTTTTTATAAAACTTATATGCGGGACTGCAACACTGCAGTAGAAAAAAATTGGACACTAAGTGATACTTTTCTGGGGACCATTGCCACGAATACAGTGATCAGTGCTAAAAATATGCACTGTCACTGTACTAATGGCATTGTCTGGGAAGGGGTTAACATCAGGGGCGATCAGAGGGTTAAGTGTGTTCTTACAGAGTGCTTGCTAACTGTGGGGGAGGTGCTTGTACTGTGGGAAGGCCGAGATTTGTGTTCCTGCTTAGCAAGAAACACAGTGTCTCTACCTTCTGCCTTGTTTACATTGGCGGACCTCCGTTCTGCCTCTCTCAGGAACGATCGGCGGGTCTCGGCAGACATTGAGTTCGCTAGACCCGCTGATTGGCTTCCGCTGTGTCCAACGCAACGGGAGCGGGTCGCTGGTGACACGTGCGTGCCGAAGTCCTGGAAGTGCAAAATCACGTACCTGTACTTGATTTTGCACAGGGAAGCCACCTTGCCGCCATATAGGTACAGCGGATATAGAGACCCGAAACCAAAGAAAAATATGGTGGGTAATATGTGCTGATAATGAGTTGCTGCTCTAATAAAGTGCTGTGCCTTAAATATAATATAACTTGTGCAGAGCGCTGCCCAGAATTGGGGAATCTACACTCTATTAGGGCCAGTTCACACCACATGCATTCCAGTCCATTTTTTTTCTGCATCAAAAACGCATGGAAAGTAGGTTATATGGTTTTCAATGGCATGTCCATGTCCACATGTCCTAATGTAAGGTTAAGAAAAAAAAGGAGAAAAAAAATGGAACGCATCAAAAATGCACTGGAACGCATTAAAAATATGCATGCAGAAAAGCATCTGGAACGCGTTTCTATGATGTGAACTAGACCTTAGACTTTTTAATTAACGTGTAAACCAATTCCTAATTAATCAACAATATATAAATAAATAATACATAAATGCATCAACATAATCCTCATAAAAAAGTCTGTTATATTAAATCTTCATGATAGTGGAAGAAAGTTATCCATCGTGCCAAAGTGCTGTCCATTCAAATAAAGTGCAGTCCGCGGTCCCCTTCAGTGTGCCCACAAAGCTTTGATAACACCCTGTGGGAGGGACGAAACGCGCCAGTTGATGTCATATCCGGCCAGTGAGACGCACACCAGTGTGAACTTCTGGTTTTGGTTTTCTATGCTTGTATACCTTCATACAAATGTGAGTGGATGTGTTTTGAACCTGTTAATCTTAAGTAATAAATGGAATTATACTATGTGGATCTCTTTTGCCATTTTATCCACACATATACATGAGTACTTCACCTCCCTAAACACCGAGAAGCCAGTGAGGAGGACAACAAGGACCAGCATTCCCAGGATACTTATAAAGCACATTTGACTCCTGTCACTGGGGGTCCATAGCAGCTGGTGAGTGGGCACACTGAAGGGGACCAGGAACTGCACTTTATATGAATCTACAGCACTTTGACAATTTTGCACGATGATTAACTTTATTCCTCAATCATGAAGATTTAATATCACTGAATCTTTTATAAAGATTATGTTGATGCATTTATGTATTATTTACACTATATTACCAAAAGTATTGGGACGCCTGCCTTTATACACGCACATGAACTTTAGTGGCATCCCAGTCTTAGTCCGTAGGGTTCAATATTGAGTTGGCCCACCCTTTGTAGCTATAACAGCTTCAACTCCTCTGGGAAGGCTGTCCACAAGGTTTAGGAGTGTGTCTATGGGAATGTTTCACCATTCTTCCAGAAGAGCATTTGTAAGGTCAGGCACTGATGTTGGACGAGAATGCCAAAGGTGTTCTATGGGGTTGAGGTCAGGACCCTGTGCAGGCCAGTCAAGTTCCTCCACCCCAAACTTGCTCATCCATGTCTTTATGGACCTTGCTTTGTGCACTGGTGCGCAGTCATGTTGGAACAGGAAGGGGCCATCCCCAAACTGTTCCTACAAAGTTGGGAGCATGAAATTGTCCAAAATGTATTTTTGTATGCTGACGCCTTAAGAGTTTCCTTCACTGGAACTAAGGGGCCAAGCCCAACCCCTGTAAAACAACCCCACACCATAATCCCCCCTCCACCAAATGATTTGGACAAGTGCACAAAGCAAGGTCCATAAAGACATGGATGAGCGAGTTTGGGGTGGAGGAACTTGACCGGCCTGCACAGAGTCCTGACCTCAACCCCATAGAACACCTTTGGCATTCTCGTCCAACATCAGTGCCTGACCTCACAAATGTGCTTCTGGAAGAATGGTCAAACATTCCCATAGACACACTCCTAAACCTTGTGGACAGCCTTCCCAGAAGAGTTGAAGCTGTTATAGCTGCAAAGGTTGGGCCAACTCAATATTGAACCCTACGGACTAAGACTGGGATGCCATTAAAGTTCATGTAAAGGCAGGTGTCCCAATACTTTTGGTAATATTGTGTATTTATATATTGTTGATCATTAGGAATTACACATTAATCACAAAGTCTAATTGGGGGTAGGTTCCCCAATTCTGGGTAGCACTCTACACAAAATAACTTAAAGAGACCCTTTCACCAGGCCATCCATTGTGACACCAATCTTCTTATAAGATTAGATGTACATTTATAGAGTAACTCCACTTTTATTGGAAAAAATAAATCCCCTCTGGGTGATAATTGTACATTGCAAGGATTTTAACAAACTTTGTTGCAGATTTCTAAGTGTTTCTGCTCTAAAGATAAGGCCTTGAGTAACTATGAATCTGTCCTCATTTCTGGATCGTGCTAAAAACGCAGCAAAACACACAATGTGTGACAAAACACCTAAAAAACGCACAAAAAATATGCCGACGTTGGCTCTAAAAAAGGGTACAGGAGCTACTTTGGTGAATTTTTGAAGTGTAGGGCAGCCCATTCACTTAAATGATGTCGCACAAAAAAATGTGCAAAACAAAAACACAGGAAATACGCATCACTTCTCGCTATGTGAATGCAATATAAGGCTGTATATTTCTTTATGGCAATGTGTGGAGGGGATCTGAATGGGAGTGATGTCTTCATTACTGATCAGCTAATGAACTTGCAGTGTTCTAATGAGGAAAGTTGCAGGGTCAGCATCCATTTAGAAGCGATTAACCCTTTGGGATTCACTCATGAAAAACTGAAATTCCTGTTGCAGAGGATGCCAAACATGTGACTTGTATCTTAGTGCAGACTTCTGGGAAAATTAGTAAGCCAATCACACGTGCAGAAAATGACATTGTACAGAAGGCCTCTAGGTTGCCATATTGCATTTTACAGAAATATGCGCAGCAGATTAAAAAAGAAAGGTAATTTTAATTACATCCAATTACAATATGACTTAATGTTAGTGTAATAATTGTACTGTATATGCTAAATTATCTTTTTGTTATTTTTTCAAAAGTGGAGTTACCCTAATTTTGTTCATTGCATGCTACTTACCTGTAAAACCTTCCTTGTGCAGACAGCCACAAGTCCTGAGTCTGCTGCTGGATGCCACCATTTTGGATGTGATGTCAGCAGCCCCAGCAGGCTCAGAGCTGTCACTCGAGTGACACTCTATAGCACATGTGCCAAACACAAGGCCCACTGGCCGAATCCGGTCCTCCAGGTCATTTTATGTGACCCTCACACCTTTCCTGCAGCATCACCCCTCATCTCCACCTCCCCTTCTCTAGGCAGTCGGCAACAGAGAGGAGGACAGAACTCCTCCTACAGATCCTGCACCTCTCTGTGCAGCTGCAGCACCCCCCCCACCTCCTCCTCCCCCTGGTCTCAGCATTCAGCAGACTCCAGCCCTCCTCTAGTCCTCCTCCAGACCCTGCACTTTCTGCTTTCCAGCTCTGCCCCCAGCTTCTTCCCAGCAGCAGCACATGGTAAGCGGGTTGCACTGTGATGTAAGGAATGGTGGGAGGCTCTTAACATCTGATATAAGGGGGGTGCTCTGGACATCTAGACTTACAGATACAACTGAGGGCGACCATAATGCTGATGCAGCCCATGATGAAATTGAGTGACACCCCTGCTCTATAGTATCTATATCTAATATAAAGATATGGTGAAGGAAGGGGAGGAGCTTGGCCAGCCCAGGCGGTAACTAGACACTCCCAGAAGAGGACAAGACAAGGAGGGAGGGGGCTGTGCTAGGAAAATGACTCTTCCTGGAGTAGTCAAAGCCAAGGCAAGCTAAGGAAAGTTTTAAATACTTGATTTTTCTGCAATTTGTAAAGTTGGTGACAACTCTTTTTAATAGGGTTGGTGATGACGTTCCCCCCTATTCCCCAGGTCCTTACCACCCCCAAACAGCTGCAGTCTCCCACACTGTCTTCAGCCCAGCTGGGAAAAAAAAACTAGTATTGGCCTGAAAACACCTGCTCATTATAGACTTAAAGCAGAGCTCTATCCAAGAGATGTGTTTGCACCCTCCACTGCCACAGTTGGGGGGTGGGGGGAGTGGGTACCTGGTTTTGACAGGTACCCGCTCCCACTTCCGGCCCAGATCATCGCGGTGATCTGAGCTGGAAGTGGGAGCGGGTACCTGTCAAAAGTTGCCCCCCCCCCAGTCTTCTGGGAAACATAATAGGTCCCAGAAGACTACAGGACCATTGACCAGGTGCAACGTGACTTGCGCAGTAGGGAACAGGCTGTGAAGTCGTGAGGCTTCACTTCCTGTTTCCCTTACTAGAGAGGCCGCGCCTGCACCCAAAGCCGAATGAAGAATTGGTTCGGATGAGGACATCGCTGGATCCCCGGACAGGTAAGCGTTCTTATATTAAAGGTTAGCGGCTACAGTATTTGTAGCTGCTGACCTTGAATTTTTTCTGAAGGAGCTCCTCTTTAGGTGCGCTGTACCCATACTACAGGAGCAGCGTCACTTTTAAGTCTATGGGATGTTGGTGTGCGGGAAGAGCAGCGCTCAAGGGAGATGTCTGTAATGAAGCTCTGGATAGCAATTAAAGCCAGACAGGGGTTCTAATACTTTCCCATTGTATCTAAAACAGAAAAAAGAAAAGTTAAAAAGTGTGGACACGATAATCTGTCAAAGAAAGAGTTAAAGTGTATGTCCAGACTTCCTAGCAGAGAAAAAAAAAGTTTTGGCTTGAACTTGACATGCACTTTAAATTGTAAGACCAATGTGACTCAGCATTATCCATATTCTCTATAAATCTGAACGTCCACAATACACACAAACATACCACTAAAAAAAGTTTCGCTTTCATTGGGACAAAATGCATAAAAATGACAGGCGGCTTCCAAAAACACAAGCTTGAACGTTTACAGCAGCCTGATTTATGGCTTTTCCCACGGTAAAATGAATGAATAAATAAGAGTGGATAGAAAACGCATTTAGCGGCTGGCGTTCCTATAACTTGGCCGGAGTTCTCATCATCCGAGGCTCAATGGAAACAATGAACAGTGCCGCCTCATTGACTTCCCGGCAAATATCAGCCTCCACTCTCCGGAGCCAAGTTCAAGCAGCAGTCTATGGATATGGCGTACGACTAACTCCAGGCAGACTTTGCTCATGGCAAGCCCCCGGCACTCCTGAATTAATCTGGACATGCGTTTTATTCACCAGCTACCTATAGTTAAGTGGTTTCACCTTTCTGCCTCTTGTCTGCTGACTGAGCATTTAAGTAGCAGCAACATGCCAAGTCATCAGCTCTGGTCACTCTACTTTTTACTTCTGCCCGCATTCTCCATCATATGCATGCAACAGAGTCTGATTGGCTGCTTGTGCTGCCCCCTCCTTTCTCAGTCTGCTAATCTGCAGGAAATGACAGGAAGCGGATATCAAGATTCATGTATTTAAAGCTGAACTCCGGGCAAAATTTTTTCTTCCCATACAGAGGAGCTGTGCCCACACTGCCACGTCAACTGCTCGTTTCATCTAGTGGTGGGCAGAAAGCTTATACTCACCTGATCCTCTAGAAAACAGCGCTCCCTCACAGGTCAACGGTGGACAGTTCCTGGTCAACGGAACTTGCTCTGGGCGTGATGACGTCAGGAACAGCCCACTACTCAAGACCGCTGGAGCGCGGAGGTGGCGGGCCAGTCTTGTGCTGGGAGGATCAGAGGATTAGGTAAGTATATCTCCGCTCTCCTCTCCCCTAGCAAAAAACAAGCCCTTATCCAGTGCGAGGACAACACAAAGTGCATTTTTTTTTATATCTGCTAAGAGTTCAGCTTTAAAGGGAACCCAGAAATATGGGAGATGCCACTTCCAACTTTTTTTTTTTTTTTAAATGTGCATACTCTGTAAATCCTGTTTAACCACCTGCTTACTGGGCACTTAAACCCCCCTCCTATCCAGACCAATTTTCAGCTTTCAGCGCTGACGCACTTTGAATGACAATTGCGCGGTCATACAACACTGTACACAAATGAAATTTTTATCATTTTTTCCCCACAAATAGAGCTTTCTTTTGGTGGTATTTGATCACCTCTGCGGTTTTTATTTTTTGTTAAAAAAATGTAAAAAGACTGAATTTAAAAAAAAAACATAAAATATTTTTTTATATTTTGTTATAAAAAAAATTAAATCAGGTAATTTTTCTCCTTCATTGATGTACGCTGATGAGGCGGCACTGATGGGCACTGATAGGCGGCAGTGATGGGCACTGATGGGTGGCAATAATGGGCACTGATCTGTTACACTGATAGGCAGCACTACTGGTGGGCATTGATAGGTGGCACTTGTGGGCACTGTTAGGTGGCATGTGTGGGCACTGTTAGCTGGCAAAGATGAGGCAGATGTGCCTCTTCCATTTCGGGACCTTTGTCCCTCTCATCTGAGCCGATGATCGGCTTTTTTTTCTACTCATGCTATCAGCGTGAGTAGAAAAAAAGAACGATTACGATCTTTTGTTTACATCATGTGATCAGCTGTCATTGGCTGACAGCTGATCACATGGTAAGGGGCCGGGACCGGCCCCTTACTCGGATCGGTGATCAGCCGAGTCTCAGTGACTCGGTGATCACAGCGTGCGCAGAGCGCATGCACACGGGAAGGCCGTCATATGACGGCCTCCCGGGATTTCAGGTCATTCGGCCATAGCGCGGATGGCAAGTGGTTAAAAGTGGTTCTAGGTTTTTACCTAAATGCTAGTTCTGTGATCAGAAGCCTAGGCCTTTGGTCACACGCTCTCTGTTGAAAGGGAGTTTCGGAACCCTGGTTGAAATCAGATTAGACATTATTATTATACATTAGGTTATTATTATTAAATAGGTTTTATATAGCGCCAACAGTTTGAGCAGTGCTTTACAAAATGATTAGTACTGGGGTAGGTTGCCACCTGTCCGGCATTCACCCGGACAGTCTGTGATTCACCCAGACTGAAACCCGGACACATTATTCAGACCGGGCTGTGGCCCCCCCTAAGTAACCAAGATAGTCAACCACAAATCTGTTGCCGTCTGGGAGCTGCGGACAGCTGTCTGGGGGGGGCAGGGTGATGAAGTCAGCAAGAGCAATTTGACCACACCCACCGTTCGCTACAGCATGCTATGCACACCGCATTTCTACTCTCCTTGGGGGCACCCAAAGGTGTCCCAGGCCGCTGAAGTGTTCGGGTTTGGCTTGAAGAAAAGGTGGCAACCCTATACTGGGGTGATAGACCAAAGGCAATGTGCAGGGGGGGGGGGGGGGAGTTTGGCAACAAGCTGAGACATTACCAGGAGGAGTCTACCTCTTGGTGCCTACAGTTTACACCTAGATTCTGGAGGTCACCTTCTGGCTATTTCATATATTAATCTAACTAAGAAAGTCTAATAATACATTTAAATTATAACTCAAGCCACTCACAGTGGGTAGGGGGATACCAGATTATGGGGGGGGGGGATGTTTTTCAGTTCCACCAGTATTTAGATACATATCCTATATTTTAAATTTACAAGTTATGCGCTGCGCTTGGGTGACCCCAAAAACAAAATTAATAATAACCAACTCTGTGCTTACTAGTGCGATAATATTAAATACAAATAATATGAATGTTGAATAAATAAAGATGTGAAAAAACAAGTGCTTGTTACACCATAAATGAGTGCTTAATAGTGCTTGTTACACCATACATAGTGTCTTAATCAACATAAAAAGTGCTTAGTGCTCAATATACAGTAACCTACTTTTCTCAAATTAAAAAATTAATAAATAATGAAAAAAAGTTCTCTTTGGCACTCTAAATAGTGCATGCAAATAATGTGATAATAAAACAATGCGTGCAGGTGGTGTTCAGCTGTGACAACAATCCAACATCATGCTGAAAATATCCTGAGTGCTGCAAAACACGCTCCTGTGCTTCTTCATGACCCCCTTAAGCTAATGTGCTCACCTCAGAGTGTGTGACTCAGCTTCTACCCTGAGTCCAAATATGCTTTGGAGCCACCCCTGGGCTCAGTCTCAGTGTCTGCTGCACTCCTCCAGCTGGAAACAATGTGGCTCCATACATAGAATGAAAAGGAAACTATATAGTGTAATATAGTCAAAATACTTTTATTAAAAGAAAACGCTCCCCACACCGGGGTACTCACATGGCACTGGTGCGTCAGTGCACCATACTATAATGGCTTTCTATGCAAAATCAGTGGAAGTTTGGTGCGGTATGCTGTGCTGAGACAGCGCTGGTGTGAAGTCCGTGTCAGTCTCTCCGTCCTGGCCCCTCCCCTACGCGTCTTCGACACAGGGATCACGTGTCATCTTCAGGGGGATATCCCCCTTGTTTTGCAGCACTCAGGATATTTTCGGCATGATGTTGGATTGTTGTCACAGCTGAACACCACCTGCACGCATTGTTTTATTATCACTGTTGGACATTATTTGCATGCACTATTTAGAGTGCCAAAGAGAACTTTTTTTCATTATTTATTAATTTTTTCATTTGAGAAAAGCAGGTTACTGTATATTGAGCACTAAGCACTTTTTATGTTGATTAAGGCACTATGTATGGCGTTACAAGCACTAATAAGCACTAATTTATGGTGTAACAAGCACTTGTTTTTTCACACCTTGTTTATTTATTCAACATTCATATTATTTGTATTTAATATTATCGCACTAGTAAGCACAGAGTTGGTTATTATTAATTTTGTTTTTGGGGTCACCCAAGCGCAGCGCACAACTTGTAAATTTATCCTATGCACGTTATATGAAGCGTGATTAGCGCATGCAGCTGGAGGTAGCACAAGCAAGGCATAAGATCATTGTGGCTCACAGAATTTCTCCAATTTGATATCGTATATTTTGCATTCAAAGATAATAGTAGAGGACAGATATGTATGTTGACTGTACTTTTTGTACATCTGTATTGCTAAATTGACCATCTAAGAATTCGATTTTGTTCTAATGATGCGTCTGTTTACCTTGAAATGTATTTCCTTTTTTTTTACAATAAAAACTATTGAAATATAAATTATAACACAAGTTGTCTTTAATAAAAGCAACATTAGCCACTTCTCAACACACAAAAATAAACAAAGCTCTTGAAATGTGAATTCTATCACTCATTCATTCGTCTGAGGGACGTCAAACCAGCTCATCAAAACAGGATTAACGGTGGCATTCATCGAGCAGAGCATTGTGTAAGAGCGCCGCCGGCCTTTACATAGGTATGCATGGCATGGGGGGCATTTTTCCGCCACAGTTCTTGGTACTGGAAGGGTCTGCTCCGTTGCACAAGAGGGCCTTGGAGAGAATTAAATGTATCAAGTGTTTTCCTAGAAAAATGCAGTAAGACTGCCTGCCAGCTGGTCGGATGTCAGTGTCCAAGCCAGGCTGCCGCGATCACTGCGGATGAGTCATGGTGAGTCATTCGTCAGCTATTTTCCCCTTTTCATGTACTGCCAGTCGCTACGTTAATATTCAACTCGAGAGTAAATTTAGCAAACCAGGAAAACAACCGTTTCCATGGCAGCCTGTACATAATATTTATGCTATAGGCAGTAATCGGCGGAAGGAATTCAGAGTAGTAAATGGTGAGAAAATGTGGGCCTTACCTTTTTATTGCCCCGGTCCATATAAGTTTTGTTTCGGTTCGTGATAGCATATCGAGAAGTGAGGCAGGATTGCGTAAGAGGCCTGGGCTCCCACCGCTGAGTCTAGAGAAGGGGCCAAGCTGGTAGCATGAAAAATACCAAGTTGTGGGAAGGACGCCAATGATGTGGGCTTTACTAAACATAGACAGTTTTTATGACCTAGTAGGGTAGAGGTACTTCCATGTACCTGGTATCAGCAGAACATCCCAGGCAAAGGTTGTATTTGTAGTCATTTTAAAGCGGAACTCATTTACCTATTGGTATTATAATAAGGCTTACCTATAGGTAGTGTAAATATCTCCTAAACGTGCACCGTAGGATATATTTACACTACATGCAGCTAGTGACATCACTGGCGCATGCGCTCTGAAGGAACGGCCATGGGCGTCGTTCCTTCCGAGCTGTGTGCCGTGAATCGTGGCTCCTGCGCACATACGCTAGAGTGATGTCATCGTGGCTCCGGCCACTCGCGGAGCCCACGAACCCGGAAGAAACTCCGGGGGAAATCTCAGCCGTCGCAGTGGTGTACGAGCGCCGCTGGAAGGCTTCGTTCTAAGGGAAGTATTTCATAATCAGCTAGTATGCGATGCATACTAGCCGATTATGCCTTTGTCTTACAGGTTTTATTATTTTTTTTTTTTTTAAAGAGTTTACATCCTCTTTATCTGCTTCAGCCCCGGAAGGATTTTACCCCCTTCGTGACCAGAGCACTTTTTGCGATTCGGCACTGCGTCGCTTTAACTGACAATTGCGCGGTCGTGCAGCGTTGCACCCAAACAAAATTGACGTCCTTTTTTTCCCCCCACAAATAGAGCTTTTTTTTGGTGGTATTTGATCACCTCTGCGTTTTTTTATTTTTTTGCGCTATAAACAAAAAAAAAAAAAAAACATAAAATTTTGAAAAAAAAAAACGCAATATTTTTTTACTTTTTGCTACAATAAATATCCCCCAAAAATATATAAAAAAACAATTTTTTTTCCTCAGTTTAGGCCGATATGTATTCTTCTACATATGTTTGTTAAAAAAAAATCGCAATGAGCGATTATCGCAGTATATTTATTGGTTTGTGCAAAAGCTATAGCGTCTACAAAATAAGGGATAGTTTTTTTGGCATTTTTATTATTTTTTTTTTTACTAGCAATGGCGGCGATCTGCGATTTTTATCGGGACTGCGACATTATGGCGGACATATCGGACACATTTTTGGGACCATTGGCATTTTTACAGCGATAAGTGCGATAAAAATGCATTGATTACTGTAAAGATGTCACTGGCAGGGAAGGAGTTAACACTAGGGGGCGATCAAGGGGATAATGTGTTCCCTAGTGTGTTCTAACTGAAGGGGGATGTGGACTGTGTAGGGGAGATGACAGATTGCTGTTTATACTCTGTGTGCCCCAAGCGATCGCGGGAGCCCGACGGTGATCGTGACTGCTGGGCACTCACATCGGCTCCATGGGCGAGCAGGGGGCACGCGCCACTAGTGGCCACAGGGCGAAGCAACGTTGCATAACGTTGTTTCGTCCAGCCGTGCCATTCTGCCACAGTACAACTGCGGCGGCTGGTCGGCAAGTGGTTAAAGGGGTTGTGAACCATTGAGGTTTTTCACCTTAATGCATTCTATGCATTAAGGTGAAAAACCTCCTGTAATGCAGCTGCCCCCCAGAGCCTCCCTTTTACTTACCTGAACCCAATCTTTCCCATGACGGGGACGAGCACACCAGCTCCAGCTGGTGTTTTGGGTCCTGATTGGATAGACTGATAGCAGGGTAGCCATTGGCTCCCGCTGCTGTCAATCAAATCCATTAACAAGGGAGCCGGGGAGCGGGGCCATGTCCAGCTGTCTGTGTCAATAGAGGCAGCAGCAGGACATGGGAGCGCGCCTGCACGAGTGCCCCGAGGGAGAGCGCTTGAGAAGAGGAGTGCCGCTGAGGGACCCCAGAAGAGGAGGATCGGGGCCACTCTGTGCAAAGCCAACTGCACAGAGGAGGTAAGTATAACATGCTTGTTTTTTTTAAAAACCACAAACCTTTAGTTATCCTTTAATAGCCACAGAAGATATAAATCCAAAACTTTGCAAACCCAGATATTACCATACAAATGTAGCAATGATATCATCACTGTGCTGTACATAGCCTGTGCAGAGAGCAGAGCTGTAGGAGGGGCCCAGCAGGCTCTGCGCATTACAGGTTGACTGCAGAACACTGTAGGAGGGGGGCGGAGACAAGACCAGTCACCCTGCACAAGCAGAGAGAGCAGCAGTGACCGGTCTTAATTGCAGGAAGCTCCTGTGAAGGTTTCACCCTGCACAGATCTGGAAGAAATACACAAAGCACGCAAAGATTCAAGGGATGATACACATGACTCTTGTATTTGGACAATATGGGGTTGTTTTACTAAAACAGAGTGCAAAATCTGGTGCAGCTTTTAATGGTAGCCAATCAGCTTCCACTTTTTTTTTTTGGTCAAAGCTTAATTGAACAAGCTGAAGTTAGAAGCTGATTAGCTACCATTAAAGTAGCTAATCTCCTAGACTTGCACCATTTAGGAGATATTCACTGTATGAGCATGTCCTGACGTCATCGCACTGAAGAAACAGCTCGCTCGTGCCGTTCCTTCAGCTGCTTTGCCATCATTGGCGGCTCCCGCACGCATGCGACATCATCGCGTCTCTGGCCAATCACAGTGCCGGAGCCCGCGATACCCGGAAATAACTCCAGGAGATGTCGCCAGCCACAGTGGTGTGCTGGGACCGCTGCAGGGGCTTTAATCAAGGGTAAGTATTTCATTAACACACGTCTGTCGGCAAGGTGTGTTGGGGTATCTTTCAGAATGAAACCAATGCATGGAATGTGCATTACCATGCATGACCTCAAAGCAATGGTGTCAATGGGCCCTAAGAGTGGATTTCCTATATTAAGAAGAGAGTTCTTCTTAAACTGTCTATGGGACAGAAAGTAATGGTTATTCTGTCCAACAGGACACAGATGGCAAAAAAAAAAAAAAATCCTGCCCGGGGTTTTAATCATTATCTATCCAAAATGAAAAAAAAATAAAAAAAATTTTGGGGCTTTAGAAATTCTTTAACTCTACCATTCTTAATTTGTTATAATGGTGCAGCCTTACTCATCAGGGATGGCTATTTTCCCCACTATTCATCTGTATTCTCTTCCTCTGCAGTAGCAGCTCATAAAAAATACTGTTCTTTCTTTTTTTTCATGACTCGTTAGTCTATTGTATCCTTAGGCAAACCACAGATGATGTGATTTTCTTTCCTGCAACAAAATAGTTTGATTACACTGACTGTGTTGATGGAGGAATCCCTCCCACTGTGCTGCCAGTAGGGAACCTTCCCTGCTGGCAGAACACATTGATTACTGCTGAAGTCTATAGCCACCAGCAGTGATCACATGCAAGAAATCCAATAGACTGGTTGTACTGAAGTTGATCAATGGATCGACTTCAGAACAACCAGCTTGCCTATAGAGTAGAGCTGCACGATTCTGGCTAAAATGAGAATCACGATTTTTTTAACGATTAATTGTGCAGCTCTACTATAGAGGGATCAATTCTCGGCCGGTCCCTGCTGAAAAGACCGAGATTCGCTCCATCTAAGATCGGCTTTAGACATTTGGGGCTTCTCACATTTGTGTGTCCCGTAACGCAGGCACTGTAACCATCTTGTTTTCAAGTGTTGAGGTGTGTTGTGTTAAGGCAGCCTTCTCATTTTGAATGGGATGTCAACACACTTTGGCACGCGAAAAACCAGACCTGCAGCATTTTTAGCAGTGTAGTGCGTTGCAATGCATGGCATGTGTGTAGTGGTGAGCTGTCGTGTAAATGCGCTGACATGTATATGCTGTGTTAGGATGCCATTGAAAATGTACCATATTTATTTATTATGGGTATTTTAAAAAGCACTCACAATTTACACAGCACTTTATATATATATATAGTAGATTCACATCAGTCCCTGCCATCAAGGAGCTTTCAATCTAAGGTCCCTAATTCACATTCATACATACACATACCAGAGGATCCAACTATCCCACCAGCATGCATTTGCACTGTGGTAGGAAACAGGAGAACCCAGAGGAAATTTGAACTGATCATCTTAGTTCTGCGAGGCAGAAGTGTCAACCAGTAAACCAATGTGCTGCCCCACAGGTAACAGATATGGTTCACCATCCTTTTAAGTGACCAAAAACCTTTATAATAAGAAAATTGACAATCTCTATGCTTCCTATCGTATTCAGGTACAGTCATGTGAAGAAAGCCAGTGAAAATTATTGATTTTTTCAACATATTTAAGCATGCAAACACTAAATCTAGATTTAAACGATGCCTGCCAATAAAGGTGATATATTTGAACAAATTACACTTAACAATTAACATGATGTGTTCATTCTTATGATATAAAACAGGGATCTCCAAACTGTGGCCCATGTGTCAAATTATTATTATTATACAGGGTTTATATAGCGCCAACAGTTTGTGCAGCACTTTACAACATGAGGGCAGACATTACAGTTACAATACAATTCAATACAGGAGGGATCAGAGGGCCCTGATCGTTAGAGCTTACAATCTAGAAGAAAGGATCTAGTGAAACAAAAGGGTAATAACTATGGGGGATAATCAGATAGATTAAATGAAAATACATTGTTAGGTGTGGGTAGGCTTCTCTGAAGAGGAGGGTTTTCAGGGATCGTCTAAAAGCTAACAGAGTAGGAGATAATCAGACAGATTGGGGTAAGGAGTTCCATAGGATTGGAGAGGCTCTAAAAAAGTCCTGTAGGCAAGCATGTGAGAGAGGTGATGAGGGAGCTAGAGAGCAGGAGGTCTTGAGAAGAACAACGCGTGACGTCACGTGACTTCATCCCCGATGAAGTCATGTGACGGTGACGACACGCGTTGGATACGGACACCGGAAGTGACGCTCTTGCTGCGAGCTCCCTGCTTGTTTGGATACATTATACGATTATTATGATTTAATGTGAGTACCTGACCCCCTTTTTTGTCTAAATAAACGCTACAAGTTTAAAAACATACTACACTATAGAGCTTCTTTTATATTTCCCCACCCCACCTGGTTTTGGTACATTCTGAGCGGTGCTTGGATATTCATTTGGCCTTGGAGGAAGTCATCACTCCCTAGGCTCTGGAACTCCCCCAGGAGGAACCGATGAGAGATTCCCCTCTCTCCCTAGGATAACCATCCATTCCCTTGTTTCCTTTGAATGCTGCTTACCTTACAGGAGTAAGGGTTAGTACACCTGCGGGTGTCATCTTGCACTGAAGACTCACAGCACAAAAGTCACAACGCCACCTGTTGATGACAGTTAGCACCTTATGATCTGCACCTTGCACTTCTTAATGGTTGGAAGATTTCTTCCAGACTGTGATTGATTTTGCACTATTTGCACTTTGACATACATGGACTTTTGTTTTATGATTATTTCTTTTATGCATTGTGATTATATGAATATTGAATACACTACAGTCACTTTATTTGCTATTATTGCACTGATCACTATTATATTATTTATTGAAGCACTTGATTTTTTTTACACATCAATATATGTCAGTTTGTTAGTATATACTGTCATTTATCTCAGCACTTTATATTTATCTATTTTGGAGCGCAACACCAACTTTTGATTTCTTTCATATAGTCACACCCTATTGTCAGCAATGGAACCGTTCAAATCGTTGCGACTCTGACTTTGCGGCTTCAAGTGAAGTAGCACGATATCAAAGCAGAATCAATGTGAACCAGGGCTAAATACTTGAAGAAATCTCCTAGAACCCCAAAATATAATTACAGGTTCAGCTAACGCTTACAAAAACTGGGGTCAAACTGCATGCATCTACAATCACAATGGTATTGAACCATTTCAACAACCTGAATGAGAGGTAAGTTAAGAAAAAGCCTTTTCTGCCAAAAAAGAACATTAGAGTTTTCCATTGAACATTTAGACAAAGACCAGGCCTTCTGGAACAATGCACTGAAGACTAATCTGTCAAAGATGGTTATTTGGCCACAGTGAAAAACATGTTTTCTTCAACCCGAACACAGTATTTCAGGTAATGAACCTCATAAACGTGAAGCATGGTGGTGGACACAGTATTGTTTGGGGCTGCTTTGTTGCTTCAGGGCCTGGGCTTATTCATTCTGCATCATACCAAAATGTGCTTGATGAGAACATGAGGCCATCTGTTCAAGAGTTGAACCAAAAATGAGCCTTTAACTGCAATCATACCCAAGCATAATAGCAAATCCACCAAAGAATGATTCAGAAAGAAGAAATAGAGGGGGGATGCCCAAGATAAAGCCCTGATTTGATTCACATTAACATTTTATAAGGATTGAGCCCAGATTTGGGACACAGTGGCCAAAAGTGTGGCCCATATTCTGGCAATTGAAGCCAACTACAAACTACACTTGCCAAGGTATCTGGTCTCTTCAAGGTTTGCTTGTGCTATACTGGCCTACTCGCCGCTCTGTTTTCGAGGATGCAGCACCAATGGTTTTTTCAACACATCTGGTGGGACTGTCCAAAGGTCAAATATTTCTGGACAGGAGTCTACCAAACCTGTACACAGTTACTGGTACTTCATTTTGTAAAGATCCGTATAAAGCACTACTCACCAAAAAAAAATGGAAGTCTAAACATCCTCCCAGTTTAAACTGATCACCTAGATTTTGACTAAAGCCAAAAGTGTTATAGTTAGGGCCTAGAAGTCCCCGCATTACCCTTTTCAGGACCTGTTTTACGAAAAACTCATGGCCATAAAGACTGAAATAGTTCCAAAAGATTTTGAAAACAGTGGACCAAGTTCTAGCTTCCTCATACCTTCTGTGAGGACTCCTTAACTCCATTAAAAAAAAAAAAAAAAAAAGAAAAAGGACCCTGGGTGTTGTTCCAAAATGGGAATTTTTTCAACTGGCTTTGACCACATAGCTTCCTACTTCTCCCCTCCCTTTCCTATCTCACCCACTCCTTCCCTGTAACTTTACCTTTCCCCTCACACCCCTTTGTACTTACCCTAGCCTTCAATGAGGGCTTTTCAATTTGATTTCTTCAGTCAATGTGATGGGCCATCTATGGATCAGAACATCTTTGTGCCTGCACAAATTCAGCAAGAACTGGAATTCTGGATATCACCAGTGTGCCTCTTTCACGGCATGCCTCTCAGCCCAGGAGATGGGATAATTCTGATAGTGGATGCCAGTCTCCGGGGCTGGGGAGCCCATTGTCTGAAGAGACAGATACAAGGTCATTGGAGCCCGATGGAGTGCAGACACTCCAACTGTCTTGAGGGGAAAGCAGAGTTATTGCATTGTCTCTATCTGCCCCAGGTTGGGGTTGGGACATTACCGATGTCCTGTTGCTTAGATGCTACATATGATTACAATTACTTTGTACCACTAGAATACTGTACCCATTATGGTTATGTCGCCTTTACCTGACATTGCACCCTACTTGTGACTTTATAGTACTGTTTATTTTTTCTTACTGTTAACGACTGAAGAAAGCAATAAAAATGTATTGAGGGAAGAAAAATGTAGGGTGAGTTTATAAAAAGGACACCATAAACATCTTGCAACTCTAGGAATTTAGCACTGAGAAGCTGTCAATGTTAGAGACTGATGGGCAGATATATAAAATGCCTACAAGAAGTCATTTTTACTACAGGAGACAATAACTTACTTTCCTGACAGTACACCCTAATTCTACTGATAATTTTTCAAATAAATAATTGAAAATAAAAAAAAAATTCTTAGGTTCCTATTTCAAGTACAATCACCCTTATCAGTAGGCAATGTTTGAATAAAGATCTACTTGTTTGCCCGTTCAAATGTATTGCAAAAATCAACAACTTCCATGGGGTGTGCTTAATTTTTTGCATTACTGTATAATATATCACTTTCTAAAGAATGGGCCAACTCCACCCATAACTCATATTTCTGTGTGATTGATCACAAGCTGGCTTCTTTTATCTCTCAGGAACTCCAGTAGTGAGATAACCCTGCCAGAATTCCCAGCATCAGCCATCACAAGGCCAAACGATGGTCTCATGCCTCCCTGATGGGTGCTTCATAATGTTGAATATACAAATAACATGGGAGTCCAGCTGCACAAGGATGACAACCTCGTTATGGCCTTGTGGGAGGTGGAGGAGAAGTAAAATGTTGTGGGAATTTGTCACAGCTGGCTTGTCCCAGTGATGCAAGAACCAATAAAGTGGATTCAGCCCATAACTAAAATACCAGTTTTCTGTTGAAGTTACCCAAGTATTGTGATAGAAAAAGATGCTGGTTTTGTACTTCCATCTCTGTTGTGGGAAAAAAAAATATTTTTCCTTAAAGTGTTACTAAACCCAGGACCCTGCATTCAGTATATCTGGTCTCCCACAGTACACAGAACATGGAAATGCAATTATTTTAGTAAAAATAAATGGCTAAATACCTTTTCTCATCAGCAGTGTATAGCAGTCTTGTAACTTCTATCAATGTCTGGTTAAAGCTTGCAGGAGGAGTTCATATTCTCCTCTGACTGTTCTATGAGGCTGCAGGACCCCTGACCCTCTGTCTGGACAGTGTTCATTGGCTCTGTGCTGATCACATGCACCCTCCTCAACAACAACAAAAAAAAAAAAACTAGCACTACACACCAAACTGAGCATGTGCAGAGCGCCCCCCCCCCCCAAGGCTCTGTACTGACAGGAGATGGATTGGGGACTGTGGAAGTAGGGGAGGATCAGAGAAGGCAGGGTCAAACAGCCTTTTTTACACAGTGTAGAGGATTAACCCCTAAATTCCACAGTGAGAACAAGAAGCATGCTTTATTGCATATACAGACTGATTTTACTGTTGTGGGTTTAGTAACACTTTAAATTCCAACTCTAGCAAATATCCTAGAGTTGGGCTTTAATAAAATGTTTGTTTTTCATCCTTTGTTACATCCTAGTGATCCGGATCTCCTGCAGTCTCATTGCAGCAACTTCCTGTCTACACGAACTTCAGCAATGGCTGTATGGCATTTCTCAGGGTGGGTTTACCAAGGATGACAATGATGGACCATAACCGCGTATAATGTGTGTTCAAACAGTAAAGCTGCGTACATATGAGTCGAATATCGTCTGAAATCAGCCACTGCGGTAGAAACCGGCAAACCTTTGGCCCGTGTGTACAGCTGTTTGGCAGAACTTCTCACGATCGGCTTCTGTCGAATGAGTATGCTGGAAAACCAGCAGCTGATCAGCGCTTGCAGCCAATAGCCTAGTTAGTACAGCAAACTCATCAGTTTTTTTCGTTCAGCCAGCTGGGTGTACCAGGCTTTACGTGAAGTCTTCATCGATGACAGGGTGACAATGCAGGGCACAATTAGGAGATGGAGACAAAGTGGTGCCGCCTCATAAAGGAAGCGCCTGAACAAAGATCTTCATGGCAGGATCGCCAAGTATGACTTTGCTACAAACTGCATAAATATAAAATTATTAAAAAGGATTTTTTAAATGACATTAACATGTTAAAATTTATATGATATTTTAGCAATTAAGGTTTACATCTACTTTAAAGTAGTTCTAAACCCTAGCTCAATTGAATTAAAGTGATATTAAAGTCTTGTTTTTTTTGTTTTTTTTTGAATAACAAATATGTCATACTTACCTCCTCTGTGCAGTGGTTTTCCACAGAGTACCTCTGATCCTCCTCTTCTTGGGTCCCTTGCCGGCGCTTCTGGCTCCTCCCCCCTGCTGGGTGGGAGGACCAGGTGTAACTATTCACACACGGAGCCACGGCTTGGCCCCACCCGCTCCTGATTGGCTCACTGGCTGTGATTGACAGCAGCTGCCATAAGCCAATCTGGATGCGAGTCCTCGGAGAGGCAAGGCTCTCCTGGACATTGCTGGATCGAGAGGGGGCTCAGGTAAATATTAGGGGGGGGGGGGGGGTTGCTGCACACAGAAGTTTTTTTTTTATAAAAACATAAAATGCATGAAGGTAAAAAACCTTGTGCTTTTAAAACCACTTTAGGTCTGGATATCTATGGCCAAAATACAAAATCGTATATTCATTTCCACATTGTTTTTCACTTATTTCTGAAAGATCCTGAAGTTTGTGAACTTACTATGTGACGCTCCCCACACATTTATTTCCTTGAACTTGAAGTTTGATTTATATCAGTATGTTTCATTTAATTTATCCTTTCTCTCTGGTTGCAAAAAAGTCTTGTGACAACAAAGCAGAGCAGTTGGAAGACAGGGACAGCATGTTGTCACCCTAAAGGGAAGTACCTGAACAAGGACTTTCATGGCAGGATCACCAGGTATTCTTTAAAAATAAGATGCTGATTTCATAAAAATTAAAATGGACTACTTTAAAGCTGAAATCCAGACAGATGTAAAATACACAAGTTCATGCAGCTCCATATCCATTAATATATCATTAAAATTATTTTTCTAAATGTAGGAAGCACAAGTACCTGAATGTGACCTGATATCTACCTCTTGCAATCTCCTTTGTAACAGCATTAAGACTGGAGGAGGGAATGGCAACACAAGGAGCCAACCAGTGGTGCTGCATTCAAAAGTGAAAGCTGATAGGAGGAGACAGCAGGGTGACAGAAAGGTGAGCTCACCAGTTAGCTGCTTCTCCTTTCACTGTCCAGTCACAGACCGGTGGAGGAACAAGACCTGTAAGTATGAATGAACTGCAGCAGAGAAAAATCAGATCTTATGCCTTGTTAATTGGGGCTGAGCTTTGTGCCAGAACTGTGTAAATCTCAAGACCGGCTCAAGAGATATACAAATCCTATGCCTGGTAAAACTCCTCCTGTATACAGTATGTATTTCATCTGTGTGTTTTCCTGTTTGCCTAGAGCTCAGCTTTAACATATTACATTTACATTCTCTTTAAATAGCAATTCTTTATGACTCATGTCTCTGTACCAGGCCTGTTCTAGGAGCAGAGAAAGTTCTGAGAAACGCTGAGCGCTCATCAATCAAAGCACCACGTTTTTTTTAATGAATAATTAACCGGCCTCCGGTCACGTCCACGATTACAAATCATACACACTCAGAGCTAAATGATGTGTTGAGAAATCCTGGACCGGGCTGCTCTCAGACAATTTAAAAACACTGCACCATGCCAATAATATTCTCAGCACCAAGCGTCTCTGGAATCCATGCTATCCTGCCTCTACAACGGTGGTACACAACCACTGGACCGTGACCTACTGCCGGGCTGCGATGTCCCTCCGACCAGGCCTTCAGCTAGCTGCAGATCCCCTAACCTCCCACAATGCCTCCCAGCTTCTATAGTGCCAACGCTAGATCCCATATTGGCCCCCCCAGTGAACCTCAACATCTCACAGTGCCCCCCAGGCCCCTAACCTGTTAACCTTCCACAGTGTCCCCTAGCTGGAAGTAGAGCCTCCAGCCCCCCCCCCATAGTGTCCCATGGTGCCCCCCAGTCCTGGCAGTGCTGTCAAGTCTCCCACATTGCCCTCGAAAACCCTCAGCCCCCTCCAGGAACCTTATCCCCCCACAGTTGCCCCCAGCTACCTCCAGAAACTCCATCCCTTTTAGGACAACTAAGTTTGTTGCAGAGTCCCCTAAACCCCCTCCAGAACCTTCATCCCCACCACAGTTCCCCTAAGTCTCGGCAATGCTGCCCAGTCTCCCACACTACCCCCTCCAAAACCCCCAGCCAACCAGGAGGGACACCCACCCCCCCTCCAAGGACCCCATTCCCCACAGCTGGCCCCAGCTCCTTCCAGAAACTCCATCCCTTACAGGGCCACCAAGTTTGTTGCAGAGTCCCCTAACTATTCCAGAACCTTCAACACCCCCCTACAGTTACACCCAGCCCCACCCAGAGCCTTCCAGAATTTCAGTGCATATTCCCCATAGTCTCTTGTGTGAGTATATAGTTTTGTTTGTGTTGGGGCACTGACGTTTTGGAAGAATTTTTCAGGTTCTGGTCTCAAAAAAGTTGAGAACCTCCGCTCTAGAAGACACCTAGTTACAACCAGGGAAGGCTGTGATTGGACAGACTTTTTTCAGGACTACGCTAACACAGCAGGATCCTATAAACAGATTCGATTTAGTCCTAGTGGTGAAAAATTATCTTTGACACATTATAATAAAGATATCAGCTTAATGATGCTTTATTTACAGCAAACAGCCCTCTCCGAAGAGTGTCATTTGGTTCAAGATTACCATCCAAACAAACAAGGCACGTATTTCAAAGAAGGACAAAAAAAAAAAAGACCGGTGACTAACATGACTATCTTTGGAGAGGTTTACAGGTAAGCTCACCTTTAGGCTGCATTCACACCTAAGCGTTTTGTTTTCAGGCAGAAAGACTTTTTTTTTTTTGCCGCAATTTTGCACAGGTGAAAAGGTCACCAATTTAAAAAAGCAGAAAAACCTGTAACCTGCCCAAAAAGAAGCTTGTGTACTTTTTTGAGCTTCAGGCATTTTGCTTCAGGCGACAGAACGCTCAGATGTGAACATGAGACATTTAAATGAATGGGATTTTGCTTGTTGGGCGTTTTGGAACTTTTGAGATGATCGTTTTACGATCTGAAAACGCTCAGGTGTGAATGCAGCCTGACTAAAAAAACAAACAAACTGCCTATGCAAGTAAGGAGTGTTTGTGGATTAAAACAAACTGTGCAGCTCTGACTAAAGTTAAATAATGCCCTTGCTATAGGTGTAGTCCATTAATATACCTCCCGAAGCTTGAATGAAATACTCCCAGGGACTTTGAGGATGTTCCTAAGTGAGGCCTAGTTGTTACTGCTCACCTCCACCATCACAGGAGTGATGGTGCTTTTATCTGCAGACACCCCTTATCTGCATAGGCAGTTTCTTTTGTAAAGGTGAACTAACCTTTTAAAGCAGAACATTAGTGTACTTTTAAAAATTTGCGAGAAGGAAGGGCTTTTTTTTTTTAAATTGCAGAAGAGACACGCTTATAGGGTCTATGTATAAAACATTTGCTGTGTGGATGTCTTAACGGGCACCATGACTTTTTGTGATATTATTATTTCCTATGATCCTCAGCTCCACCTAGTGGCCATAATGCAGTATTTTTTTGATTGGGGTATTTCAGGAAAATATTGCAATATGGCCACTAGATGGAATTGACGATCATAAAAGATAATTACATTACAAACAATACGGCAAACATTTGTGTAGGCATCTGCACAGTGAATGTTTTGTTCACAGACCCCTAGGTCTCATCTGCAATAAAGGATTCTTACCCACTTGTAAAAAATGTCCTTAAAGTGGTAGTAAAGTAAAAAAAAAAAAAAAGTTTCCACCCTGCAAGGCAAAATCATTTTGAAGCTCTCCAGTGGTGCTCTCCCTCCGCTGCAGAAGCTTCCACCTTCACCTTGTCTTCTGTCAGGGTCGTGGACTCTGGCCTGCTGACTGGCAAAGCCGCGATGACGTCACTGCAGCGCATTCGCACGGGAGTCTCGGCCGTGTCACCCAGCTCTGAAGGAACAACAGGGGTATGCCGTTCCTTCAGAGCGCATGGGCCGGTGACATCGCAGGCTGCTGCTCACTAGAATATCTCCTTAACTGTGCATGTTAATGTTCATGTGCACGTTCAGATGTTCATTTTATCTACAAGTAAGCTTTATTATAAGCTTACCTGTAGGTAAAAATAATAAAACAGAGTTTACTACCGCTATAGGCTGCACATAAAAAAAAAGCATTGCACATCTTTAAAGGACAGCTCTGTGCTTTATAACTGTGCAATGCATGTTCTGCATACTTATAAAGAAGCAAGCACAGTGCCATTTACATGAATTTATAAAAGTGCCAGGAGGAGGTTGTCCATACTGTTTCTTTGATCCATAAGGAGGTCCATACGATCATTTCATGCTCCCTATGCCACATTAAGCAGGCTTTATTCTGCTGCGTGTATTTTATAAATGGGACACTGTGTGCAGGAATACCATGGTGTCCAGAGCAGATAGGAACATCAATTCTTCATTATAAATAGGGGACTCAGGCTGGACATAGATGCAGTGTTTTTTTTCGTTCAACCAGAGGGCTGAACAAAAAAAAGGAAAAAAAAAAAGAAAAAAAAAAACAAGATTCCTACATCTACTTATGGAGGTGGATAAAGGAATTCTCCCCATTGAGACATTGTATTCTGACAGCAGGGACTGTCAGAATACACTGATCAGCGGCCGCAGCCCATTGGCTGTAGCTGCTGATCAGAATTTTTTTTTCAAACAAGCCCATTCGACAGAAGGTAGTCAATAGGTCAACTTCTGTTGAACAGGAGCAGCTACACATGGATGAAAATGTGTCTGGTCTCAGCTGAGCCAGACAAACTATGATCCATCTATGGTGAACTTCACTGTCCCTTTTGACAAATGCATGCGTGCTCAACCTGTGGTCCTCCAGATGTTGCAGAAGTCCCATGAGGCATTGCATGGCTGACAGTTACAAGCATGACTCCCAAAGGCAGAAGCATGATGGGACTTGTAGTTCTGGAACAGCTGGGGGGCCACAGCTTGAGCACCCATGGTAGAACTATGGAGGAGATCCGTGCAAGCAGCTTATGGAGAGGGTAGTGTTACCAATTGGTACTCCGTCAGCTTTGTCTGTCAACAAGACTGTAAGAGGAAAAGTGTCTTAGCCGCATGAATCCAATCCAAATCCATCTGGGTTAGTAAAGTGAATTATGATTGATTTTTTATTGTTTCTGCAATCTGCTACTTGCAATCTTTATTAAAGTAGCGTGTACATATTTTTTTATGAGGCGCGAGCTGTAGAATATCAATCAAGATATACTCATTGAAAAATGTTCCTCTGTGTCACCTGCTTTCGAGTACCGGTCTCCCATGATTAAAAATCAATACACAAGTGATACTGCTCATTCCATATCAGCAATAAAATGTCAAAAGGAAAAAATGGATTGAAAAACGTGGATATTTCATTCATTAAAAATTGAAAATCTGCCTAGCTGCCATATAATCATAAAGGGAATGTTCACCCAGAAATCATATTAAATAGAACCAGTCCATTACTAAATGATTAAATCATACCTTCACCAACTTGCTTATAAAACATTCATATCTGCTTCCTACCCATATACATAAGGGAGCAGTCTGAAGAAAATAGTGAAACTGAAAAAGAAAATTTGACCTGCAGAACTGGAATGGTTGGTTCTGGGAATCAACCAGAAGCACTTATATTTGTATATATCCTTACTTTGTCTAAGGTCAACTCTGGAGCTGTAAGGTTCCACAGGGGAACACTCCCATTACATCAGCCTGGGATATGTCCGCTGATCCCCTGCTGACCAGAGCAGAGTGGACGGTGGACAGGTCCGTGTCTGGTCAGTTTATGCAGAGCAGACATGGACAGAGCCTGCTCTGCTGCTATAATCCTATCTGGTTTGCTAAAAAAACCTCAAAACCCCCCCAAAACAAAACAAAAACGGAAGGTGATCCATACTGCGGATTGCAGTGAAGTCGGGTGTAAATGGACAGAAGAGTCTATTTACAGCCGACTGCCCTTTCGCTCCACCTAGATGGAGGAGGATGAATTTCCTTCAGTTTTTTTTAGCAGACCGGATCGGATTGGAGGTAGCCGGGTGTAAATGAACACAATTCCATTTACACCCACCAGTCCCATAGGGTTAAATGGAGGGTCCGATCAGGTCAGCCTGGCTGGCTGATAGGTGGACCTGATCGGACCCTTCTTTTGAAATAGGCTAAGTCAAAGCTGTGCTTTTTGCAATGTGCTGGAGCACATATTAGTGGGATTTCAAGTGGCCACATTCACCAGAAGTCTGATGTCACCAGCACCTTCCAAAAGTGGACAGAAACTGGGATTTAAATAATGGGAATTTTGACTTACCCATGATATCCATATGTTAGATTACAGTACAGGACCAAGGAACCATGGGATCCTCCCTAGCAATAAATTGAGGGGCAGGCAACAATATATCAAACAGTGCCAAACAAGGCCACAAGGAAACAAGGATCAATGGATCCAAAACTTTCAGATAACAGCTTGAGGCACTTTGCATCAGCAGAGGCCTGGAGATCTGCTGGTAAAACATTGAGAAGGTGTGAATGGAAGACCAGGTGGCAAGTTTGCAGACCTGCACAACTGATTTGTAGAAACTTCTCCAGAGGAGAAGAGGTCCATCACTGGAAGACACTAGATAAACACTGGAGTTCCAGAGTAGGTAGGGTTATATGAGGGTGCACTGGAGAGTGTTTCCAGCAAAGCCATTGTCCAATCACCTGAAGATAGTGACATATATAACCACACACCCTGTGTCCTGTATTTTACAATTACTTTTTTTGTTGTACAGTCAAAGACTTTTTTTGTAAACTTTCTCTTCTTCTACTTCTTGATTTCCCTGAGCCTCCCAGGTGCCTCCAGAAAAGGCCACGTCACCAGTGCCTTCCAAAAGGGATCTCGCCTGATCTTGTGCATGTGCTATAGGAGATCTGTCCTTGCCTTTTATTCAGTAACAAGCTACTCCACATCTCCTATGGCATATGTGTGAAATCAGTTTAAGGCGTCATCGATTGGCCAGCTCACAATAAGGAAGAAGTAGTCAGTTGATTACTTTTTTTAAAAATTGTGGCATGAATTTCACATCTGAAGGAGCAACAGAAAACGGAAAAGAAATAGATAATGGTTTGTTGTGGTTGTTTTTTTTTTTTTTTTTAATGTAAAGGTCCGCTTTAGGTGAGGCAATTTTCTTTACATGCGTGTGAAATTAAAAAAAAAAACGTAAATTTTTCTTTAAAAAACAAACGAAAACTATTAAATATTTAATTGACAGGGAAGATAGCTGAGGACCAAGTTGTTGAGTGATGTTCAGTCATCAGGTGGAAGATAACTCAGCAATGATTTAGTCACGCTGTCGGCAGAGGGAGAAGCCACTAGCAGCAAAGTTCCTTTTTTCATGCTGAATCATAGATAATTCAGCACTAAACCTATGTGTCACGACACCTTTCTCTTAAGCTGTACATGAAACTAGTTGTACAATTCCAGTCATGCAAATCATGACTCCTCCAAAATCTAAATCAGTCTGGGATATGAAGAACTTTTTGAAGTGGACATTGTGCCAGAACACAACACAGAAGTTATCTTGACAAATTGCCATTTTATTCTCCATCTGTTTTGCGAATTCCATTCTAAATTTTAAGACAAGAGCAAGACCTCCTGCTCTCTAGCCCCCTTGTTCCCTCCTCCCATGCTCACCTCCAGAACTTTTCCAGAGCCTCGTCCTTCCAATGGAACTCCCTACCTCAATATCTCCTACTATGCCCACTTTTTGGTGATCCCTGGAAACCATCTCTTCAGAGAAGCCTATCTCGCCCCCACCTAACAACTGTATTTCCACTTTCTCCATGAGCTCATCCCCCACAGTTATTTTGTTTTCTATCATTTGACCCTGGCCTTTTAGATTGTAAGCTCTAATGAGCAGGGCCCTCTGATTCCTCCTGTATTGAATTGTATAGTAACTGTATAGCCTGCCCTTATGCTGTAAAGCACTCTGAAAATCCTGTATAAGAACATTAATGTTTGGGGTCCCGGGATGGCTGTTCTCTCTGCCTTTCATTCTTACTCACTAGATCTGCTTATTCAGCAAACCTTGTGACCGGCTTTCATGCAGGAAATTACCATGAAGTATGGTTTCACCTGACTAGGATCATGTGAGATTTCTACAGAGCTCTTATGGTCTAGAGCAAACAAGTTTCCTGTGTCACGGACGGGAGTCTGTATCCACAGGGAATAGGCTAATCTGGAATTTGGGGAACTAAACTGGGTTGTTTAGAGGTATGGGCCTCAGGGGAGACACCAATAAGCATTGTTTCCCTGAGGGTTACCAAGAGAACATTGGAATCTAAGGGCATGGAGTGGCAGAAGACTGTGGAGTCACAAAGTGACTACAGGGGCAGAGGTGTCAATGGGGACAATACTGTGAAGACACAATACTCCAAGGACTGGGATCATAGTAACACAGGAATGCACAGGACACAGAGTAGTCCCAAGCAGGCACCAAGTAGAGAAACTGGAAGAGAACAAAGGTCAAAGAGGTCCACTGCAGTAAAGGATAGTCTCTGGAACACACCAGAAACATAGGGTTCTTGGCAGCTGGCGTGATGATGTGTTGCTTGAAAACCGAGCAACACATGCGCTAGCGGTTTAAGACAACACCTGATTGTGGCAGGCCAATGGCTTTGAACAGAGAAAAACCACCAATGTGGGAATGGGGCTAACTGCATCTGTATGTGTTGGCGAGGCTGAACTGTTTACAGTTACAGTGAGTTATGTGAGTTACATCACAGTGTAGATCTGGCAGGAGCATGGGCATGTTAGGATATGACTCTGGGGGAGGGGTAACAAAGTATAATTATACAAAAATGTATACAAATGCTTAGTTTAAACCTGATCTGGCTGAAAAGGAAAGAAAAATGCCAAAGTGCAAAGGACGTTGTGGGGGCCTTTCAAGTACCACACTGAATCCAGGCTGAAATCAAGGCCTTGACATTTCTCTAAGTAGAAGTTAAAGTTCAACCCCTGCCAAAAAACTTTAGAAAATTAGAATGGGGGATGCTAGAATTTCTGTCGGGATTTAATTGCTGCTTGTGAATCGAATTGGGGGGGGGTTATGCTTTGAAGCCCAATTAAAGTCTTGCACCTTTTTTCTCCTTTTGGCCTTGTTACCCATGCACGTTATGATTTGTAATCAATTTTTGCTTGGAGATGCCTTAAAATACCCTTTTCTTTGTGAAAGACCTCTCTGGCTGCAGTGTTCTAGGCTGACAGAGCTAAGCAACAACCACACACCTCATCAGACGTGTTCTCAGACAGACTTTTACTGCAGAGGAAGAGAGGAGCTGTATCTGGTGATGTCTGCTGCTGAGTGTACTAGGGCTAACTCTGGTAAAATTGGACTGCACAGTTATATTAACCACTTGCTTACTGGGCCCCTAAACCCCCCTCCTGCCCAGACCAATTTTCAGCTTTTAGCGCTGGCACTCTTTGAATGACAATTGCACAGTCATACAACACTGTACCCAAATTACATTTTTATCATTTTTTTCCCCAAACATGGAGCTTTCTTTTGGTGGTATTTGATCACCTCTGGGTTTTTTATTTTTTGTTAAAAAAATTAAAAAAGACCGAAATAAAAAAAAAAATACAAAACCGTTTTATATTTTGTTAATAAATTTTGCAAACAAGTAATTTTTTTCCTTCATTGACGTACGCTGATGAGGCTGCACTGATAGGCTGCATTGATGGGCACCGATGAGGTGGCATTGGTGGGCACTGATCGGCACTGGTAAATGACACTGATAGGCAGCACTGCTAGGTGGCACTGATTGGCACCACTGGTGGGCACTGATAGGTGGCACTCGTGGGCATTGATGGGTAGCACTGATTGCTGGCACTTATACTAGTGGGCAGTGATTCGTGGCACTGTAGGCACTGGCAGGTGGTACTGGTTGGCACAGATGAGGCGGCTTCGCCTCTTACTCTTCAGGGCTGATGTCCCTTGCACAGAATCCGGTGATTGGCCTTTTTTTCTCCTCACGCTGTCAGCGTGAGGAGAAAAAAAAAAAGGATTACCGATCTTCTGTTTATATCACGTGATCAGCTGTCATTGGCTGACAGCTGATCACGTGGTAAGGGGCCGGGATCTGCCCAGAAGCCTGGAGAGACAGCTGGCTCAGCTGGGCGCTGGAGAGGCAGAGAAGAGAGACGTTGACTTACAGTCCCCAGCTCTCTGCTCAGAGAATGCTGAGAACTGAGCAATCAGTGGTCTTTGATCGCTCATTTCTCAGTGCAGAGCCAGCAGGGGACAGATGCAGCATCGGAAAAAAAAAAAAAAAAACGACCGATGCTGCATCCACCTAGGTGAGTATAAGAGTTTTTTTTTTTTTTCCAAAATTCCATACTTCTCTTTTAAGACACTCGTCACTGCTGTTAAAAATGTGAAGACAAGGCTATGGAAATGGAGGTTGCTATCACAAATATGTAAATTACAATTTAAAGTGGTTGTAAACTTTAGACATGAAATATGAAAAAAAGCATATCTCACTATAGTGTGTAGTTGTATCAGTTAGAAGCACTAAGTATAATTTCTATCAGCTGCTTCACTCCTCTGCTATCTGTATTGATCACTTCTGACAAGTTTTCCTGACACCAAAAGAAAAAATGGTAACAGTGGAGGGACCTCTAGCAGATTGACAGTCTCAGCTCTGTTCCCTGTGTCCAGAAAGGTGTGTCCCTTCCATCCAATCAGCTCTCAGAGCTCTCCTCACTAAGCTCTGCAGAGTGTAACTTCAGCTCCCCTCCCCATTTTTTCTGACAGTTCAGACAACCTTTATCAATTCTGCCCTTTGAATGGATGTAGAAAGGAGAAGACTGCATATAAACAGGTACAACTTATGTAGATGGATTTGTACCATCTCTGTGTATCACCTGAGGCTAGTCACTTCACTGGATACTTGTAAGGGTTTACAACCACTTTAAAGCACAGTTAAAGTCAGAAAATACTCACTTCCACTCCAGCGATGCAACATCTGCAAAGCTCCCTGGCTCATTGCTGGCATCTTCTCCCCAGGTTTTTATGGGTGTGGGATCGGTTTGGTTGCCTTGATTAACCAGCAGGGATGTAACTTCTAAGCTACCTGCTATCTGCAATGTTTTATTTTATCACTTTGGTTCTGCTTGAAGCCTATTGTCCTAGCATTCTCCTGCCAAATACTATGCTGTTGTGTGCATGCTATGCCGAAGATCTGAGGGGCTTCACAGGGATCCATTTGAAGACAACCACAGCTACTGGAATGTCGACACGGAGGTATCTTGTTCAGATTCTCTTTGAGAAATACATATAGCCCAACTTTGTTTAGATTGCACTCACACTGGCCGTTTTAAACTGGTCCCAGGGAGGGTTCACGCCCTTGGTCCAAGTCGATTGTGGAGCGAGAGTGCTCCAAACCATGCCCGGGAACATTGTGCTTGGGGCCACTTGGAAGTGATGGTCCCAGGCACAGTTCACTAACAATCCAGTATGGTTTGCTTCACTGTAAGTGCAAACCATGCCAAGGCACAGAACTCTCCATTCATGACTATGAACAGAAGCAGGAATCACTGTGGTCTGGTTTGCAGAAGTGACGACGTATGTGTGCCCAGGAACATATCCTTACTGTCTAGTTCAAGGATCCTCAAACTACTCTGACATTCACAGACACGGCTAGGCATGATGGGAATTGTAGTTCTTGAACAACTGGAGGGCCATAGTTTGAAGACCCTTGGTCTAGTTTGAGCGTAGACTAGTGGGGGAATGGTGGGAGGAAATTGTACTCGGGCACAATTTAGTTAAACAGCGCCCTGTGTGAGTACACCTAAGTCCTCCACAAACACAAAGTCTTTATAGGACCACGATTTTAGAAAATGATACAAACTTTAAAGTGTTACTAAACCCACAACGGTAAAATCAGTCTGTATATGCAGTAAAGCATGCTTGTTATACTCACTGTGGAACCTAAAGGGTTAATCCTCCGCATTGTGTAAAAAGGCTGTTTGATCCTGTCTTCTCTGATCCTCCCATTCTTTCACTGTCCCCCAATCCATCTCCTGATAAGACAGAGCCTTTGGAGTCAATCTGCACATGCTCAGTTTGGTGTGTATTGCTAGAGGAGTTTTTTATTTTTTCTTGGAAGGGTGCATGTGATCAGCACAGGGCCAAGCAGCACTGTCCAGACAGAAGGTCAGAGGTCATGCAGCCTCATAGGACAAATCAGGGAAGAATGAAAACTCCTTCTACAAGCTTTAAAGAGGAAGTAAACTTCTTTTCCTGACTTTTACCTATAGGTAAGCCTAGAATAAGGCTTTCCTATAGGTAGTGTAAATATCTCCCAAACATGCACCATTTAGGAGATATTTACATTACATGCAGCCAGTGAAATCACTGGCCGCCCATTGCTGTTACTTCCGAGCCCTGTGCCGTGAACGGCGGCTCCGGGGAGTGACGTCATTGTGGCTTCGGCCAGTCACAGAGCCGGAGCCAACGAACCCAGAAGCAAGACCGGTGCAAAATGGAAGCGACTGCAGCTCTGACATAGGGGAGTCGGCGCTGCAGTCGCTTTGTTTTTGGGTCAGTTTGACATAATGTGCTAGTATGCGATGCATACTAGCACATTCTGAGTTTACCTTACAGGAAAAAAAAAAAAAAAGGCCAGCTTTACAACTGCTTTACCCAGACACTGATAGAAGTCACAAGACTGCTACAGTATATACTGCTGATGAGAAAAGGTTATAAGCAGTTTATATTTACTAACATAATTGAATTTCCATGTTCTGTGTACTGTGGGAGACCAGATATAGTGAATGCAGAGTCTTAGGTTTAATATCTGAATTAAACCATTTGTTTGAGCACACTTGGCTGGTTCCTATCACTGATGCAGGCTAAAGCTGACCTTTCCAGGGCACTGGGATCTGACTGTGACTTTAACTGCTGCACTACATAATCACCACAATGCAAGAATTATCTCAAACAAAAATCTGACTTGCCAGTATTCAATTGGTCCCATAACCTGGAATTGGTGTGCTGCAGAACCAGCTTGTCACATCTAACCCCATGAACTCTACAGCCCATACCTTGCCTTATCTATAAGAATAGACCTAACTGTAGAAAATCTGTTCTCATGCATTTATTAAAATTAATCCTACTAATTACTTCCCATGCTACACATGGTAAGCCAACATTACCGGCTCTGCAGCAAGCTAGGCGCTGGAAAAATAATTACCTAAATGGTATTTTTATATCCTTTATTGGTCCAAGCGATGTTGAAATCTACAAAACCACAAGCACAAATACAGCTGTCACCAGCAAGTTATGTAACAAGGTATTATTAATGAGATTGGAGGAGAGCGGTGTACAAGGAGTCACTTATAAAAGCAGCAAAAACAAAAGATTTGAGCTCATTAAAAACAGGCTGATATCCAGACAGGCCTGGCAACTGGAGAACGCTTCCTGAAGCTTCTCCGCAGCACATTGGAAATGTGAGCTTCATGGTCAGTGTACCCAGAAATTATTGAGCGCTCTCCTTTGACAGGATTAAGGTTAAGAGGCTGGATGTTCAGTCTCTCGCTGAGATGATGGTTAGATTGTACCAAAAGGAATGCCCATTGCTATATGTAATTGTCGCATTTTACACTTATCGTATTTTTCGCTCCATTAGACGCACCTGACCATAAGACGCACCTAGTTTTTAGAGGTTGAAAACAAGAAAAAAAAAATATTATGAACCAAAAGGTGTACTAAAATATTTTCCAGTGCCCATGAAATGCAGAGTGACCATTGCCATAGAAAACGCAAAGCGACCATTGCCATAGAAAATGCAGAGCGACCATTGCCATAGAAAACGCAAAGCGACCATTGCCATAGAAAATGCAGAGCGACCATTGCCATAGAAAAACGCAAAGCGACCATTGCCATAGAAAACGCAAAGCGACCATTGCCATAGAAAATGCAGAGCGACCATTGCCATAGAAAACGCAGGGCGACCATTGCCATAGAAAATGCAAAGCGACCATTGCCATAGAAAATGCAGGGCGACCATTGCCATAGAAAACGCAAAGCGACCATTGCCATAGAAAATGCAGGGCGACCATTGCCATAGAAAACGCAAAGCGACCATTGCCATAGAAAATGCAGGGTGACCATTGCCATAGAAAATGCAGAGTGACCATTGCCATAGAAAACGCAAAGCGTCCATTGCCATAGAAAATGCAGGGCGACCATTGCCATAGAAAATGCAGGGTGACCATTGCCATAGAAAATGCAGAGCGACCATTGCCATAGAAAACGCAAAGCGACCATTGCCATAGAAAATGCAGGGCGACCATTGCCATAGAAAATGCAGGGTGACCATTGCCATAGAAAATGCAGGGCGACCATTGCCATAGAAAATGCAGAGTGACCATTGCCATAGAAAACGCAAAGCGTCCATTGCCATAGAAAATGCAGGGCGACCATTGCCATAGAAAATGCAGAGCGACCATTGCCATAGAAAATGCAGAGCGACCATTGCCATAGAAAATGCAGAGCGACCATTGCCATAGAAAATGCAGAGTGAACGTTGCCACAAACGCAGCCTTACCTGATGTTATCCCTTCCGTCTAACAGAAGACAGAGCAGCCTGAGCGGCCAAATGCTCTGTTTTCTGTCTCAGGAACCAGCCGGAAGATCGCCCGGCACCCATGAGGGGGTTTGGAAGTCTGTCCCCCGCTCTCCTGCCTCTCTTCCAGTGGTGACGGTGGGAGGCGATGCAAGCAGTGGCAGGGGGTGTTGCCAGCAGCGGCAGGGGGCGGTGCCTGTCATATATTCGCACCATAAGACACAGAGACATTTTACCCCATATTTCTGGGGGAAAAAAGTGCGTCTTATAGTCCGAAAAATACGTTATATCGGATGTGGTGCCAAAGTCATCTGCCTTAGACTCAACTATATTCTATGTACTTGTGAGGAGATTTAACTGCTCCTTGTGTGAGTTGGAAGCAAAGTATTGAGAAATGGAGAGTTGTCAAAAAGGGACTAAAGCAGACCTTTCATCACAAATTAAAGAATCTCCAATGTCCTTATTTACCTTCATTTTTTTTTATATAAAATTACAGTGATTCTAAAGGTTGTAATTTATTTTAATTTTTTTAACCGATTCAGCCCCAGAAGAATTTACCCCCTTCCTGACCAGAGAGCACTTTTTGCGATTCGGCGCTACGTCGCTTTAACTGACAATTGTGCGGTCGTGCGACGTTGTACCCAAACAGAATTGACGTCCTTTTTTCCCCACAAATAGAGCTTTCTTTTGGTGGTATTTGATTGCCTCTGCGTTTTAAATTTTTTGCGCTATAAACAAAAAAAAGTGTCAATTTTGAAAAAAAAGCAATATTTTTAACTTTTTGCTATAATAAATATCCCCCTCAGTTTAGGCCAATATGTATTTTTCTACATATTTTTGGTAAAAAAAAAAATTTGCAATAAGCGTATATTGATTGGTTTGCACAAAAGTTATAGCGTCTATAATATAGGGGATAGATTAATAGCATTTTTATTATTTTTTTTTACTAGTAATGGCGGCGATCTGTGATTTTTATCACGACTGCGACATTATGGCGGACACATCGGACAATTTTGACACATTTTTGGAACCATTGCCATTAATACAGCGATCAGTGCAATTAAAAATGCATTGGTTAAGGGGTTAAGTATGTTCCCTGGGAGGTGATTCTAACTGAAGGGGGAGGGGACTAACTACAGGAAGTGACAGATCTGGTTCCTAGCTAATAGGAACACACGATCTGTCACTCCTGTCAGAACAGAACAGGGAAGTGTGTGTTTACACACACTCGTCCCTGTTCTGTGTCTCCTGGTCACGATTGCTTGTGGCCGGCGGTCATCGCGACCGGCGGCCACGAGCATCGGTGCCCCCGCTGTGCCTCGTGCGGCGCACGCGCGCCTGCTATCCGAGATCACGTACAGTAACGTGATTTTGCGCAGGGGAGCCAGCCCGCTGCAGTAAAACTGCGGCAGCTGATCCGAAAGCTGTTAAATAACAAAGTGTAACCAAAATGTTACCTGCTCTGTGCAATAGTTTTGCACAGAGCAGCCCTGATCCTCTTTCGTTTTGGGTCCCCTGCTGGCAGTCCTGGCCCCTCTACCAAGTATCCCCAATAGCAAGCCTCTTGCTCTAGGGGCACTAGAGCAGGCTCACTCCCGAACCATGCTCCTGTGAATGGAATGCATAGAATACATTAAGGTAAAAAAAAAACCTTCTGCCATTAGAGCCACTTTAACACTTTAAGATAGAAGACCTTTCATTGGTAAAAAACCTTCTGCTTTTTGAAGCACTTTAAAGGTAGAAGACCTTTCATCATAAATTAAAAAAAAAAAAAAAAAAAAGAGTAAATTATATATATATATATATATATATATATATATATATATATATATATATATATATATATATATATATATATATACACACACACACACACACACACACACACACACACACACACAGTATCTCACAAAAGTGAGTACACCCCTCACATTTTTGTAAATATTTTATTCTATCTTTTCATGTGACAACACTGAAGAAATGACACTTTGCTATAATGTAAAGTAGTGAGTGTACAGCTTGTATAATAATTTGCTGTCCCCTCAAAATAACTCAACACACAGCTATTAATGTCTAAACCGCTGGCAACAAAAGTCAGTACACCCCTAAGTGAAAATGGCCAAATGGGGCTCAAGTGTCAATATTTTGGGCACCCGCCATATATTATCCAATAAGGGTTAAACCCTCTGATCGCCCGGTGGGTGACATCAGTTAGGTTTTAGCTTTAGTTAGAGTCTGCGTCAGATTAGTGCTAACACCCCGCACGCACCATACACCTCCCTTAGTAGTATAGTTGGGAGGAGTGGCGTGTTGACGTCATCGCGCTGTGTACCTTAGTGGACGGGTGTTCGCTTGCCGGCCGGCTTTTATAATCCTTGTAAGTTTTTCTCTTACTACGTGTAAGTGCAATTTTTTACTTTAACCACTTACGGACCGCCGCACGCCGATATACGTCCTAACTTTGAAGAGGAATATCCTTGTTATGGCAGCAGCTAGCTGGTCTTCTTCGGCCGGTGGTCCGCTTTCCGATAAGGGTGGTCTCTGCGGCGGATTCGCCACAAGATCACTTTTATCGGCGGCGGGAGAGGGCCCCCCTCCCGTCGTGCTCCAGTGCCCTCCTCTTACAGAAGCTGTCGGCAGCAGTGGAGGCGATCTGATGTTGCTCCTTGCTGGGTATGGAGACGAGTGAGGTAAAGATGGCCCCCACCCATCTCCATAACATTGCAGGGCAGCAACGATGTCAAAAAGTCACTTCTGCCCATAGCTCTTAAAGGGACATTTTAAGAAAAAATTTTTTTTACATGACATTTTTTTTTTATTATTGCATTTTAGTGTAAATACCCAGAGATCCTGTCATGCTTTTTTTCTATTACAAGGGATGTTTACATTCCTTGTAATAGGAATAAAAGTGACACAATTTTTTTTTTTTAAAGAAGAGTGTAAAAAAAAACAAAAAAAAAGGAAAAATAAAAAAAATAAGAAAAATATATATATTTTTTTTTTCTAAATGCGCCCCGTCCCGCCAAACTCACATGCAGAAGCAAACGCATACGTGAGTAGCACCCGCATATGAAAACGGTGTTCAAACCACATATGTGAGGTATCACCGCGATCGGCAGAGCAAGAGAAATAATTTTAGAATTTAGATCTCCTCTGTAACTTAAAACTGCAACCTGTAGAATTTTTTAAACGTCGCCTATGGAGATTTTTAAGGGTAAGAGTTTGTCGCCATTCTACGAGCGGGCACAATTTTGAAGCGTGGCATGTTGGATATTAATTTACTCGGCGTAATATTATCTTCACAATATAAATAAAATTAGGCTAACTTCAAGCCAACATTCAAAAAAGTGTATTTTTTCCACAAAAAGTGTGCTTGTAAGACCACTGCACAAATACGGTGTGACAGAAAGTATTGCAATAACCGCCATTTTATTTTCTAGGGTGTTAGGAAAAAAATGTATAATGTTTGGGGGTTCCAAGTCATTTTCTAGCAAAACAAAACAGTTTTTAACTTGTAAACAACAAATCTCAAAAAGAGGCTCGGTCCTCTGTGGTTAATAAATGTTTATATTACGGTTTACACTATGGTGAGCTCCTCTTTACTTTGGGTTATCTTCTGGTCCTCAATCGAGACCATTGAATGATCGAGTCCCCTTGGCTGTTTGCTGTGTGTTCCTGCTTCATTATATCAAGCATTTGGGAACCGTCATCGCCATTTCTTTGGATCAAGGCCCTGGCGGGGTTAACAGCCGCAAGCCCATTTTAGCTTGCCTCTGGTAAGCATGCATTTTATGTGGTGGAGTAGCATGAGTTTGTGGTGTTCTCTCAAGTTATTCCAAGACTTTCCCATGTGTGGCTATGTCTTATGGACTAATCTATAATATTACTTTGTGGTGTTGGGAGTAATTCCAAGATTTATGCACATGTTTGCAATCTTTGTGTTGTATTAATTTATGGTTAACACATTTTCTAATTTAGCGCAGCTCCATTTTATTATTTCTATCTGTTTTATATGAGTAACTCATATTGAGCTGTTGCTGCTCTTTTTCTTATTTGTATTGCTCACTTAGCGCGGTATTTTTTCCTTTTTTTTTTTGTAGTATAGTGTCTGCACGGATCAATATCTTTGATCTGATCAGAACTATATTAGCGTCCCAGTAGTTTAGGGTTCCCAAAAACACGGTGTTAGCGGGATCAGCCCAGATACCTGCTAGCACCTGCGTTTAGCCACTCCGCCCGGCCCAGCCCACCCAAGTGCAGTATCAATCGATCACTATCGAAAACACATAACTGCAGCATTCGCAGAGTCAGGCCTGATCCCTGCGAATGCTAACAGTTTTTTTGGTAGCGCTTAAAGCAGGCTCTGACAGTCAGGTGCTCTTTTTGCCTGTGAGTTTCACTAGTTGTACCAGTAAATTTAGAGGCCACAATGTCCAATCGGAGGTACACTAGTGAAGAGGCCTACACGTTTCTGAACATGACAGATGAGAGTGAAGAGGAAGTCACCCATCTATGAGATTCAGGCTCAGAATATGATCCAGTAGACAGCAGCAGCACCCTGACAGATAGCTCTGACAACGGAGTAGTGGTTCCTGTTAAGGTCAGGCGTACCCGACCCCGTTCTTCTTCTGTTGTTGAGGTGCAAGAACCGCAGGGCTCTCATATGGAGCAGAGAGCCAGTACTAGTGCCGCTCATCCTTCTGGTGAACTGGCAAGCACCAGCGGCCTAGTATATCCTGGTCGTAGTCAAACCAGCACTGCAGTAACACGTGGTGACCTGGCGAGTCCCATAAGTGCAGTTCAAGCTGGTGCGGTGGCAAGCACAAGTAGTGTTCCACAGCCACTAAGAAGACAAACACAGGCCCGTCGAGCCCATAGTGCCCTTCCTGCTGCATTTGCCAATCCTAATTGGGAGCCCACCACTTCTGCAGCACCCGTACTTCCCCCATTCACTGGCCAACCTGGAATTCAGGTGGAAACAGTTGATTTTACGTCACTTGTTTTAGATCTATTGTGGACCAAAGCAATTTGTATACTGGTCAATTCATTGCAGCTAATCCCCATTTGACCCTTGTCAGAGAATGGAAACCTATTACGGTTTCCGAATTTAAGACCTTTCTGGGCCTATTCCTCCTCATGGGCATAACTAAAAAAAGTGAGTTGCGGTCATATTGGTCCACTGACCCAATTCATCATATGCCCGTGTTCTCTGCATCAATGGCCAGGGCTAAATATGAGCAGATCTTGCGGTTCATGCATTTTAATGACAATGAACTCCGTCGTCCTCTGTCGTGACCCTGAATAAGATTGGCTCCACAACAGTTTGCAGCCTTGTTTACTCCCCATCAAGTTGTCTGCGTTGATGAGTCCTTGATTAGGTTTTCTGATCGCTTGTCTTTCAAACAATATCTTCCCAGCAAGCATGCAAGATACGGGGTCAAGATGTATAAGCTCTGTGACAGGGCCACAGGCTATACATGTAGTTTTATGTTTACGAGGGAAAAGATAGTCATGTGGAGCCAGAGAACTGCCCAAACTACATAGGGAGCGCTGGTAAGATTGTGTGGGACTTGGTGTCACCCTTATTCGGAAAGGGATACCACTTATATGTGGACAATTATTACACAAGCATGCCACTTTTTAGTTACTTGTTTGATCATCAAATTGGCGCATGTGGCACAGTGCGATCTAATCGCCGGGGCTTACCCCAGAGGCTTGTAGAGTCCCGACTTAGACTGGGGGAGAGAGCCTGCTTGAGAAGTAATAATTTGCTCACAGTAAAGTGGAGGGATAATCTGAATGTTTTCGTTCTGTCCTCCCTACACGCAGCTATGGTGGGCATACCCACCGGTCAATCTCTTTTTTCGCTCAGCCCACAGGCTGCATAACAAAAAAGAACATCACAATAAATGCCCAACAAGGACCAGCAACATACTGGTATGTTGCTGGACTTTGAGTGGTTATAACAGAACGATGCCTGCAGGTTTGGGTGTCATCTTAGTATCTTTCTTTTCAGCCAGCAATCGGCTTTCATGTAAAAGCAATCCTAATGGCTAATTAGCCGCCAGACTGCTTTTACAAGCAGTGGGAGGGAACGCCCCCTCCTGCCATCTTCCATGGTTTTCTCAGGCTTTGCTGTCCCACTGGGGAACCTCAAAATGCAGCCAGTGGTTCCACCAGCTGACCATAGAGCTAATCGGAGACCAGAATGACTCCAATCATCTCTATGGCCTAAGAAACTGGAAGCTATAAGCATTTCATGACTTTGGTTTCGCCGGATATAAACAGCGCCATTGGGAAAGCATCTTATCACACCGATCTTGGTGTGGTCAGATGCTTTGAGGGCAGAGGAGGGATATAGAGTCTAATAGACCCCAATTTTTAAAAAAAAGTAACTGTCACTACCTATTGCTATCATAGGGGATATTTACATTCTCTGTGATACCAATAAAAATGATTAAAAAAAAAAAAAATGAAAGGAACAGTGTAAAAATAAAATTAAAAAGCAAAATAAAAAAGCAAAGGCCAACGCAAGTGTCGGTCTTGTCTCATATGTAAATAGCAACTGCACCATGCATGTGAGGTATCACCGCGAACGTCAGATCAAGGGCAGTAATATTAGCAGTAGACCTCCTCTGTAAAGGCTTTTAAAAATGTATGTAGTTTGTCGCCACTGCACGGTTGTGTGCAATTTTAAAGCATGTCGTGTTTGGTATCTATGTACTCGGCATAAGATCTTTTATATCTTACCAAACATTTGGGCAATATAGTGTGTTTTAGTGCATTAAATTTAACCACCTCAATACAGGGCACGTACACCCCCTTCCTGCCCAAGCCATTTTTCAGTTTTCAGCGCTGTCGCACTTTGAATGACAATTGCGCGGTCGTGTTACACTGCACCTTAATTAAATTTTTATCATTTTTTTCCCACAAATAGAGCTTTCTTTTGGTGGTATTTGATCACCTCTGCGGTTTTTATTTCTTGCGCTATAAACAAAAGAAGAGGGACAATTTTGAAAAAACACAATATTTTTTACTTTTTGCTATAATAAATATCCAATTTTTTTTTTTTAACAAATTTTTTCCTCAGTTTAGGCCGATACGTATTCTTCTACATATTTTTGGTAAAAAAAAATTGCGATAAGCGTATATTGATTGGTTTGCGCAAAAGTTATAGCGTCTACAAAATACGGGATAGATTTATAGCATTTTTATTATTTATTTATTTTTTACTAGTAATGGCGGCGATCTGCAATTTTTATTGTGACTGCGATATTGCGGCGGACACATCGGACACTTTTGACACATTTTTGGGACCATTCACATTTATACAGCGATCAATGCTATAAAATTGCATTGATTACTGTGTAAATGTGACTGGCAGGGAAGGGGTTAACACTAGGGGGCGCTCGAGGGGTTAATGTATTACCTAAGGAGGTGATTCTAACTGTGGGGGGAGGGGACTGACTGGGGGAGGTGACCGATCGCTGTCCCTATGTACAAGGGACACGCCATCGGTCTCCTCTCCTCTCTGACAGGACGTGGATCTGTGTTTACATGCACAAATCCACGCTCCTGCTGTGTTACCCGGCAATCGCGGGTGCCCGGTGGACATCGCGGCCGCCTGGCACGCGCACCGGGTCCCGAGTGACACGGCGGGCGCGCGCGCGCCCCCTAGTGGCTCGGGAAGGCGAGGACGTCATATGACGTCCTCCCAGAATAACAGAAGCCTCGTCCAGCCGTCATATGACGGTGGGCGGTGGCTTAGTGGTTAAAAAAGGTGTTTTTTTTTCCAGAAAAAATTGCGTTTGAAAAATCGCTGTGCAAATACTGTGTGAAAAAAAAATTGCAACACCCACCATTTTAATCTGTAGGGCCTTTGCTTTAGAAAAATATATAATGTTTGGGGGTCCAGAGTAATTTTCTCGCAAAAAAAAAAAAAAAAATTTCATGTAAACAAAAAGTGTCAGAAAGGGCTTTATCTTCAAGTGGTTAGAAGAGTGGGTGATGTGTGACATAAGCTTCTAAATGTTGTGCATAAAATGCCAGGACAGTTCAAACCCCCCTCAAATGACCCATTTTTGGAAAGTAGACACCCCAAGCTATTTGCTGAGAGGCATGTCGAGTCCATGGAATATGGAATACTGCCAAAAAGTCCCACACATGTGATATCCCCGTACTCAGGAGACGCAGCAGAATGTATTTTGGGGTGTAATTTCACATATGCCCATGACACGTGTGAGCAATATATCATTTAGTGACAACTTTGTGTACATTTTTTATTTTTTTTTGTAATTTTTTAATCACTTGTGACAAAAAAATAAAATATTCAATTGCTCAACAAACCTCTCAGCAAATTCCTTGGGGTGTCTACTTTCCAAAATGGGGTCATTTGGGGGGGGGGGTGGGGGGGTTTGTACTGTCCTGTCATTTTAGCACCTCAAGAAATGAGATAGGCAGTCAAACTAAAAGCTGCGTAAATTCCAAAAAATGTACCCTAGTTTGTAGACGCTATAACTTTTGCGCAAACCAATACATTTATACTTATTGAATTATTTTTTTGCCCGAGACATGTGGCTTAATACTTTTTGGCCTAAATGTATGACTAACTGAGTTTATTGTATTTTTTTTTTATACATAGCAAAAAGTAGAAAATATCTTTTTTTTTTTTTTTTTGCAAAATTTTTTGTCTTTTTTCGTTTATATTGCAAAAAATAAAAACGGCAGAGGTGATCAAATACCACCAAAGGAAATCTCTATTTGTGGGGAAAAAAGGACGCAAAATTTAGTTTGGGTACAGCATTGCATGGCAGCGCAATTACCAGTTAAATCAGCGCAGTGCCAAATTGTAAAAAGTGCTCTGTTCAGGAAGGGTGTAAAATCTTCCGGGGCTGAAGTGGTTAATGAATAAATTAGACTCACCTGTAATTGGATTCTTGTTAATTAGGATTTAGTTGTCTAAATGTAGCTTTGCACCTAAAGCCTCATACACACAATCAGATTTTCGGCAGGGAATTGTGTGATGACAGACTGTTGGCCTAAAATCCGACCGTTTGTACGCTCCATCAGACAATTGTTGTCCAACTTTCCGCCAACAAATGTTGGATGGCAGGCTAGTAAATTTTCGGCGGACAACGGTCTGTTGTCAGCTTTTCCTATCGTGTGTACACAAGTCCGTCACACAAAAGTCCAAAAGTACAAACACGCATGCTCGGAATCCATGCTCACCAAACATGACATTAGCAGACGTGCCCAAAGGGTGGCGCTCAGAGCTGAAATTCCTTATAGTACGTCACTACGTTCGTGTTTGTTGGCCAACAATTGTGTGCCGTTAGTAGGCAAGACAAAATCCAGGCACATGCCCTTCAGACAAAAGTCTGATGCTTTGTTGGCTAATGCCGCGTACACACGAGCAGACTTTTCGACTGGACTGGTCTGACGGACAGTTCAACCGTGTGTGGGCTTCATCGGACCTGCAGCGGACTTTTTTCGGTCGAAAATCTGACGGACTTTAGATTTGGAACATGTTTCAAATCTTTACGTCGGAACTCCGCCGGACCCAGTTCCTATCGAAAAGTCCGCTTGTCTGTATGCTAGTCGGACGGACGAAAACCCACACTAGGGCAGCTATTGGCTACTGGCTATCAACTTCCTTATTTTAGTCCGGTCGTACGTCATCACGTACAAATCCATCGGACTTTGGTGTGATCGTATGTAGGCAAGTCCCTTCATTGGGAAAGTCCGTTGGGAGTTCGCCGAAAGTCCGTCAGATAGTCCTTCGGACCAGTCCGGTCGAAAAGTCTGCTCGTGTGTACGCGGCATAACAATCTGATCGTGTGTACGAGGCTTTAGACTTTCATTGCGGGTGTGTTCATTTTTGCAACATGGTCTTGAATGAATTTGTTAAGAAAAATACTTTTTGTGTGTGCAAATTAACAAATCTTGGTTGCGATTAATCTCCTGCATTTGTGGGAGTATTTTGAAGTACAAATGTCTCATAGAAAATGTTGATTCCGAAAGGAAAGTAAAGGCTTTCTGACACATCTGTTGGGGTGTGCTCATTTATGCGGAGCACTGTATATGAAATTGATGATGGATTTTCAGTTGCATTGTGTTGATCTATACCAGGGGTCTCCAAACTTTCGAATCAAATGGCCGGTTTATTGTCCTTTATACTTTAGGGGGGCCAGACTGTGGCCAGTGGGAGCAGAAAATGTCCCAAGATTGGTGCAAGTAAACAATGCCTCAGGCTTGGTGGTCCGTGAAAAAAAATTACATAACGTTAAAAAAGTGAAAAAAAATGACATAATGTCAGTGGACAGTAGGATAAGGAATAGTGCTCCATCATTGATATTAGTGGGAGGAAATATGCCCCGTCATTGATGTCTATGGGGAGAATAATGCCCCATCATTGATGTTAATGGGAGGACTCATGCCTTACTGTCGGTGTCAGAGAAAGGAATGGTGTCGCATTGGTGTCAGTGGGAGGAATAGTGCTCCATCATTGGTATCAGTGGGAGGAATAGTGCCCCATCATTAGTATCAGTGGGAGGAATAGTGCCCCATCATTGGTATCAGTGGGAGGAATAGTGCCCCATCATTGGTATCAGTGGGAGGAATAGTGTCCGATCATTGGTGTCAGTAGAAGGAATAGTGTTCTATCATTGGTATCAGTGGGCGGAATAGTGCCCCATCATTGGTATCAGTGGGCGGAATAGGTTGGTGGGAGGAATAGTGCCTCAAAAGGTAGAGGTAAAGGCAAGCAAAGGGCCACATCTGGTCCACGGGTCGCAGTTTAGAGACCACTGTGCTATACAAAACATGCTTCACAGTACACAAGTATGAACGAGGCCTAGCTGTTTTCCAAAAGGCAGCCAAAATTCAGAGTTGTTAACCAACCAATGCAACATCCATTTGGTAATTTGGTAAACTGTATCTGCTCAATAAATTCTTGGAATTGTTCCATTCCTGGTGTCCTAATAACGAGAATTTTCCACTCTTACATAATACAAACATTACATACACATGCAAGAGAATTACAAACACACCGTGTCCTGCAACTTTCACTAGAAGTGAGCCAAGATTTTGTTTTTTATTCAGCTGAAATTCAGTTGTTCTGTTTTTCAAACATGCTGACCTTGAGGGGCACAGCAACCTGGGACCACCGCAACAAAAATGCATTATAGGGCCACCCAAATGTGATATGATTTATTTATTTTTATTTATTTCAGGTACTTATATAGCGCCGTCAATTTACACAGCACTTCACATATACATTCACATCAGTCCCTACCCTCAAGGAGCTTACAATCTAAGGTCCCTAACTCACATTCATATACTAGTGGCCAATTTAGACAGAAGCCAATTAACCTACCAGCATGTCTTTGTAGTGTGGGAGGAAACCGGAGTACCCGGAGGAAACCCACGCAGGCGCAGGGAGAATATGTAAACTCCAGGCAGGTCGTGTCGTGGTTGGGATTCGAACCAGCGACCCTTTTTTCTGCTAGGTAAGAGTGCTACCCACTACACCACTGTGCTGCCCATGATGAACACAAAAAATTGACAGGCATTCATGTTTTACTGAAATTTTATTTGTTAAAGTGTTGCGTGACCACGCAATTGTCAAATGAAGTAAAGTAGTGCCGTATCACAAAAAATGGCCTGGTCATGAAGGGGGGGGGGTGTAAATCTTCCGGAGGTCAAGTGGTTAAGAGGACAGCTTTATTTTAATATATATATATAAAATTTATAAAATTTTATAAATCTATAAAATTTTATATATATATATATATATATATAAACACGTCTCTGCGTGACTTTAAGTGACTCTGTCGCTATTCAGAAGAAAAAAAAAAAAATATATATATATAAATATATATATATATATATATATATATATATATATATATATATATATATATATATATATATATATTTTTTTTTTTTTTTTTTTTTCTTCTGAATAGCGACAGAGTCACTTAAAGTCACGCAGAGACGTGTCACAACAGACAAGATGTTGCTGCCAACTGTGTAATAGAATGTGCAATCCACATTTCATCCTCTAATTACAGCTAAACAATCCTTTGTGCTGCTGATGATTGGACAAAGTCTGAACAGTGCAATACCTGACATACACAGGGAACCAGCCTTACAGGAGTGTAAGGCACATTGCATCCAGGATATGAGCTCACAGCTCCTGACACAATGCTGTCTTGTAACACACAACAGACCTGAATTGTGATGAGACATTGGAAGGAGACATGGCTTGTCCCATTGGCTCATTACCTTGATATTTGGACATGTGAAAACAGGCATTACAGGGACAGCACGTGGTTTCTGAGAAGAGATTGTACAAGCTCCTAGTAATATATTTCTGCTAGCAGAGAAATATATCCAGACTGCTGTGGAAGAAACACATCTGAAAGGAAAGCTGGGCCCTGGTTGTGATTAAGTCTAGGCTCACATTTATGCGGCTGCGCTTGATGTATTTTTCAGGCACGTTTTGCAGTGCGTTTAGCGGTTTTAAACCCTCGTTTTTTTTCAATGCATTTTTGCATGCAATTTTCATGCATTTTGTGTTTTAAGTCCCCCCCCTTAACCACTTGCCTACCGGGCACTTACACCCCCTTCCTGCCCAAGCCATTTTTCTGCGCTGTTGCACTTTAAATGACAATAGCGCGGTCATGCAACACTGTACCCAAAAAATTTTTTATCATTTTTTTTACACAAATAGAGCTTTCTTTTGGTGGCATTTGATCACTGCTGGGTTTTTTATTTTTTACAAAAAAAAAAAAAAAAGACCAAAAATTTTGAAAAAAAAATGTTTACTTTTTTTCTGTCAGTAAATTTGGAACCAAGTAATTTTTGATGGGCACTGATGAGGAGGCACTAATATGCCGCACTTATGGGCACTTATAGGTGGCACTGATAGGCAGCACTGGTGGGCACTGATAGGCAGCACTGGTGGGCACTGATAGGCAGCACGGATAGGCAGTACAGATGGGCACTGATGGCAACACTGATGGGCATTGATCAACAGCAGTAATGGGCATTACTGATTGCCAGCACTGACTGGCATTGCTAACGGGCACTGATTGGTAAAACTTTTGGGCAGTGGTGGGGACTGATTGCTGCCACTGGTGGGCACTGTTTTTTGACACTGTATTTATTTATTGTAATCAGGGCACTGATGATCAGTGCCCTAATTACATCCCTGGATGTCCCCCTGTGAGAAGAAGCCGCTGATCGGCTTCCCTCGCCGATTACCAGCATCTCCTTGTTTACATGTGACCGGCTCTTTACAGAGATCGGGGTCGCGCCGTGTCCTAGCAACATGGCGCGTCTACAATCACCGCGCTGCGCGCCCCCGCGGGCGCGTGAGAGCGGACATTCTGGGACGCCATATGACGGCATCCCAGAAGAAGAACTGCACCGCCCCGCCGTCATCTGACGGTGGGCAGGCAGCAAGCAGTTAACTTGCCGAGAAGCCGCCGTCATTACTGCGGCAGGTGGGCTTGTTCCCGTGAATCGATATAACTGTATGTTGGTCCATTTTACAGCTATAGCAGGCGCGCTGCACGGTGGGGGGGCTGATGCGTGTGGCCAGCAGCCGCAACGTCTGTAGGCCACCCGCGATCGCTCCACAGAGAGCCAGAACGGGGATAAGTCAATGTAAACAAACAGATTCCCGTTGTGACTGGGAAGTAGAGAGTGATCGTCTGTTCCTAGTGATTAGGAACAGCGATCTCTCTCTACTCCCTGTCAGTCCCTTCCCCCCACAGTTAGAAACACCTCCCTAGGGAACACATTTAACCCCTTGATCATCACTATTGTTAACTCCTTCCCTGCCAGTGTCATTTATATAGTAATCAGTGCATTTTTATAGCACTGATCGCAGTATAAATGTCACAGGTCCCAAAAAAGTGTCAAAAGTGTCCGATCTGTCGGCCGCAATGTCGCAGTCCCGCTAAAAATCGCTGATCACCGCCATTACTAGTAAAAGAAAAAAAATAAATAATAAAAATGGCAAAAATCTACCCCCTATTTTGTAGACGCAATAACTTTTGCGCAAACCAATCAATATACACTTATATGCAATTTTTTTTTACCAAAAATATGAATTCGTTTTTTCAATTTATTTTTTTGAATATTTATTATAGCAAAAAACAAAAAATATGTTTTTTTGTTTCAAACTTGTCAGTCTTTTTTTGTTTATAGCGCAAAAAATAAACACTGCAGAGGTGATCAAATACCACCAAAAGAAAGCTCTATTTTTGGGAGAAAAAAATTTTGTTTGGGTACCGCGCAATTGTCAGTTGAAGCTAAGCAGTGCCAAATCGCAAAAAATGGCCTGGTCCTTAAGTGGTTAAACACATTGTATATAACTGCTTGCTAAGGAGGGCGCCGTGTCCTTAACAACTGATGAGTCATCAGCTGTCAGTGGTAGGGCTGCAACTAACGATTATTTTCATAATCGATTAGTTGGTCGATTATTGTTTCGATTAATCGATTAATCGGTTAATAACCTTAAAAAAAAAAGTGTGGTGTATAATTTAGTTAATATGTAAAGTTTTTTTAAAAAAAGGCAATTTATTCTTAAATATCTCTATGCAGTGGTAAATATGAACAACCAACTATATGGTTAGGGAGCAAAATATTGAATCCACTCTGAGAATAACAGACAGAAGAGATATACTGTATACACACTATTAGAGGAGATATACTGTATACACTATTAGAAGTTTTTTGGCCAATTTGTTGTTGGGCAGATTAAAAATACAAATTGCTGCAAAAACGCATTACATGCTTTTCTGCAGCTTCTCCATTGAAGTATATTGAACCAAAAAACGCACCATTTTGCGTTAAAAAAAAAAAAAAAAGTCCTTGACCCTTTCCAAATACGGCTGAAAAAAGGCATAGATGTGAACATGTCTCATAGAAAACCATGTTAAATGAACTGTAGTGTGTTTCTGCAAAAAGCACCAAAAAACACAAAGATGTGAACCAGGTCTAAGATGTTTAGTAACATGGGGTTAAAAAACCTAAAATGAGCCCTTTATAGTACAAAAAAAGCAAATAACCGCTACTGTAAGGGGTTCATTTTTTGTAGAACTGTGAAAGTAATATTTACAGTAGCGATTATTTGATCTTTTTGTACTATAAAGGGCTAATTTTATTATTGTTAACCCCATTATGTTACTGGCCGATTAATCGATTATGAAAATAATAATCGATTCATTTCATAATCGATTAGTTGTCGATTAATCGATTAGTTGTTTCAGCCCTAGTCAGTGGGCTTCCCCGCTAACAGCTGAATGTAAAAAAAACCCCAAAAAAATAAAATCATGAAAAAAACAGCGTGGGGTCCTCCCCTCAGGTTCATACCAGGTCCTTCAAGTCTAGTATGGATTCGGAGGGGACCCCCCACGCCCAATTTTTTTGAAAAAAATTGCGTGGGGTCCCCCCCAAAATCCATACCAGACCCTTATCTGAGCATGCAGGTCACGAAACAGAAGGGGAAGAGCGAGTGCCCCCCGAACCATACCAGGCCGCACGATCTCAACATGGGGGGGTGCATGGGCACCCATCCCAAATTACCTTGCCCTCATGTTAATGGGCACAAGGGTCTCTTCCCGACAACTGTGGGCTGTGGTTGTCAGGTCTGCAGGCGGGAGGGCTTATCGGAAACTGGATGCCCCCTTTAACAAGTGGCCCCCAGATCGCCCCCCCCCTTTGTGAATGGGTATTGGGTACATTGTAGCCCTACCCATTCACCCCAAAAAGCTGTGTAAAGTTTAAGAAAAACAAGAGCCGGTCTTTGACAAGTCCTTTATAAAAAAAAGAAGCCCGGGTCGTCTACTCCCCGAGCTGTCTTCTACCTCGCCGGCGGTTACCCCCTAAAAACAAAAAAGGCAGCTGTTCTACTGAGGCTGTCTTCCTCTTTTGTGTTGTCCCCCCGCTGTCTGGCACCTCTTATATACCCATGGGGTGTGGCCATCTGATGACGTCACCCGGAGAGCCTGCCCCTTGTGACGTTACGTGTCATCACAAGGGGCAGGCTCTCCAGGTGACGTGATTGGATGGCCACTTCCCATCGGGTATTTAAGAGGTGCCAGACAGCGCGGGATAACACAACGGAGGAAGACAGCCTCAGGAGAAGAGCACCCACCCCCCATGCTGAGGGCATGCGGACTGGCATGGTTCAGAAGGGGGGGCACTCGCTTGTTCCCTCTCTTTCCTGACTTGCGGGTTGCTGCATTTAGATTCAGCTGTCAGCAGGGAAGCCCGCTGACAGCTGATGACTCACCGGTTGTTAAGGAGGCTGCGACCAGCTTCCCAGCTCCCTCCTTAGCAACCAGCTATATACAATGTTTTAAAAAGAAATTTAAAAAAACGCAAAACACATCAAAAATCGCATGACAAACACAACACTTGCGTTTCTGTTGCCATTCCATAGAAGTCTATTACACGCAAAACGCTGAAAAAAGTCCCCGACCCTTTTCAAAAATGCACCGGCCGCAAAACGCTTAGATGTGTACGTGTACCATAGGAAACAATGTTATACGGACTGTAGTGCATTTCTGCATACTGCAAAACATACTAAAAAAACGCATAGGTGTGAACCTAGGGTAAAAGCAGTAATAAAACCCAAAAACAAAAATGTATTATATTGCGGCTTACCAATCATCAGATGTGGTGGCTGCATTTGTGGTTCTAAACCCTACACATTTTTTACTTTAACCACTTGCCCTCTGGAAGATTTACCCCCCCCCCCCATGACCAGTCCATATTTTGTGACATGGCACCGCGTTACTTTAACTGACAATTGCACGGTCGTGCAATGCTGTACCCAAATACAATTTCTGTCTTTTCCCCCACAAACAGAGCTTACTTTTGGCAGTATTTGATCACCACTTGCGCTAAAAAACAAAAAAGGACAACAATTTTGAAAGAAAATAAAATTTGAGGTGCACCGAATGGAAATTTTGGTGCTGAAACGGAAAATTCAGGATGAACTTGGCCAAAACTGAAATCGAAAATGACAGTTTAAAAAAAAATATATATATTTTTATATACAATTGTATTATATTTGCCTTTTTAATTAATTAATATAATGAATTTAAATGAATATGAATTTATTGTTGGCCATTATTGGCACCTTTAGCGCAAGAAAAAGGCATCCCTTTGAAGTGAAGGTCCACACATATTGTTAACTTAATCTTAATCCCTTCATTGCATTGAACAGATGTGTAAATGAAAAAAAAAAACATTTTTTGCTGTGTGTTTACCTTGTTACTGGTCTTTATTGTGGCACTTCCTGTGTGTGACCCCCGCGGGAGTAGGCGTGTATATTCTTCATCCCCGGCGTCACACTGTCTCCTGGGAGCGTGAGTGTCAGCATTCCCAGGAGTCAGTGCGGATCGCAACCGCGAAAAACGAGATTTTTTTGTTTTGTATTGCTTCTGCTGCCATCACAATTCCGCCGCCGCCCGTTGTGATGGCAACCTGGAAGTTTACGGTGCTCCGCGCCGTTAACACTGGGCATACGCGGGAACGAGCTGTGAATGCTGGTAGCTCAGCATTCACTGCATCCAGGAAGTAAATGCTTGTGGGCTTCACATGCTCACAAGCAAGATGGAACCGGCCAGCCACAATCTTTAAAAATAAATACCCATCGGGTATTTATTTTCATAACAACCAGCATACAATTAAAAATTACATGCCCCAGTAGAAGTCCTAGTAGGACGAAACGCGTAGGGCTCGGCTTTGCCGCTCTCCACATTGCTGTTTTTATCTGTGATCACATTTTTAATTGTATGCTGGTTTTTATGAAAATAAATACCGATTTTTTTGATCTGCACTATTGGAAGCCTTCCCCCTTTTTTCCATATCCTTTTGCATTATGAGCCTGCCTGACCCATCCATCCGGCCATCCACGGCCCAGTGGCTGACTTTATTGTTGTGACTCCACTGGGAGAACACCGGACCCTCGAGGATATCGCTGACGGCTTCTGTTCCTCTGCTGGACACTCCAGGACCCTCTGGACTGCTCCTGCCACATCGAGCTGTCGGTTACCTATGCTTGTTTGACCTGGTGTCGCTGACATTCAGGTCCACTGGTTCCGGTAAGAGTACCCACTCTCATTTTATCTGCTATTGACATTATACCTGATTCCCTGGCTCCTTACATGAAAAAAACCTCAGTTTGTGGTGCCCTTGGCTCCCCATATGAACAATCCTTCACTCGTGGTGTTACCCGTCATCCTTTGGGATTGACCCACTTGGGGCATATTATTGGTTTATTATTGTTTTAGAATTTGGGACTTATTCACATTTAGGCCTCTTTCACACGGGGCAGATCAGTCATGATCCGCCCCGTGAACATCCGCTTGCTCAGCGGGGATAGCTCCGCCGATCCCCGCTGAGCAGGAAGATGACAGGTGCATCGCTGCACGCTGTGCAGCGACGGACCTGTCAGAGCGCCGCTCTCCCCTATGGGGGGATCGGATGATGACGGTCCGTAGTGTCCGTCGTCATCCGATCCGATCCGAAAACGGAGGAAAAAGTAGGTTTTTCCTCCGTTACACTTTTCGGATCGGAGCGGGTCGGATGTCAGCGGACATGTCACCGCTGACATCCGACGCTCCATAGGGATACATGTATGTCCGTTTTTCATCCGAAAACGGAAGGATGAAAAACGGACATACGGATCCCTCGTGTGAAAGAGGCCTTAGATTGTATTATTCATTTATGTTTTTTCATACATCTAGTTCACTAGCGCTAAATTTTCACCTACCTCTATTCATGAGTTTGGTAATAAAGTATCCAAATAAGCGTATATTGATTGTTTTGCGCAAAAGTTATAGCACCTACAAACTATGGGATATATTTATGGAATTTTCACATGCGTTTTCAATGCCATTATCAGAACCCTTTTCTTTATCGGCAAAATGCCGAAAGCACCATTTGTGACATTTATATCTGCCTAGTGTTCAGTTTTAATAAATTGAAGCAAAACTTGGTCAGTTGCCCATACCCTTAAAATAAAGTTTTTTTTTTATTTCAATGAACGATTTTGGGCACTAGGACAATTGATGCATTCTGGTCCAGATTCTGTAAGTAAATGCTACAGTACAAGCAACGTCCCCGTCAAAATGCGATTATTATCTTGCTTGACATTTAAACCAAAATACAGCTTAGAGATATAAACTCCGCCAGCCCCGCAGCCACGTATTTTTAGTCTCTCTTAAACAAACAGGCTCCGTTAAACTTTGCCACCAAATATAGGCAATATCCCAGTGAGAACATTTCATCATCAGTGTGCTAACTTGTTTACTGCATTTGGATTCTTGGAATGAGAGGCAGGAGGGCATTTTAAAGGTCTGTGGCTCAATGTACATATAAAAGCATAGAACAAAACACAAGAAAAAAAAAACTTACAATGCAGATAACCTTCAGAATACAGCCATGCTCAGTTTTTATAATCTATGATTTGCATTTCATAGAAGTGCAAATACTGTAAATAACTATAAATTCGTGCTGCAAGAACACAGGATCTCACTGCGGACCTTGACCCCCATTTTTCTAATTCCCTAATTTAATATTTACACACCCCCGTAACAAAATTGCATAGTTTTTTTTGTTTATTAATTCAATATCTCTTTAGGGCTCATGCACACAGACGTTAAAAATGTTGCGTTTGGATCTGTACAGTCATATAAACATGGATACAATTTAAAGGAGAAATACAGCCAAATCTTGTGGGACCGAAGCTGCATCCAGCTAGGTAAGTATGATTTATATATAAAAAAAAAAAAAACTATCAAAAAAAAAAAACTAACAAAAAAAACAAAAACAAAAAAAAACCAGATTCCCATATTTCTCTTTTAAAGGAGAAGTACGGCCAAAGCTTTTTTGTCCATACTTCTCCTATGGATCACAGAAGTGCAGTTCGTTCTGCACTCCTGTGCCCCTTATTTCAGCCGACAGTGGGTAAAGCCAGCTGTCGGCTGACGTCCAGGCTCGGGAAAGATCCTGACCATATGGTTGGTATCCACCCAGATGCCTGGTTTAGCACATGGCTCAGCCTCTCCATCATCCACTGAGAGCCGGAGCAGGCCCCTCCTACCCGCTCCACAGCCCAGTGCTCCAGTAAGTGCTGGAAGGGAGAGCATAAAACAGTCATGGCTCTCTGCTCAGAGCAGAGATGAGAACTGAGTGATCAGCGGCATTTCATCGCTCAGTTCTCAGTGCAGAGTCGGCGGGGCACAGATGCAGCACTGCACCCACCTAGGTGAGTATAAATGTTTATTTTTTTGTTAAATCCCAAACTTCTCTTTTAACCCCTTCAGATCTGCACTATAGCCAAATGACGGCTACAGCGTGGACCTACTTTGCCAGGAGGCCATCCATAGACGTCCTCCCCTATGCAGGGTGCGCGCTGTGATCACCGAGTCAGTGAGACTTGGGTTATTACAGATCGGCGTAAGGGGCCGATCTCGGCCTCTTACCATGTGATCAGCTGTCAGCCAATGACAGTTGATCATGTGATGTAAACAGAAGATCGGTAATCTTTTTTCTTTCTCATGAGAAAAAAAAGGCCGATCACTGGCTTCTGTGCTCGGTCCCGAAGAGGAAGATGCACAACCATCTTATCTGTGCCCACCAGTGGCACCTGCCATTGCCACATGCCAGTGCCCACAGTGCATAACAGTGCCACGAATCATTGCCCACCAGTGCAAAACAGTTCCAGCAATCAGTGCCACATATCAGTGCTGCCTATCAGTATCACCTACCAGTGCCGATCAGTGTGCATCACTGCCACCTATCAGTGCCCACCAGTGCCACCTCATCTGTGCCCACCAGTGACACCTCATCAGTGCCCACCAGTGCTGCTTCTCAGTGCCCATGAGTGCTGCCTTATCAGAGCCCATCAATGCAGGCCATTGGTGCCCATCAGTGCAGCCTATCAGTGCAGCCTCATCAGCGTACATCAATGAAGGAGATAAATTACCTGTTTGCAAAATTTAATAACAAAATATAAAACTGTTTTGTATTTTTTTTTTTTTTTAATTCTCTGTCTTTTTAAACATTTTTAACAAAAAGTAAAAAACTCAGAGGTGATCAAATACCACCAAAAGAAAGCTCTATTTGTGGGAAAAAAAGTTTTGTATGACTGCGCAATTGTCATTCAAAGAGTGACAACGCTAAAAGCTGGTCCGGGCAGGAGGGGGGTTTAAGTGCCCAGTAAGCAAGTTTTTAAAAACAGTGCAGCACTACTTCATAAGAATAACCATACAACTTATACTTTTTTTTTTACCTTATGTGCAGTAACCAAAATCATAAATCATGGACTACATATCCCATGGTACCTTGCTGCCTGCAAGCGGAGGTTCCTGTACTGACTCCACCTCCTATCAGCACCTCTGTAGTTCAGAAGGCAGGCTCTGTGAAATGTGTGACCCAGCAGTGCCTACTTACAGGGCATAGCAACTACGTGTCACAGAATTCCAGGAAGTAAATGTGTGGGGATCATTACAAAGTAAGTTTAGACTTTAATGCCCCGTACACATGAGCGGAAATTCCACCAGCAAAAGTCCCATGAGAGCTTTTGGTCTGAAAATGCGACTGCGTGTGTGCTCCATCGGACTTTTGTTGGTGGAATTCCAGCCAGCAAAAGATTGAGGGCACGTTCTCAATTTTTCGGTCGGAAAAGGTTCTGATCTGAAATTCCGATCGTCTGTACCAATTCCGATGTGCGAAATTCCTACGCATGCTTGGAAACAATTTGAGGCATGCTCGGAAGCATTGAACTTCATTTTCTCGGCTTGTCGTCGTGTTATACGTCACCGCATTCTGGGCGGTCGAAAGTTCAGCGTGTGTATGCAAGCCAAGATTTTTCTGACAGAAATTCCACTCGTGCGCACGCGGCATAAGAGTGTTCAGATTAACCGCTTCTGGACCACCCACCGCATATATACAGCGGCAGGATGGCCCGCCTGCGCAAAATCTTGTACCTGTACGTGATTTTGTGCATGTGGTGTAGGGTGGCATGGGCACGCTGCTCCTGCTGTGATTAGACACAGTGGGAGCCAATCAGCGGGTCCGGCGGCCACCGCGACATGCTGATCATTCTGTGGAGAGACGAAGCAGAGGTGTACCTATGTAAACAAGGCAAACCGCTGATCTGTCAGGGAGCAAAAGACAGATCTTATAGCTGAAACACAATCTCTCTTTTCCTTCGGTGTATCCACCCCCCCCACACCCCCCCCCCCCAGTTAGCGGAGGAGAGCAAAAAAAATCCCAAGAAATTCTTTAAGTATGTAAACAGTAAAAAAGGGAGGACAGACCATATTGGCCCCATAAAGAATGAGGAAGGACATCTGGTTACAAAGGATGGGGAGATGGCGAAGGTATTGAATTTATTCTTCTCCTCAGTCTTCACAAGGGAATCAGGGGGCTTCAGTAACCAAAACTGCAGTGTTTATCCTCATGACACATCACAGGAAGCACCTCCATGGTTAACAGAGGACATAATTAAAATTAGACTTGAGAAACTTAACATTAATAAATCACCGGGACCAGATGGCTTGCATCCGAGGGTACTTAGGGAACTCAGTCAAGTGATTGCCAGACCGTTGTTCCTAATTTTTACAGTCTACTGACTGGAATGGTACCAGCTGATTGGAGAAAAGCCAATGTAGCACCAATATTTAAAAAGGGCCCAAAATACATCCCTGGGAATTACAGACCAGTTAGCCTAACATCAAGTATGTAAACTCTTGGAGGGGATGATAAGGGACTATATACAAGATTTTAGTAATAAGAACGGTATCATTAGCAGTAATCAGCATGGATTCATGAAGAATCGTTCTTGCCAAACCAATCTATTAACCTTCTATGAGGAGGTGAGTTGCCATCTAGATAAAGGAAGGCCCGTAGACGTGGTGTATCTGGATTTTGCAAAAGCATTTGACACAGTTCCCCATAAATGTTTACTGTACAAAATAAGGTCCATTGGCATGGACCATAGGGCGAGTACATGGACTGAAAACTGGCTACAAGGGCGAGTTCAGAGGGTGGTGATAAATGGGGAGTACTCGGAATGGTCAGGGGTGGGTAGTGGGGTCCCCCAGGGTTCTGTGCTGGGACCAATCCTATTTCATTTGTTCATAAACGATCTGGAGGATGGGATAAACAGTTCAATCTCTGTATTTTGCAGATGATACTAAGCTAAGTAGGGCAATAACTTCTCTGCAGGATGTGGAAACCTTGCAAAAAGATCTGAACAAATTAATGGAGTGGGCGACTACATGGCAAATGAGGTTCAATATAGAAAAATGTAAAATAATGCATTTGGGTGGCAAAAATATGAATGCAATCTATACACTGGGGGGAGAACCTCTGGGGGAATCTAGGATGGAAAAGGACCTAGGGGTCCTAGTAGATGATAGGCTCAGCAATGGCATGCAATGCCAAGCTGCTGCTAATAAAGCAAACAGAATATTGGCATGTATTAAAAAGGGGATCCACTCCAGAGATAAAACGATAATTCTCCCGCTCTACAAGACTCTGGTCCGGCCGCACCTGGAGTATGCTGTCCAGGAAGGATGTACTGGAAATGGAGCGAGTACAAAGAAGGGCAACAAAGCTAATAAAGGGTCTGGAGGATCTTAGTTATGAGGAAAGGTTGCGAGCGCTGAACTTATTCTCTCTGGAGAAGAGACGCTTGAGAGGGGATATGATTTCAATATACAAATACCGGACTGGTGACCCCACAATAGGGATAAAACTTTTTCGCAGAAGAGTGTTTAACAAGACTCGCGGCCACTCATTAAAATTAGAAGAAAAGAGGTTTAACCTTAAACTACGTAGAGGGTTCTTTACTGTAAGAGCGGCAAGGATGTGGAATTCCCTTCCACAGGCGGTGGTCTCAGCGGGGAGCATTGATAGCTTCAAGAAACTATTAGATAAGCACCTGAATGACTGCAACATACAGGGATATATAATGTAATACTGACACATAATCACACACATAGGTTGGACTTGATGGACTTGTGTCTTTTTTCAACCTCACCTACTATGTAACTATGTTAGAAAGCACCTCCCAGGCACACACTTAACCCCTTGATCGCCCCTGGTGTTAACCCCTGGCATTGTCATTTATACTGTAACAGAGCATATTTTTTTTAGCACAGTATTAGTGTCACTGGTCCCCAAAAAGTGTCACTTGGTGTCTATATTGAATTAAATTTTTTTTATTGGGAATGTTTTATAGCAGAAAGTAAAAAATATTGTTTTTTTTATTCAAAATTGACAGTCTTTTTTTGTCTACAGCGCAAAAAATAAAAAACGCGTAGTTGATCAAATACCACCAAAAGAAAGCTCTATTTGTGGGGTAAAAAGGATATCAATTTTATTTGGTTAGTGTGGCCCGACTGCGCAATTGTCAGTTAATGCGCCGGTGAAATCACCGGCTGCATCTACAGTAAATATCTCCTAAACGGTGCACTTTTAGGAGATATTTACAGTACTTATAGGTAAGTTTTAATATATGCATGGGAGTTTACTCCCACTTTAATAGGAGTCTGCTAAAAGTAATTGAAATACAGTGTGAAAATGAATATATGATTTTATATTTTGACCATAGATACTCTTTAAGAAAAACTATGACACATTCACATTAAATAAACAGATAAAAATGATTTCCAACATTCCTAAAACTTTTTTCCCATTAGAAAGTTTTTGTCCAGTTCAAGCTGCTGTACTGTAAGGCCGGGACACCATAATTAATGATGAATCCAGTGAGCGAAAAAAATTGCGACTTGCATCAGGTGACCATGTTGCTCTGACCGGTCTTGCGCAACATAAGGAGGAATGTTTTGAAAATAAACATGATTGTGAAATGGAAAATGTACTGTAGCTGTGTAAATAATAATGATTAAAGGGGACCTGTCAAATGGTAAATAAACTGATTCTAGTGGAATTTGAAAGTAAAACGCAATACACTAAAATAAGTAAACCTACAGTATATTCTGTACAGCTTTATTGTCTAGTGCAGCCTTTTTCAGCCAGGGTGCCTTCAGGGGCGCCTTGGCAAAATGCCTAAAATTTCTAATTTGGCCAAAAATTCTATACAAGCCAGTGGGTGGATAAAGCCCGACTTTTAATTACTCAAAGCCAAAAGTGGTCATTGTGCACCATTACAACCTTCTATCCACCGGTGTCCTAACAACATCGTTGGTTGATAAGGAGGACATTGGGCGGCTGAACAGCATCCTTCTTTGCCCCTCTCCATCAGCACTGAAGTCACATTAGCTGAGTGAAGGAAGGGAAACTGAGGGAGAAAAGAAACCTCAGAATACTAGGCAGTACCAGTGTGCAAAGGTATATTTGCTTTGGAAGAATAAATCACCTCCAACATTGGGTGCCCTATGAATTTGGATGTTGGTGTGTTATGTAAAATTATTAGTGTCATTTTTTATATTTTAGAATGGGGGTTCTAGAGATTTGTGCAGAGTTTTAAAAGGTGCCTTGACTAGAAAAAGTTTGAAAAACACTGGTCTAGTGCAGGGTTTCCCCAATCAGGGTTCCACTGGAGCCTAGGGTTCCTCTAAAGGTTGCTAGGGGTTCCTTGAGCAATGACCAATTTCTGCCTCTCAGATAAGTTCCCACTAACATCATTCATCTTTTTTAGCCATCTCTAATGCCCCATACACACGGGCAGATTTTCCTATGAAAAATGTTCGATGGGACCTTGTTGTCGGAAATTCCGACCGTGTGTAGGCTCCATCACACATTTTCAATAGGAATTTCCGTCACATAAAATTTGAGATCTCGATCTCAAATTTTCCGACAACAAAATCCGTTGTTGGAAATTCCGATCGTGTGTACACAATTCTGACGCACAAAGTTCCACGCATGCTCGGAAACACCGCGTTCTTGACGTTCAGAATTTCCGACCAACTTTTTGTGACCGTGTGTATGGAAGACAAGTTTGAGCCAACATCCGTCTGAAAAAAACATGGATTTTGTTCTCGGAATGTGTGATCGTGTGTACAGGGCATTAGGGAATAATTCTCCCCAATGACCACAAGTGTAATGCCCCGTACATACGGTCGGATTTTCCGACGAAAAATGTGTGATAGGACCTTGTTGTCGGAAATTCTAACCGTGTGTAGGCTCCATCACACATTTTCCTTCGGATTTTCCGACACACAAAGTTTGAGAGCAGGCTATAAAATTTTCCAACAACAAAATCCGTTGTCGGAATTTCTGATCGTGTGTACACAAATACGACGCACAAAGTGCCACGCATGCTCAGAATAAATAAAGAGATGAAAGCTATTAGCTACTCCCCCGTTGATCCGATTTTCCGACAACTTTGTGTGACCGTGTGTATGCAAGACAAGTTTGAGCCAACATCCGTCAGAAAAAATCCTAGGATTTTGTTGTCGGAATGTCCGATCGATGTCCGACCGTGTGTACGGGGCATAAGAAGCATTATTCCCACTGACCATCACACTAAATGTATCATGAGTTGTAGATATATTCATTTTTAGCAGAGGTTCCCTGAGACCAGAAAGGTATTTCAAGGGTTCCTCTGTGTTAAAAAGGTTGAGAAAGGCTGGTCTAGGCAGTGGCAAGAGTAGTAGACCCCAGAAGGTGCACACTCGTTTCTGTGCTGTGCTCCTCCACAGCCCTCCAAGAAATCCACATTATTTCTGGGTATGGAGGAAACACACCCCCCCAGTGCAAGCACCCAGCTGCCATACGTAGTTGCTGGTGGGTTCCTGCTAAGTGTTTTGCAACTCTCCTTTAGAAGGTTGAACGTAAATAGGTGTTTTAGGGGGACTTCAGTTACAGAATTAAGGATTCCCTCTGGAAGATTAGGTAAAGAACATCTATACTGACTACTTTTTGCCCCCTTTTAGCTCTGGCTGGAATTTAGTAGGAAAAGGAGGAGCCAAATATAAAAAGTATAAAATCCTAGGGTCCTGTCATTTTCAAAAGTTACCCTTAAAGTTTATTCTTTTTTTTTTTACTTTTCTGCCTGGAAGGTAGAAGAGTACAGGGCCTGGAGAAAACCTGTGCTAGTTCCCCAAGGAGGGAGATATAACATATAAGCCTTCATAGGGGAGCAGTATTATTGCAATTATTCTCCAATACCCATCAACACTAACAAATTAAGGGCTCGTTTACACCTGCGGTTGAGCCACTGCAGACTGCTCTTTGGAGAGCTGACGCAAATGAGAAGCTGCCCGTTTTAGCTGCTCGGCCCAGTCTGGGGGGGGGGGGGGGAGTTAAAAGGGGGCCCGCTCCTCGTGCCTATCTGGGGGGGGTTAGCTTCATGTTAGGGGCTTTTTTAGGGGGGGTGTCGACATACAGTAAAGGTGAGGGGGGGTAGGGGGAGGTCTGGTGTCTGCCTCATGCAGGTCGGGGTGGGCGAGCGGGTGCACCAGAGCCAGCCATGGTGGGTCAGCAGGTGAGGCTCAGGACTGGCTTCATACAGCATGGGCAACATTTGTTGCATCTGTTGGTTTCACTCGTTCGTTCATGTTTTTTATTAACAAGTATGCTATGTTCAGCAGTCATCTTGGGTTAGCTCTACATGTTAATTATTCACACGTCTGTCATATATTTTCTTTAGGACACTGATAGGAGTGTGTGCACGTTGCGCCAATTTGTGTTCAATTCAGAGGTGCTCATGCGTCCAGGTTTCTTACAGTCTGGGTTCACAAGTTTCACTTATATTATTGTTACACAGGTTTTCTTTGGTGATGGTCACTTAGGGGGAGGTTGAGGTTGGACCTTAGGCAGGATGGTATGGCATGTTAGGTTTTGTTGGTGCTCATGTCCTTTAGAACCGTCAAGTCTCACACTGTTCATAGCCACGTGAGGGGGGGGATTGCTGCGGCAGCATGTTTCACTGGCCAGGTCATCAGCGCAGGGCTCGCTGCCACAGTCATGGGGTAGTCTTTTTCTTTAGTTGGGACGTTGGGGCAGCACGGCTTGCTCCATTGGCATGATCCCAACACGTCACGTGGGGTTGGCCAGCGGAGGGCAGCTGCCAGGGGTAACTAGGTATTTCACAGGTCGGTGGCCAGGGAATTCGTTACGTCCGGTCTGGTCTTCCTCCATTTTAAAGGTCACTCACTGGGTTATATTAGTCATGCGATTTGTTATCATGAGGATGTTTTATTTCCTACCTGAGTTTATACAGCCATGCGTCATTTTAAGTGTTAGCTCTGGTATGTTTGTTCCTTTTTTCCTGTAGTCGTTGTTTCTGCTTAGGTTTGTTAGGTCATTAGCACATACATGGGTGGTGGTCCTTTTAGGCCTTATGAGTCATACCACTGCGGGGTCCCCCATCACATTTATGGGTGTTTACGGGTTGAGATGTTTCGTTTGCTAATTGACTTGTGCAGTGGCAAGTCTCCTCATCCATTTCGCATACATTCATGTTACGTTCATGCATCTTGACATTTCACCACTCATTACAATTCCCTGACAAGTCTTCAGGGTTTTTGTGGGTGCAAATTACGTATTTTGGTTGCTTGGTTTCTGTTTCAAGGGACTGACACGTTTTCAGTCCCACTCATACATTATATTTCAGGGTGGGCATCGGTCGCCAGGCGCAGGCCTCGTACGTTTAGGGAGAAGTATTCACGGTTAAAGGTAAGTCATGTTTGCTTAAAGGTAAGTCATATTTGCCTATGCATTGTTCACTTCATCGTACTTTGCCCTCACGCTTCAGGTCACGTTTCGCCACTGCAGTATTTACCCATCACGTTAGGTTCCAGCGGGTTGAGAAGATAGTTTTTAATTGGCTTGTGCAGTGGCAAGTCTCTTCACCCGTTTCTCAGTCAGCTTGCCTTAGGCCATTTCATTCGTCACGATTTGTTACACTACTAGTCATGTTGAACCTGACACGTTTTCAGGTTTCTGTAGCCCTGAGTAAATATTTTTAATTGGCCTGTTGCACCGCAGGTTACTCGGCCTTCTCAGTTTGGTATGGTGTACGCTTTCTTGGGCGCATGTTTCTTGTAGGAACGGGAGGCAGCTGGAGAGGTTAAAGAGGGTTATTTAGGGTGGGTGTAGAGTCAGTTTGTATGTGATGTTTACTTATGATGGTTTGTTTGGGTTATTTAGGCCATGTCTCAAGCAGCGGCCATTGAGGACTTTGCCTCCATCCCTCCAGCTAGGGATTCGGAACATGACAGCACGCCTTCTCTGAGGTCCTGGACCGTCCCAAGACTGATGGCGGAGTTACATCTTAGGGGTATTTCATACCCAGCGTCAGCCCGCAAGGCGGAACTTTTTAGACTATTATTTCCCAGCACTTCAGGTTCCAGTGCTGAGCAGGTCACCCTGCGTACGGTCGATACGTCTCTCACACAGATTCGCTCCACCCTAAGCTCTCTGGTAAACTCATTTCAGGAGTTACGGGCCAGGCCTCATTGGATCTTGTGATTTCAGCATGTTCTGGAGTCCCCATGATTTCAAGCTCCATGCCATTGGCTTCAGGTACAATCGCTGGTGTCCCCTCCGTTACCCTGGCTCATTTTATCCCCGGGAGTATTAGGAAAGACATTTTAGAAGGCAAGGATGTAAATTTGACATCTTTGTTGATTGCTGCCCATGATGTGGCTGATATAAAATCTTATGCCTGTGGTGATGTGCCAGTGATTGTTAAGACCAGGGACCACAGGCTGAACCGCAAGCTCTCTATCCCGGAATTTGTCTTGGCTTTCAGCATGTTCAGGGATATTGTATGCTTGGTGAGTCCCCATAGGAGGGAGGAGCTGGACCATTATCTTCATGCGGTGGTGGAGTTGGGACATAAGTTTGGGGGCTCGGCGTCCTACTATTATCATTGATCGTTTTCCGGCAAAGCCGCTGCCATGTTTGCTCAGCATCAGGTGGTTACAGTTTGGAGTAGGGTGGATACTGAGCTATTTTGCCGACATTTTGCTTGGCTGAGGTCAACGGTTTGTGCAACATGCCAGTCATCCTCGCATACTGGTGCCCTAACACTGAACTTCCTGTTCTTCCAGGCACGCCCAGGGCTTTCCCTAATTCCCTACCAGCCCCGGCTCAGGCGGCTGCTTTTGATAAATTGGGTCGACCTATTCGGTATCTGGGGAAATCTCAGATTTGCAATAATTTTAATCATGGCGTGTGCAAATACAGTCAGTGCCGTCTTTTGCATGTGGGCTCCAGCTGTTTCAGGGCCCACCCGAAGTCGGCCTGTTCTCTTAGACAGGGTCAGAGCAGTTGACTAGGCCGCATCAACGTGGCATATTTACAGGCTTGTTTGACCTCTCACCCTTCTTCTAGTTTGTGTCCGTTTCTGGTGGAGGGTTTCACAAGGGGCTTCCACACAGAGTTAATCACTTTGCCTTCAGGCACATTTGAAAGTCCAAATCTACGTCATCAGCGGCAGATTCAGAGGCAGTAGACACACTGCTCCAGTCTGAACTGGATAAAGGGTTTGTCATTGGTCCATTTTCTTCACCAACTTTCCTGTATTGGAGGGTCAATCTTGGGTTGGTTAAAGGGAAGTTTTCCAATAAACTACGTTTATGATTTGTCTGCCCCTCATTGCTCTAGGTTACCTAGCTTAAATTCCTTAATTCCGTCTGAAGAATTTTCATTAAAATATGCATCTGTGGATCAGGCAATCCAACAAATCATCAGGGTTGGGGAGGGAGCTTAGCTGTCCAAGGTGGATATAGTGGATGCATTTAAACTCCTTCCAATCATGCCATCACTCTGGCAGTGGCATGGTGTGAAGTGGAGGGGGCTGTAATATTTTGCCACCAAGCTCACCTTTGGTTCCAAGAGCAGCCCATGGCTGTTTGATAGCTTTGCGCAGGTGCTCAGTTGGATTCTTACTCATGTGGAAGGCTGTCATGAAGTCATTCACTATTTGGATGATTTCCTCCTCATAGAGAATTCCAAGCAGGCCCCTGCTGATTTACGGAAGTTATTGTCAGTTTTTGCAGCTCTCAAGAAGATGGAAGGCATGGTGACGGCGCTTACCTTTTTGGGGATCACTCTGGATACACAGGCCATGCAGGCCAGTCTACCGGCAGATAAGCTTGTTAGAATCAGAGATTGTATTCATACTTTTGCAGTCTCTCAAGCTTGTTCCAGAGTGGAGTTGCAATCTTTGTTGGGCGTGTTAAACTTCGCCATGAGAATCATTCCACAGGGTAGGTCGTTTATTTCAAGGTTATTGGCTTTGTTGCAATCAGCCCCTGACTTACAGTAGACTCTCGGGTCAAGCTGGATGCTGCAGTTCTGGCTGACCTGTGCATGTGGGACGAGTTCCTCCAGCGTTGGAATGAGATTGCCATGTTTATCCCTGTGGAGTCCATGTCCTCTCCTCAGGTTGTGACAGATGCAGTGGCCATTGTAAGTTATGCTGCCATTTTTGGCACCCACTGGCTTGCGGGGCCTTGGCTGGAGGAGATCTTGGCTATCTCAGGGTTTAGAGTCTTCAGCTTTGTTCGAGATCTATCCTATAGTGTCAGCGGCCCAGGTTTGGGGTAGGTTTTGTTTTCTCAACGGACAATCAAGCTGCCATGGAGATTATCAACAAAGGCATATCTAGGTCATTATTCATCATGTCCTTCATACGCAGGCTGCTTTGGCTGTCCCTGCAGTTTCATTTTCAGATTGTAGGTTTATCAGTGGGGCAGAGAATGTAATAGCAGATGCTCTGTCGCAGCTTAATTACCCGTTGTTTTTTCAACAGATCCCAAAAGCAGATGCCTGCGCCACGCCATCTCCACACTCCTCGCTACTGATGATGGATTAGTTTCCCATTGGGTTAACGCAGCAGCTTTGATAAATCTTTATCGGTCAACACTAGGAAGGCTTATGTCACAGGCTAGAAAACCTTCCAGGTTTTCCAGTCCCGTTATCCTTGGTTTAATGGTCATGACGTTCGATACCTGCTGGCGTTTGTTGCTTTTTGCCACTCACAACTGAAGCCGTCATATGGCATGATCAAAACGTATCTAGCAGGGGTTCAGCATTTTTTGTCCTTACAGGACCCGAATAGACCGTCCATCTTTTCAGCCCATTCCATCAAGGCCATTCTGAGGGGTATTCGGAGGAGTATTATTCCTTCTTCTATCAGCAGACTCCCTAGCTTGGGGCATATTTTCCGGGGCACGTCTGATTTGCTGACCAGGTCGCCTTTCGGGAGGCTGCTGAGCGTGGTCCTCAACCCACAATTTCTCATTCGTTCTCCTCCTTTTGCTGTCTCAGGTTCCCTGCATTTTCCAGAGTTGATTTATTGTTTGCACTATCCTCCATGCTCAACTGTCAATAGTACCTTGTGTGCCATTATAACACCTTCCCTGTACGTGTGTGATTACTTATTTGCGTTAACTGATGTCAAATGTATTATGCATTGTCCTGTTATTTTGCATACTGAATATTACCCTGTGAGATACCAATAAAGCACCTTTGTTTGGTAAAGAATTACTAAACCCAAAACAAAAATGTATTATAGTGCAATCTACTAGTTCTTAGATGTGGTGGCGGCATTTGTTTTCTTTTTTTTTTTTTAACTCACTTTATCTTCACCTGCTGATCCGAGTATCACGCTTAAAGTGTTACTAAAGTTATTTCTATTATTTTTTTAATGATATTAACAAACATGTTATATTCACCTGCTCTGTGCAGTGGTATTGCACAGAACAGCCCCAATCCTCCTTTTCTCGGTTCCCGTGATAACGATCTTGGCTCCTCCTCTTCTTAGTGTGTCCCCAAGGCAAGCCATTTGCTATGGGGCACACTGTGTCCGCTCGCTCCTGAGCTCTGGTGTTTATGGAGCCACGCTCCATAGACACACACAGCGGGGCTTAGCCCGGCCCCCCACTTCCTTCTCAGTGCATTTGATTGACAACAACAGGAGCCGATGGCTCCTGCTGTTACACGAGTCCTGTGTCAAGAGAAAGAGAGAGGGGAGAAGAGATGCAGCCATGCACAGTACCAGATCTATTCTCCCCTCTCTTCCCCTTCACATGGGGTGGGGGGTATGGAGACAGAGGAATAGAAAATGTTTTTTACCTTAGTGCCGAGAATGCATTGGGGTAAATAACGCTTTTAGCTTTAGTATCACTTTAACGTCTTAGGCAATGTTTATACTTTCGTTTGGGGGGGGGGGGCAGTTTTTCACACATTCTTGGATTGCCGCCATGTCTGCAAAAACAAGCGCCTTTCATGGCGCTCCTTGGGCAACTTCTGTTCGTCTGTCAGCTTGTGCGCAACAAACCGCAAGCAGATCTTCTACTTACCCAAATCTTCGCGGACAATGGTGTGCACCGTATCCTTGCAAATGCCCAATTCCTCCACCATCGTAGGGTCAGTTGCCAATCTTGTGCCAGGATTTGTTGCACTCGCTCGATCATGTCTGGGGTTCTGCTGGTCGACGGCTGACCATCTCTGTTTTCCTCAACTTGTAGCAGAACTTGATGTTCACTTGTTTCTCCATGGCACTGTGACCCTACCTCTCGCACAGACTACGTTGGACCGCCTGCAGAGAGAGGGTTTACCCTGGCGGTCATGTGTAATCCATGCTTCTCGATGTGTCTCTGGATAGCCATGTGAATGCGCGCGCACCTGGCCCATGTTGCTGTTGAGTTATCAGACAATTCACCAAACTTTTTAGACACACCTCATATTTTGTTAAACTCTGGACTAAACCCATTGGAGGCTCTGAGGTTGAACTTTACAGATACAAGTTTCCTTCAAACCTGGTTAACAATATGACTTAGAAAAATAGGAAATTGAAAGTGAAAGTTTTAATTAACCAATAAATGTATATTAAACCTGGAATGGTGGAGCTGAGAAGTTTGTGGTCTTATATAGTCATAAAATCTGCTGGTTTTCTTGTGTTCATGATACAATGGGTGTTTGTATGCCCCAGAGGTTAGATCACGGCGTAGTTTCACAATAATAATTCAGCCTATAATACCTGGGCATACTGTTTCCATTACTGACAATGAAAGAAGACATGTGGATTGCTTTATCTGCTCTCTGCAATAATTAACATCATCTGCAATTAGTCGTGACCAGCATCATATGAAAACAATATAGAAGCACATGTGCATGTTTAAGGTGGGCGGCAAAGGTCACTCTGGTGGCAGCTTGAAAGATTAATGTGAAGAGTTATTATTTAACATATCGATGCATCACTTATTCAGGACATAATCACATATGTACAGTACAAAATAAATCCCTCCTGCAGCATTCTCATCTTCTTAATGGCCTTGAATCTTTGCATGCAACAATGTGAGCTAGTGTGTTCGCAGGTTCCAACAACCCTTTCTCTCTGTGCCAGCTGCAGTCTTGCCCACACAGCTGTGCATTAAAGTTAACCGGCATATCAGAGAATCTTATGACAAGATGCAGTCCCCCTCAATAGCCTTGAAAGAAGCTATAAGAATACGTTTTCATGACATAGTCCATTTGTCTCTGTTCCAAAGCAGAGTCTTCCCGCTGCTACCTAAACCCACAACAGTAAAATCAGTCTGTATATGCAGTAAAGCATGCTTGTTATACTCACTGCGGAACCTAAGAGGTTATCCTACGCATTGTGTAAAAAGTCTGTTTGATCCCTTCTTCTCTGATCTTTCCCTTCTTCCAATGTCCCCAAGCCATCTGCTGAGAGAACAGAGCCCTAGGAGGCACTCTGCACATGCTCAGGTTGGTGTATATTGCTAAAGATTTTTTTTTCTGGGAGGGTACCTGTTTGATCGGCACAGGGCCAATCAGCACAGTCCAGAGGGTCAGTGTTCATGCAGCCTCATAGGCCAGTCAGCGGAGAATGAAACTACTTTTTTACAAGCTTTAACCAGTGCTTGGCCGGACACTGATAGAGGTCACAAGACTGCTACACTATATTACCAAAATTATTGTGAGGTAGTGAGCCAGTCAACAGTAAGTGGATTCAAACATGCTTATAGACCTCTGACCTATATCAGGGGTCTCCAATCTTTCTAAACAAGGGGCCATTTTATTGTCCTTCACACTTTAAGGGGGCCGGACTGTGGTCAGCGGGAGTGGAAATTTTATTGGCATCAGTGGGAGTAAACATTACCACATCTAGTATTAGGGAGAGGAATAGTGCCCCATTATGGGTATCATAGGGAAGACTTTTTGGCGTCAGGTTGCAGAATAACGCCTCATATTAGTGGGAGAATTAGTGCCCCAAGGGCAGAAAAAAAGGAAAGCAAAGGGCCCCATCCAGCCACCGTGTTTGGGGACCACTGATCTATACTCAGTAGAGCTGCACAATTAATCGTTAAAAAATTCGTGCTCTCGATTCAACCCCCCTGACGATCTCTATTGCAAAGTTTGACGAAAGTTTGCCGATTCTTTCATGTAACAAGTGACTTATCTGCTCACTCAGCTGTCAAAAGTAAACATCCTCTGCAGTCTGCCAAGTTTTTAACATGAAACATTGTAACTAACTCTTCCTTCTTAGATCAAAGGGATAAACTTCTGTGTAAAGAAAAAAATCCAGGCAGTCTACCAAGTTTTTAACAAAGTGTAAATGCAGGAAGTTTAACCACTTAAAGTCTAAATCTTTTTCTGACACTTGTTTCTTAAGTTAAAATCAATAATTTTTGCTAGAAAATTACTTGGAACCCCCAAACATTATATTTTAGCAGACACCCTAGGGAATAAAATGTCAATTGTTGCAATATTTTATGTCACACTGTATTTGCCCATCGGTCTTTCAAACGCAATCTTTTGGGAAAAAATACACTTAAAAAAAATAAAAAAGGAAACAGTAAAGTTAGCCCAATTTTTTTTTGTTTTAATGTGAAAGATGATGTTACCCCACGAGAATCGTGATCTATTTTCTAAGCAAAAAAAATGTGATTTTCATTTTACCCAGAATCGTGCAGCTTAAATACTGAGCCAATAAAAGGTTAAAAAAAAAAAAAAAAAAACAAAAAACAAAAAAAATGCAAACACAAGTATAAATATTAAAAAAAAAAAAAAAAAAAAAAAAAAGGACAGATTTGATGGACCACTTGGTCTTTTTTCTGTTGTCACTTTTCTATGTTTCTATATTGGATCCCTGCCCTGGTGCCCCCCCCCCCCCCCACTGCACTCAGTGGTTTTTCCCTATGACCCCTACATCAGTACAGTGTCTTGTAGTGTCATAGGGTTCAGCGGCAGTAACTACTGAGTGTAGCGGGGGGGGGGGGGGGGGGCGACGACACACAGGAGATTAACACTCCTTAAAGTGGAGTTCCACCCACTTTTACAACTCTTCAGCATCCCTCACTAAACTGTGCACTGTAAACGAATTGGATATTTTTACATTTTTTTTCTCAGCACCTACTGTATATCTGCTGTATTCATTTTTCACTTCCTCCTCCCTGGCCATGGCCCATCGCATCATTTCCTGTTTGCAATGCCTTCTGGGAAGGGGTGGCAACTTCCTCTGACACTGCCATTGCTATGGAAACCTGACCTGAAACCTATTACACTGCTTGTGCTGCACTGAGCATGTGCGAGATCTGCAAGGATGAGATCCAGGAAGAAATACAGTCTGGCTTCAGATGCCCACACTTAAGATGGCCACGGCCTGCTGTAAGTTTATAAAATAACAAACTACTGCTATAAACTAACAAAACAGACCTTAGTTTACAGACTAACTTTACTAAAATACATTAAGCTTGTGTATTATAGGGGTATTTTTATTTAAAAAGTATAATTTTCAGCCGGAACACCACTTTAAGTATTGGGTTTGGCAGTTTCTTCAGCCGTTGGTGCACTGCAGAAGTCATCAGTGGCTTGGGCTGAAGGCGAAGGATGTATCAAGTTCATCTTTGAAGGCAGCTTTATTTTAGATATTGGTTTTAGCGATATAGTTACTAACTGAAAACCAAGCTTCCAAAGCACAGAGGTTCCACTGTAAGATATCTATGTACACACACATACATATATATTATCAATCGCACAGTATGACAAGGGCATAATTGAATGCACGCAGACATATGTGTCTGATTCCTTTCATGTCCTGTCCTTCATCACTCTTTGAAATAAACACATGGGTTTATGGCAGCAAAATATGTTGTGTTGTGCTTTCTCCTCTCAATTCTTCCATTCATCGATGGATCCTGCGGTCTTGCTGCCAAACACATAAGGTGTGGAGGAATAACGCAGTGCAGACAACCCGCCCTTCTATTCATCCCCCAGAAGTGGAAACAGATGTGACTGACGCTGTCCGCTGCAAATGTTATGTCACAATGAACTGCTGACGTCCCCGCTTTGTAAACTGAACAGCTAATACCGCTGTCAGCTGTCTAGGGCCTTCGATTAGGAACCCGTGTCAACAACAGAATATTCAAGAGGACCGAGGAAAGTAAGTCAGCAGATGTAATGTCTTTTTTTTTTTGTAATTTTAGAAAGGAAACAGGGTGTTCTAAAGGAGCGGTGGTTTTCTCGCAGAGGACCGTGTTAATGCCAAATCAGTACTGATGATCAGTACTATCTTCCAATATGGTAAAAAGTGAACCCGTGCTTTGTCACCAGGAGGGGATAGAAAAACATGGTGCATCCGTGTATGGGAAAGCATGTGGATTATCACCTGAACAGCCAATCGCCAAGCACCCAGAGTGGTCATGTGAAGGCAGAGGGAGTCCATAGTCCTGTGTAAGCTCCAACCAGGGCAACTTGGATTTTGACAGTGTGCTCCTCCTCTTTGGAGTCCATAGGTGAACAGATCCGCAGGGGAGTGAAGGGAGGGCATGTATAAATAGTGAGCCATACCGGCATCAATCAAACCAGAAATTCACTTTAACCTCCCTGGCGGTTTTCCCGAGTGTGGCTCGGGGTTAAATTTCAGCACCATTAGTGGTAACCCCGAGCCACACTCGGGATTACATCTCAGGATCCTGGTGCAGTGTTACTTACCTTGTCCCCAGGATCCTGCGATGTCCCCCGCTGTGTCTGCGGGCTCTGTCCTCTGCCCGATGTCCTGTGTTCCAGGCTCCGTTCCCTGCGAGCGTGCGACGCAGGGGGCGGAGCCTGGCGGCAAATTCAAAAAGTGAAAATTCATAATACATACAGTACACGGTAATCTTACAGATTACATTACTGTATGAAATCATTTCACATCCCTTTTGTCCCCAGTGCTTTGTCCTATGCCCTGCATGCAGTTTTATATTATATATACTGTTCTTTCTGCCTGGAAACTGGAGATTGTCAATAGCAACCAAAAAGTGTCCCTTTACGTCAAAAGTGGTTTTAGACCAGCTAGAAAACAGCGATAGTAAATTAGAACACTTGCAGAATTGAGCGATAGTGAATCGTGGGGAAATTAATTTTATTATTATTATATTATTATTTTTTATAATTATTTATATTTATTTATTATATTATAATTTATGATTTTGTGTTTTAAACTTCATCATACCCGGGATATCTACTAGACTCTTGGTGGACAGATATAAGTGTGTTATTTCTAAGAATTACAGGCCTACAATATAAAACGCCAAATTTCTATGCAAAATAATTGTACCGCTTTGAGACGCAAAAATCTGAAATAATCAAACCGCCAGGGAGGTTAACCACTTCCCGCCCGCCCTATGGCGGATTGACGTCCGGGAAGTGGTTCTGTTATCCTGACTGGACGTCATATGACGTCCAGCAGGATAACATGCCGCAGCGCGCCCCCGGGGGCGCGCATCGCGGCGATCGGTGGAGCGGTGTGTCAATCTGACACACCCCGCTACACCGATCTTGGTAAAGAGCCTCCGGCGGAGGCTCTTTACCACGTGATCAGCCGTGTCCAATCACGGCTGATCAGGCTGTCAATAGGAAGAGCCGTTGATCGGCTCTTCCTCACTCGCGTCTGACAGACGCGAGTAGAGGAGAGCCGATCAGCAGCTCTCCTGGCAGGGGGGGTCTGCGCTGATTGTTTATCAGCGCAGCCCCCCCGCAGATCACCACACTGGACCACCAGGGATCGCCACTAGGACCACCAGGGAAGGGGCAACATGTGGATGGCCAGGTATGTACCCCATGGCCATCCACATGTGCCCAGTGTGCCAAATCTGTGCCAATCAGTGCCCACAAATGGGCACCGATTGGCACCATTATGTTGCAGTGATGCCCAGCAATGCCACCCTTAGGGGCATCACTGCAAACAAGCAGTGCCATCAGTGCCACCCATCAGTGTCCATTCATGCCACCTGTCAGTGCCCATCCGTGCCCATCAGTGCCCATCCATGCCCATCTGTGCCAACTATCAGTGCCACCCATAAGTAACCATCAATGCCACCTACGAGTGCCCATCAATGCCACCTACGAGTGCCCATCAGTGCCGCCTATGAGTGCCCATCAGTGCCACATACCAGTGCCACCTATCAGTGCCACCTATCAGTGCCGCCTATCAGTGCCCATCATCAGTGCCTGTCAGTGCCACCTCATCAGTGCCACCTCATTGGTGCCACCTCATCGGTGCCCATCAGTGCCGCTGTATCAGTGCCCGTCAGTGCAGCCATATCAGTGCCCGTCATTGAAGAAGAAAACGTACTTATTTACAAAAAGTTTTAACAGAAACAAAGAAAAACTTGTTTTTTTTCAAAATTTTCGGTCTTTTTTTATTTGTTGCGCAAAAAATAAAAACCGCAGAGGTGATCAAATACCACCAAAAGAAAGCTCTATTTGTGGGAACAAAATGATAAAAAATTTGTTTGGGTACAGTGTAGCATGACCGCGCAATTGTCATTCAAATTGCGACACCGCTGAAAGCTGAAAATTGGCCTGGGCGGGAAGGTGTCTAAGTGCCTGGTATTGAAGTGGTTAAAGAACATGTAAGCTACAATGGTTGGCCTCTTCTTCTGAAAACACTAATTGCCAGGTTGTCAGCCCGACTCTCTCGTAATCTTTGTACATCAGACTGGGGGAAAGAGAAGCAGCACTAGGAGCCCATCAACAATGCTGCACTGCTCATGTGGTAACAAAGGGCATCCTGATAGGAGGAAAGAGTAGAATGGGACAGAGATGAGCTTATCAACCTGATGCTTCTCCATTCACAGGCTGGGGGAGGGACAAAACCTGTATCGTTAACTAACTGCACCAGAAAAAAAGCTGGTCTTCTCTTTGTCAGACAAGAATGTGTTGTTGGGCAGAGCTGTGTAAATCTCAAGACTGAATAGACAGTAATTAAAAACTTTGCAGCTAAAGATGGTACCATATACACTATATTACCAAAAGTATCGGGACGCTTGCCTTTACACACACACACACACACACACACACACACACACACACACACACACACACACACACACACACACACACACACACACGAACACACACACACACGAACACACGAACTTTAATGGCATCCCAGTCTTAGTCCGTAGGGTTCAATATTGAGTTGGCCCAACCTTTGTAGCTATAACAGCTTCAATTCTTCTGGGAAGGCTGTCCACAAGGTTTAGGAGTGTGTCTATGGGAATGTTTGACCATTCTTCCAGAAGCGCATTTGTGAGGTCAGGCACTGATGTTGGACGAGAAGGCCTGTCTAGCAGTCTCGGCTCTAATTCATCTCAAAGGTGTTTTATCGGGTTGAGATCAGGACTCTGTGCAGGTCAGTCAAGTTCCTCCACCCCAAACTCGCTCATCCATGTCTTTATGGACCTTGCTTTGTGCACTGGTGCGCAGTCATGATGGAACAGGGAGGGGCCATCCCCAAATTGTTCCCACAAAGTTAGGAGCATGAAATGGTCCAAAATGTCTTGGTATGTTGATGCCTTAGTTCCCTTCACTGGAACTTAGAGGCCAAGCCCAACCCCTGAAAAAAAAAAAAAAAATCCCACACCATAATCCCCCTCCACCAAATGATTTGGGTCAGTGAAATCCAAAAAAAGGAACATGCTCACAACCAGCCTAGTGGCATTCCTGGTAACGTGGGTCACTGCTGTATCTATGATGAGAACAGAACACTAGTTTACAAACTGTCCTGTGGATATGGTGGAGACCTTGGCTTCAACCAATGAAGCTTGAGAAGACTCCAAAGATTACGACCCTATATGAATAGGAGTCTTGGGTTCCAGATTACAGCTGACAGTTGACATTTCCTACTGAGGATACTTGGTAAAAAAACCCCAGAACCACCAGGGGAGTATGGGCTGATTGGGTTACCCGGGGCAGCAGGACTATCCTATATGTGCCTGTAGGTGGGCAGTGGAAACAGACTAGACAGCGGAGATCCACATGGTACTTCACAAACAGGAGCAGCAGCGTGATGATGCTTCCTTTAGGCTGAATGGCGTGTAATGAAATATGGAGCATGGATGATGCTCCTTAGCCCCTACCATGGTAAAATCGGTGGTGGCGGTAAATATGAAAGGTGTAAACAGTGAGCTAGCTCTTGATGATGTACCTCAAATAACCTTACTCACAAAGTGAGTCTTCAGACAATGGGTCCACCTAGAGCTAAGCCAGGACTCTGAACATGGAAAGCGCCCCATGGCTAACTAACACAGTACACTCTGGTTTAAAAAAGCACCACAATACATGCATCCAGTGCAGTTGGGTATAGCATGGCCTCCAAAGCTATGCTGAGGAAACACCGATCCAGATAGCTGCTATATAGAGACAAGCTCAAGTAGCGGTGTAGGGAGGTAGGTTGACGGAAGTCACAGAGGAAAAAATCCACAAGGAGAAGAAAAGAGAGAAGACTAGCAAAAAAAAAAAAAAAAAATAGGCATCCAACATCCTAGGGTATATACGTAGTTGGCTTTTTTGGTTTCCAGTGTCCAAACCTCCTGCAAATGGCACTATAACCCGACTGTATATAAATTCTCTCTCAGAATCACCAAACGTATCGGAATTCTCGTGTCACTAAATCGCAGAAAGAGAAAATAATATTTTATTCAGAAGTGGATTCAAGTGAGCTGAATCAGTCCATGGCTTCTTGTGTAACTAAGATATTTCAACAGCAAGATTTCCCTGTGATCAGGTAAAGACTTGCAGCGACGGTTCAAAGCTGAAGGATAGCAGGTGTCCCTGCCGGTATTCAGAGAGTGGGAGTCGGCATCATAAACACTAATCCAGAAGTGTATACATATGGGGGGTTAGACGCCACTTAAAACCGACCCGATACTTCAAATGTAGATACAGCTGTGTGACCTCAGCCAGAACTGCTCCGGCCACGCCCTGATGCGTCAGAGGGGTGTGTCCGGAGCAGCGCTGGCTGAGGACACACACAGTCGTATCTACATGTGAACAACCGGGTCGGTTTTTTGAGCGGCGTCTTACTCGGCGTACAGTATGTATACAGCAAAACTTTGCTGCCATAATTCCTAATTTTCTTGTCCACCTAGGATATTTTAGAGTTCCCACACACCTCTGTTCCAGCTCCTCATATTTTATTGTCTATAATATATAATAAAATAAGATTCATCAGTGAGCGTGGAACTTAGTTATAATAACCACAAGTGGTATGCAGACGTGAGAACTCACCACAGAGAGCTGACCAATACAGTCCCTGAAGGGTAAAGAGACCATCAAGCGATTCAACTCTTAAGCCGCGTACACACGAGCGGAATGTCCGTCAGAAAAAATCCGACGGAAGCTTTTCATCGCCTATTCCGATCGTGTGTATGCCTCATTGGACTTTTTTTTTTTCGAAAATTCTGACAGACCTAGAAATAGAACATGTTCTAAATATTTCCGACGGAACCAATTCCTATCGGGAAAACCGATCGTCTGTATGCTGTTCCGACGGACCAAAAACAATGCTCTGAAGCAAGTACGAGACGGAAGCTATTGGCTACTGGCTATTGAACTTCCTTTTTCTAGTCCCGTCGTACGTGTTGTACGTCACCACGTTCTGGACGGTCGGACTTTGTAGTGATCGTGTGTAGGCAAGACCGCTTGAGCGGAATTCCTTCGGAGTTCTGTCGGAGAAAACTTCGGAGTTTACTCCGACGGCAAAACCGGTCGTGTGTGCGCGACATTAGATATTCTAATTCCATAATCGAAGATAAAAAGGTGCAGAAAGTAAACTTATAAGTTGATTTTATAAACATATATCTCACGCTGCTTAGAACTGAAGACTGAGATTAAGTTCTCAGTGAGACATCTTCCTACACGCAGCTGCCTTCCTGTCTAGCAACACCAACGCTGCACGCCGCAAGTCATCTTCAACCCATATTGGCTGATAACACAGAACAAGCACAGAACACAGACTGGGAGGAAACCTCAAATTTGTTCCATTTCTCTCTCTGAGCCTTCCACTCTTCCCTCTGTGTTCCTAGGGCGCAGTTCACCCCACCCAGAGCCTATACTTGTTTTGGGTCAGTAAAAGAATTAAAGCCAAAATGTCAGCATAACAGACAAGTGCCTAGCAGTTTCAGAATGAGATCAGTGATGGATCCCCTGTTTACATTAGGTCCGTTTCACATGGGCTTTAGCTTGTATAAGAGCAGTGTGAACAGCAAGCTTTGACAAAGCATTTGCAGAGCTTTCAGCAAGGTTTCTTGAAGCTTTAGTACCATCAAGCTCTAGTTTGTAAATGTTGAACACAGATCCTAATACTGTACCTAATCTGCTATACCGCAGTTCCCGGGACAGACACTCCCAGTGGCCTCCGCCTTTCTAGTACCGCATGTATGAACTCGGAGCAGATTTATACGTATCATGCATCCGCTCCTGAGGAAGTGGAGCGAATCCACGAAACACGTCAAGCCTTTCTGGATGCATTGATATTTTTAACCTATGTTTTTTATCTTCTATTTTAGATCTCATTATGATGTTTTTTGTCATATCAATAACTATATGACATGGAGTGCAAATAGGCTCATATTATTATCTACTGTAGAGAATGTTATGATGACATTTGTGTGTGTATATAAATGAACTGCAAAATGCCACAGGTTATCGATGTGTATATATGAATTTATCTATGTGTGTAATAATTGCAATGTGCTACGTCATCTATTTTTGTACCAAATAAATATGTCATCACTTATTGACTATTTTTACCAATCATGTGCCTCATATAAAGTCCCAAATCCTCTCTTTTGTTTCAGATATAGGGATGGAGGTGCATGACTATAATGTCATGCGCTTCATTTATAATCCCAAAACCTTTTTTACCCAACACAGATCCTAATGGGAGTGCTGATTGCCACTTTAAACAAGCTGCTAGCAGGCTTCAGCACTTCCTGAAGCTTGTTAAAAGCCTGCTAGCATCTTGCTTAAAGTGGCTCCTGCTGCTGCCAAAAGCCAATTAGGAGTGCGAGTCCCCGGAGGGCTGAGGCTTTCATGCACATCGCTGAGGGCGCTCAGGTAAGTATTTGGGGGGGTATGAGGCTGCTTCACACAGAAGGTTTTTTTTACCTTCATGCATAGAATGCATGAAGGTAAGAAACTTTGTGCCTTTACAACCACTTTAACAAAGCAATCCATGTATTTGAGTTTCCCTCCTAATATCATTTTATTACCTGTTAATCCTGCCACAAGACCTGTCATTTTTCCTCTTCCCTTAACAGAGCAACAACACTGTGGATAACACTGCATTGTCACCCTGTGTACAAGGCGTTCTTGCATGGAAAGGTAGTTTTAAGTGGATTTTTACCCCTTCCAGACTGTTATGACTGATAGGATTCTCATAACACCTCAGAACTCGTTTCCGATTCCCTCTTTAGCTCATCACAGAACCAATCACACCTCCAGAAAATGAGACCTTTATCACACACCAAAAATAAAATATTTTTTTTTTGTATGGCAACCAATCAGCCGTTATCTTTGCTTAAAGTGGAAGAAGAGCCTAAGACCCCTTTCACACTGGAGCGGTTTGCAGGCGCTACTGCGCTAAAAATAGTGCTTGCGCTAAATAATAGCGGTGCTTTACCGCTGACGCACCTCCCGCCCCAGTGTGAAAGGGGCCTAAGTCTAATTTTTCCTGAAAACTTTCCCTACTCCCTCCTCCTACCTATCCTGCATATCCTGTATAAAAAAAAGATCTGTGTAGTTACCTCTATATAATCTGTTCCAGTCAGGTGATCCCGCACCTCCAGCTCCCCTGTGACTGTGAGCAGCTGCTGCAGGGGAGAGAATAGAGTGCCTACAAGACTGCTCCCGGAAATTCCCAGCCATCGACAGTTTGCACAGAGATGCCAGAGGATTACATGACCACTAAAGGTGCGTTCAGAGAGGAGCTTATGCGCATAATTTACGGGCGTACGCATGCGAGGAAATGTATTCCAATGGCCAGAATAAGAATTATATTCTGGCCATTAGAATTAATTGACGCTCCACATGCATGTAAACGTGTGTACATTCACAACACTGGAGGCACTTTTCCTACCAAGTTTTGAAGAATCCATCAAATTTGGGGCATAAATTCATACACCCATGTGCACAAGGCCTAACTGAGCAAGCTGAAGGTAGAAGCTGATTGGTTGCCTGCATAGTTTGCTCCAGATTCTGCCCGCCCCAGTTTTCATCAATTCTCCCACTATATTCTTTCCAAAAAGGCTCCAATGACATAGGTTGGCCAGCTTAGATAACAATTCTTACTGAAGTTTTTACTTAGGCCTCATTCACACCTGAGCGACGCTACCGCGTCATGTTTTTTGTGACGTGTTTTTGGAGGGGCACTGTTCATTTTGAATGGGGCTCCAAAAAAATGCCAAATAAGTTCATGTACCAAATTTTGGCACTGAGACAGGCCCGTTTGATGTTGCATGTTTAGCTGCAGCTTTTGCGCGTCTTTTTACACGGCAAAATCACGTGGCGTTTGGGGTGCTATTAAGAAACAATGGCACCGCAAGCAAGTTGTAAATTTTGTTGCAGTACTGGAATAGCAGGCAGAAGCGTGCAGTCACGCTCACAATGCCGACATGCTTAGGTGTGTACGGGGCTTATGGTTCTAAAGGCTGAAGGTGTTTTTACCTTAATTCATTCTCTGAACTGAAATTCAATGACCATTTGCGTACAACTCCCAGCCCCCCTTCTTTATACTTACCTGAGCCCCATCTCGATCCAGCGCTGGGAACAAGAGCAGACGCCCTCTCTGCTCTCTCCCTCCTCAGGGGCTCAGAGACAGCAGTGGAAGCCATTAGCTCCGGCTGCTGTCATTTAGTCAGTGAGGAGGAAACAGGCATGTACGAGTGTCCCCAGAGTAAGCGGCTTGCTAAAGGGGGCACTTGGAGGGGAGAGGAGCCAAGAGCACCGGCGGGGGGACCCGAGAAGAGGAGGATCCTGGCTGCTCTGTGCAAAACCACTAAATAGAGCAGGTAAGTTTAACAGGTTTGTTATAAAAAATAAAAAAAAGCGTTTACAAAGCTGCTATCCAGACAAACCGCTAAATAGACAAATTACATACATTTATGAGACCTCTTTTAGTGCCTTACATTTACACAGCTCTGCAGCACAGCACAGTTTAGCTAGGAAAGGGACCTGAACTTTCTCTTCTGCATTTTAACTTTCATCCACAGATTCCCCTTCCCACCCCCACCCTATGAATGGGCAGTGAAAAGAGAAGCAGCACTCATCTCCCTGCTTTCTCCTCCTATCAACAAGGCTCTTTGCACTGCAGCAAGTTGTGTGCTGCTTCTCCCTCCTTGTCTCTGAGATCTACAGACTGTACAGTAGAATGTAAAAGGCTGAATGTCAAATTCTGTAGACTGCATTTAAAATAGAGCTCCACGATTAATCGTTAAGACTCGTTATCGCAATTTTTCCCCCCCTTGCGATCTTGACAAAGCATTTTCCGGATTCTTTCTATGCAGAGAATTCTCTGCTAAAGCCGACAGCTGTCAAAAAAAAAAAAAAAACAGTCTGCAAAGTATCACAACATTCCTCAGCTGCTGAACTAACTATAAACATTGCAACGTTATGTCCTTTAGATCAGGATTCTCCAAACTACGGCCCTCCAGTTGGTCAGGAACTACAATTCCCATCATGCCTAGTCATGTCTGTGAATGTCAGAGTTTTACATTGCCTCATGGGACGTGTAGTTCAGCAACAGCTGGAGGGCCGTAGTTTGGAGATCCCTGCTTTAGATCAAAGGAATGAACGTCGGTCTGTAAATGAGGGCAGTTTAACCACTTAAAGACTAAACCTTTTTATGGCATTTGTTGGTTTCAAGTTAACATCATTATTTTTTTGCTAGAAAATGACTAAGAATCCCCAAACCATATATATTTCTTTTTAGTAGAGACCCTAGAGAATAAAATGGTGGTTGTTGCAATATATTATGTCACACTGTATTTGCGCAGCTGTCTTTCAAATGCATTTTTTTGTGAAAAAAATACACTTTAATGAATTAAAAAAAACTAAACAGTAAAGTTAGCCCAATTTTTTTTGTATAATGGGAAAGATGATGTTACGCCGCGAGAATCGTGATCTTTATATAAAGCAAAAAAAAAAGTTTCTCATTTTGGCCAGAATCGTGCAGCTCTAATTTAAAAATGACATTTAATGATGTAAGAAATTTTACAGAACTGCCATTATTAAAGCCTGTTATATCTGCCTGCAGTTCAGCCTTAATGAAGGCAAATAATTAAAAAAAAAAAAAAAAATCTTTCCCGATCATAACATATTTTTTATGCAAAAAGTGGAAACCCGCAGCCACTTGCCACATTTTATGCATCTTTGGACAAATTTGGATCTGATTGGCTGCTCTGCGGGCAACATTTTCTGACCAGGCAGTGAATGGATGGTTTTCATAGCATTAACTTGAAAGCTTCTAATGTCTGTAGTGATTGCCAGTATCCCATCTGCAAAAAAAATGCAACAGCACTTAGGAGGCTGACGGCACCTCGCTGACCATGTACAGTTTTCACAGCCATTGAAGGACCAACAAGCTTTGCCTCTAGACTGCCACCCAGTGGTAATATACAACACTTGGTTTTTCACTATTGCCAGTTTGCATTCATAAAATTGTGATTTAAGGCTTGCACAGACCAGATGCTTTCTAAATGCATCATGAACACATATGCACAGTAAAATCAATGTTTTGCAATCGCCCTAAGCAGGGCTGACGACTTGCAAGGTAAAGGGGGATGCAAATGTGGCCCTTAATGTCTCCAAAAGGACCACATATAATAATCATTACATAAACAAACCCCCCCAATCCCTGCACAGCTAATACCATTTCAATCTCAAACCCCAAAACCTAAAACACGAATAGGGATTCACACCTAAATAACAAATGAAAAAAAAAAAAATAAAGTGCAGTGGGGGGGCTGTACTTTATTTATTGCTTTATTATTTCTTCCAGGTAATGCTACAGAAAACTGTCACAGACTGAAGACTTATTATAGGAAATAGTCAGAGATTGTTCTACTGGAGAGGTTGGAGACGGAATTCATGCTTTAGGAAAGTGTCAAAGACTAGGGGGGCATGTTATATGAAACCGCTGGGGGCTTTACTACAATGAAGGAACCCTTTACAAACCAATGCTCCCTCTACTGACTGCTGCGGCCCAAGCGCCACGCTTCAAACTCTAAAGGGGCACACAGACCGGGCACCAGGGATCCTAAGTTTGGATTTGCGTCAAAGCCACTGAGCCTCTAAAAAGCGATCCCCATTTGACACGTGGTGAGGAGGCGATGTAATGCCTTCTGACCGACTGCATTAAACCCATAATTGCCACACCAACTCACTGCAAACGCTTGCAATGCATGTATGTGGCTGCATTTTGTGGGCAGTAAGGATATGTGTTGCGGTGCAAGACACATGGGGGTGGTATTAAAGCGGACCTTCAGTCATTTTTTTTTTTTAACTTTCGATTTATTAAATCTTCTGCCCTTGTTGTTTATAACTTTGGATAGTAAAACATTTTTTTTTCTGCCAGTAAATACCTTATACAGCCCACTTCCTGTTTCTTGTCTAGTCATTGGCCTAGGCTTATGGCATCATGCACAGCTCTATCTCTAACTCTCATGAGAGTTTGCCAGGAAGGGAGGGGGGGGTGAGTCATAAGAGGGCCAATGAGAGCTGCAGAGCTGGAGGTGTGCCTCTGTGTGTCTGTGTAAATCCAGGAAGTGAACAGGCAGGCAGCTTCAGCTACCCACAGTTAAAATGGTTGCAGCCAGACTCAGTGGAGGGAGATTTCTGCAGCATATTTGGCAAGTACAGAATCACAGTATATATAAAATAATATGCAAAGTGGTTGGAGGGAAGCTTCAGAATGGCAAAGATGTTTTTATTACAAGTTCCTCTTTAAAGCGGAGTTCCACCCAAAAATTGAACTTTCGCTTTTCGGATTCCCCATCCTCCCGGTGCACCTTTCAGGGTGGAGGGGGAGAAGATACCTGACTAATGCAGGTATTTGCTCCCACTTCCGGGCATAGATAGCCGCAGTATCCGCAGATATCTACGCCATGTCCGGCGCCTCCTCTGTCCCCCCCGCCGTCTTCTGGGTGACACACAGGTCCCAGAAGACAGCAGGGACCAGTGGGATAGGGAACCAGGCTGTGAAGCCGCAAGGCTTCACTTCCTGATTCCCTTACTGAAGATGGCGGTGCCTCCACCCGAGAGCCGAGGGACAGATCGGCTTCGGGTGTCGACATCGCGGGCGCCCTGGACAAATAAGTGTCCATATTTTAAAAGTCAGCAGCTGCAGTATTTGTAGCTGCTGACTATAAAAAAAAAAAAAAAAATCGGAACTCCACATTAAGAATCAATGGTATCAACACATCTCTGCAAAGAGGAAGCACGTTTCTGTGCTTTGCAGGAAAGCCAACAATTTTGCACACACTCCCACAATGCTCTGGTGTGAACAAAGCCTTAAACGCCTTCTCCCAACTTAAAAAAACAAAACAATCTTTGGTGGTCAGCGGCACTTTAACCCCCCTCCACCCCCCCCCCCCCTTCACCTGTGAACTGATGCAATTCTCCTTTCTGCATTTTTGCAAACACTTAGCACCCCCCCCCCCCCTTCTCCCTATTTCCCTTCCTCCATTGCGAATGAGCTGGATGTTTGTAAACACTTGCTGTGTTGACACTTGTGATTGGTTCACAGTGATCACATGTTACAGAGCCACTCTGATAGGCTCTGTACAGTGGGTTGAGGCACAGAAAGGTCTCCCTACAGCCGCACATCCGTGCCGTGCTGTGCCTTGGATGAGTGGCAACCCCAGCCTGGATTCTGACCAGGCCACGCCCCCCTGGGCGTTTTGCTCAGCCCTTCAGAGCTTAGTCATGGGGATCATGTACTCTGTACAATGGGACTGTATTCTGAGTTGTCCAGTGACCGCCCTATCACGCCCATTCACAAGGGTACTGGATGCCGTGTGTGTTTTTTGCAATGCGGTTGATAAATGGCACTCCAGAGTCCATCCAATACTATCACACAAAAAAAAAAGTCTTTGAAAGCTGATTTCTTATTGGTTGCATCATGAGTCTGATTTGTGACCGACAGCTGCGGGTAACTGCAAATTATTTCACATTACCATTATTACATAAATCCTCCAAAAGAATTCAGGTCAAGGGAAAAGGCAGCGTGACGATCAGTCTTGGCAAGATGATCCAGGCCCGGAGGGGCAGAGACTGTTTGCTTTCTCAGCACTAGTATTAATAGAGTTATTCATGTTCAGGCTCTGACGCGAGTCTTTAGTGCAGTAAAGATCCTGACATTGATTATTTTCTTTCTATTCTGGTCCTATGTATACGGAAGCATTCTAGCATAACCAAATGCATTCCACCTCCGTGACAGCTTCCCAGAGATAGTACACAGAGCACACAGAGGAAGCTTCAAGAGCCTCACCAAGGTCTAATAACAACTTTGGGCACAAGAACAAGTAGAAATTTGGGCACAAGAATATATATATATATATATATATATATATATATATATATATATTTTTTTTTTTTTTTTAAAGTACAATGTCAGGCAGAAGAAAAAAATCACAATGGTAGGCTGTATGCATGCATCAGTAAACTGTTAAAAAAATAACATGCCTGCCTCCATTATGTAACAAATACCTGGTGATCCTGCCAGAAATGACAGTAATGGCCGTCCTTCCTATGGAGAGTGACAACATACTGACATGAAATAAAACGGATACCACTCAAATGTTCCATTCTGTTATTCCAGCCAACTGGTCACACTGTTTACAGAGTGCTGTTTGGGTTGAATACTGACTCATCAGACGCATCCAGGACTACAACAAAATGGCGCCCATCCACACACTGTCTGGGCATAAGCAGAACTTCTATTTGTAAGAAATGGCTTCAGCTTGGTCTCCTACCAATTGGAGAACCCCCTCTAACATGTTTCGTCCACTATGGGGCTCAATTGTAGAGGTCTGGACTGTAGCCCCTTAGATTAAGCCCCTAGTGTGTGAAAAGCATTAGTGAGATTAAAGTGATTGTAAGGGTAAAAATTAAAAAAAAAAAAAAAAAAAAAATAACAAACATATCATACTTGCCTCCACTGTGCAGCTCGTTTTGCACAGAGTGGCCCCGAACCTGCTCTTCTGGGGTCCCCCGGCGGCCCTTGCGGCTCCTCCCCACATCTAACCCCCTCAAAGAAGTGCCTCCCCGAAGGGGATTACCTTGCTGGCGCGCTCCCGAGTCCAGTATCTGGCGTCCATAGAGGTCGAGTGCAGGACTCGGCCCCGCCCCCCCGGCGCTCGCGTCATTGGATTTGATTGACAGCAGCGTGAGCCAATGGCTGCACTGCTATCAATCTATCCAATCAAGAGCTGAGAACCCTGGGCAGAGAGACAGCGCATCCACGTGGATCAAGGTCGAGGGTTCACGTAAGTAAAACTGGGGGGGGTGTTTTTTTTTTCACCTTAATGCATAGGATGCATTAAGGTGAAAAAACACAAAGGTTTACAACCACTTTGACTCATGCATAGAAGGCCAAGCTGAAGCCATTTCTTATAAAGAGAAGTTCAGCACATGGGCTAATGTGGATGGGTGTCATTTTGTTGTAGTCCTGCGTGCGTCTGATGAGTCAGTATTCAACCCAAACAGCACTCTGTAAACTGTGTGCCCAGTCAGCTGGGATAACAGATCAAGGCATTTGAGACTTTTAGAGGGGACACAGTGTGCGGATGGGCGCCATTTTGCTGTACTTTAACATGGTCACTGAATTCCTCTAGAGGTGAAACTTATCCAGCATCACACTCAACCCTCCTCCCATTCACCATTCACCATAGCAGGATCATCCGCCTCTGCCCATACCTCACCTATTCTTTGTGGAGTGACAGCATGTCATAGCAGAACGCAATCTGACTTAGTGCAGATTTCTGGGAAAATCAGTGAGCCAATCACACAATCAGGAAATGACACTTCTGGGGAGAGATCTGTGTACAGAACGCCTCCAGGTAGACACATTGCATTTCACAGAAAATCACAGATTGATAGGGAAAGGTAATTTTTAATAACATTCAATTATAATATGACTTGTGTCATATTAGCAATTGTAGAAGCTATATTTTTCCCCAGTAAAGTGGATTTACCCTTTAACCCTTGTAGGAAAGGTGCAGCCCTACTGCAAGAGATTTTCAGATTTCCTGGAATTGGGCTTTAATATTATTATTATAATACAGGATTTATATAGCGCCAACAGTTTACATAGTGCTTTAAAGCCAAACTCTAGGCAACCAGCTATATACAAAAAGAAACAAATAAGAAAGCAGCCTTATCTGCCAAAAGGTATGTACAATATATTTCCAAAAGTATTGGGACACCTGCCTTTGCACGCACATGAACTCTAAGGGCATCTAAGTCTTAAACCGTAGGGTTCAATATTGAGTTGGCCCACCCTTTGCAGCTATAACAGCTTCACCTCTTCTGGGAAGGCTGTCTACAAGGTTTAGGAGTGTGTCTATGGGAATGTTTGACCATTCTTCCAGAAGCACATTTGTGAGGTTAGGCACTGATGTTGGACGAGAAGGCCTGGCTCGCAGTCTCTGCTTTAATCCATCCCAAAGGTGTTCTATCAGATTGAGGTCAACTAACAAATAACAGCCTGCCTGCTTGCAGGTTTTTAAGTATGACTTTAGTTCTGCTTTAATGAGGTGGCTTTGGAGGACTGGTCGCATGATGACCTCATCAAGCACAATGCATGGCAAATAGTCATTGTACATGAGGACAGTGTGAGACCGCCACAACCCAGAGTGGAGGAGAGCGCCAGAAATTTCTGGGAATAGGGGTAAGGCAAGTATTACACCTTATTCGTCCTTTTCTCTAGAGTTAGCCTGAGTTCACATCATGAATCACATATGAATAACACAGGAATGCGCACCGCATTCCTGTGCAATTCTCATGTGATTCACTGCCATTGTCACAGTCGGTCTCAGGGGACAGTAGCTATAGCAGTGGAGCCGCACCCACCCACAAGTGGGACAGGTATACATTCAGGTCGCCCTGGCTGATGACACAGGTTGAACTGAGGTGCGGGGTCTAAGTACAAACCAGTATTCACCAGAGCTTCTGATGGTGGAGATGGGTTTTGCTGAGTGTTAGTACTAAGTCAAGATCCTCATGATCGCCCCACCAGGAGGTGAGCAAGTCAGGGTCCAGTACTAGATATGTGTAGTCAGTAAACAAGCCAAAGGTCAGTAACAAATGGCTGCAGGTTGGGATTAATAAGAAGCGTAGTCGAGGAACATGTCAAAGGTCGTTAACGAATGGTAGCGAAAAAACAGGTGGCAGCAGAAGAGACAAAGGCGAGATATTGGCAGGAGAGAGCACAATAATCTTGCAAACAGGAAGTGCAGAGGCATGGCTTAAATCAGGAAGTACATGGGAGGAGCAAAGAGTTCAAGGTTCAAGACAAACAAGATTCAAGGCAGGATCATTCAAGGAATTGTCCAGGGAACTGTCCAGCATTCCAGGTGGCTCATCAAGAGTCATTGCCAGACACAGCAGAGGTCCCAGGTTCAAGTCCAACCCCTGACAGCGGTGTAATTTAAGCCCATTCACTTTCAATGGGATCAAATCGTACCGCATCACACCAAAGTAGTGCAGGCATGAAATTTGGAAACGCACTATAACCAGATCATGTGGTAGTTTTGTACCATGCAATCCGATGCAGGCAAACACACTGCATTTGTGACTTGCTTTAGGGATGTCGGTAACATTGCACTGACACCTGCTGCAGAAAGCAAGGGCAATGCGATCTTAACATGGTTCGAGAAACACGCATGGATCACGGATTTCTACTATGAACCAGGCAGGGCTTAGTGAGCACTTAACCTTTGCAGTGTGGAGGGGGGGTGCTGAGTGGGGGGGGTTGCGATATTGTACGAGTAGTTTTTCTAGGTTGTTCCTAGAGTTGGAACTTAATACTGCCAGTTGGTTGAATTCTTCTGATTGCTTCTTGGGACCGCAGAGAGTAAAAGGTATTAAAGATGCTTGTCATTGGCTTTGAATGGCCCCTATTTAAACTAGTCGTAGCTTCCTTCCTGGAGTTGTTTTGGCCCCCGGCAGAGCAGTGTACACGGTCTTTTCCATCGGGAGGGCCTCTCACGCACAAGCTTGGAGGATCATTCACAAATGGAAGCTCCTGTGTACATTTCCAAGCCACAAAACCCAGCTACACAGCAGCAGAGATCATAACAAAACCCTCATTCATCATCCTGCATTCACGGAGATGTAACTCTACACCGCCGTGCAACACATCCGTAAACACACGGATCTCGGCGATTACAAGCATGAGCTCGGCTTACGCAATGTTTGAAAATCAATGATAACTGGGGAGAGAGAGCGGCCATTGTGTGCTCTCCATCCGTATTCAGTGTCCCGTATTATTACCGCCGAGGAAGTAGAGCAGACTCTTCATTGTCTACATGGGGGACTGCACTCCTTTGTTTTTACAAGGAACCTAAGAAATAAAAGAAGATTCCACAGCAGCAGACAAGTGGATTCAATGCAGAATTAGTAAAAGAACACAAAGTGTACTAGTTTCCTTAAAGTGGATTAAATGCAGAATTACAAAAAAAACAAAAAATTTACTTTAAGACACAAAACGCCAGGCAAATTATATTAGAACACGCATTAATTTTCTTATAAACTTTAGTATCTGAAGCTTGCCTTCATGAACGGTCTCACATCAGCCAAATGTTGAAATCAGGCTCGCAGTAAGAAGGCATACTGTAAGCTCATAACAAAAAGGAGAGGTGTGCTGACAGGAGGGAAAAGAGCTAGAGATTGGCATTGCCAATGTGATGATCATCAATAGCAGTCTTATGGTGGTCATACACGCTTCGATAAATTATTGATCTCTTTTTCAATCGATCTCTTCCAATAGGAATAATTCATTTATAGTCATTAACCCATTCCACTGATATGCCACACATGACAAAGTAGATTTTGATTAATTAAAATAGGATTGCAATTTACTTATTGAACGCATCTGTACTTCCACCATGTAATCTCAGAATCTGCTCAAATTGTTAAGTCTAAATTGATCAGAAGGGAAATTATTTCATTATTTGCAGATTTGATTGCTTTGATCAAATCACACATCGATCTGAATAATAATAAAAAAAAAAAAAAATCAAAGTGTGCGTATTGGCCACCGTTCGGGCTCGTTGACACAATGTCCATTGAGTAAGCTAGTTTGACGTGTATTGATCAATGCAGGCTCAACGTGATGGCAAATAGAAACCAATTGTTTCCTGTGTGCCCTGTTCACACCATGCGGTGGTGTGCTATTAGAAAACTTTAAAGGGAAGTGTGGGATTTCAAAATAACATACAATCATGCTTACCTAGGTGAATGCAACATGGTCCAGTGGTGCATCTGCCCCCCCCCCTCCCCCGCCACCTCTAAGACCAACAACTGATCAAACTCATCAAAGAACGCTGATCGCTCAGTTCTGGGTCTTTAGTGAGCAGAGAGCCGGTGACCGTCAGTCACCGGCTCTCTGCTCTACCCCCTCCAGTGCTCACTGCAGCGCCAGCTATAGAAGGGGAGGGGGAGCAATTGGCTCAGGTTCTCAGCGGTGCGCTGAGAGGCTGAGCCAGCTGTCGCCTAGGCATCTGAGTGGAGCCATACATTAAGGTCAGGATCCCTCCAGAGTCTGGACCAACTGAGTGACGTCAGCTGACAGTAGACCTTAGCCCTCTGTTGGCTGAATCTGGGTCATAGGAATGCAGAACAAAGTGCAATCATTTGTCCAACAGGAGAAGGCCAAAAGAGCCTTGGCCTTACTCCTCTTTAAGCCCCACAATTCCCCCAATTTTTTTCCCCCAAACCTTCAAATTCCTGCCCAGCTTCGTCAAGCCCTGATGGAGGGGGTCTTTTGGAAACACCTGAAACGTGTTGTCTGATTTTCAAAATTACTGAAACAAACTTCACCTGGCCTGTCAACCACACTCTGATCCTCTCTTTTTTTTTTCTCAAAATATTGGGACAAGGTTTTGGGAAGATTCAGTTAATATTTTTAACAATGTAATGGCAATTGAAGGAATTTGCAATCTTTTTGTGCAACTTGTGAAGTTCTAAAGGAAGCCTGTGCTAAAGAAGTATGAGGAATGCCACTCCTGAGACCTCGCTTTCAGAAAATACGAGAGACAGAGAGAGAGAGAGAGACAGAGAGAGAGAGAGAGACAGAGACAGAGAGAGAGAGCGCGAGAGAGAGAGAGAGAGAGCGCGAGAGAGAGAGAGCGCGAGAGAGAGAGCGAGAGAGAGAGCGAGCGAGAGAGAGCGAGAGAGCAAAACATCCCTGACCTTATTCCATGGTACTTCATGCTGGTTCCCATTGTGAAAACTGATTCTCATGAAGGCACTCTTCGACTGCTGTTCTTGGGCCCTCTCACCGACATCATCATGTACAATGAAGGACCAGCACCCACCACTGGTCCTACCTTGTATGTGGTGATGTAGGGGTATCCCCTTACATTGTGGGGAAGGAAAGAAGAGTAATGGAGCACTAGCTCCCACAGGACAGTAGAGCAAGTTAAATTTTACTATGCTGGATCATCATCTCCATGACATAAAAAACATTATTTTCAGAACAAATTTGAAAAGGTGAACATCCTACACCTTCTCCTTACCCACCTCCCCTTACCTTTGTGGTTGATTAACTGTCAGTGCCAGTGCACGGGTCTGGGATTTTAAAATCCCTGCTGTTCTTCCCCTTCTTTCTGTCCAGGATGGATCACAGCAATTCTCATTGGTCAGCACCAGCATGTGACTGCTTTGACCAATCTGCCTATACAACAAAAGCCGGTATTCTCCCGTTCAGAGACCTTGATCCAACATAACCGCTCATGGGAATCGTTCCCATCTAATAGTACGCAGCAACAGCCCTGAAGGGGGGAGTCTACTCCCCTGAACCGTGTTGGCTTGATGTACATGTTGCCAATTTAGATAGAAAACAAATAAAGATCCATGAACCAGATTTTAGAAGTCAAATTTCTCTGGACACTGGGTGCTCCTTCCTTTTTATCTAAGTCCACATGCTGAAAGGACCTTTTGGTCACACAAAAAAGGCAGCAGCTCAATCCCCGAGAGGGCCCATCACTAACATCCATCACTGGGCACTATCCACTGGAAGGCATTCCTTTCTTTTTGCCCACACAAATACCCTCTCAGGACCAGTGACCAACCAAGTCAGCCTAGTGCTCTCTCCAACACAATGCTTCGCCCCATGGAGGTAAGCAAAGTGGAGACGAGGGGGAGGGGAAATGGGAATGGATAAGATGCAGGGTGTTAGTTCACCTTTTCATTTTTTTCTGAAAATGTAAGCTAACCCTTTAAATCCTTCGTCACTTGGAGGAGGAAGCAATTTCAAGTATGTGACAACTGTCTGGAGTTGTGTAGGTGACAGGTGCACTTTAATTATTCTAGCATCTTCTGTTGTGCATGCTGTAAATCAGTATATCCTTATTATTACTGTAGTGACTATTATGGTGTTGACGATTTTCAGTAAAATTTAGAAAGTCGTGCTAAGTGCAGTTGAACACGCTAGGTGGTTTTGCCGCCCCCATCCTCTCCTGTTGGTGTGCTAACCTTTCACAGATCCTCTCCTTTTGTTGATAAAAGTGGCATGATAATGGCAGGTATTGTGCAGTCACGACAGAGCTGAACACACGAGTGGTATGGCTTTGAAAAATGCACGGTTTCTATTTTTGATGTGTTTTTTTTTCTCTTAATTGCTGAACATCAATATGCTTCCTCCTTTGTATAATTCGTTCCTTTTTACATTTCCGTGGCTGTCAGAAAATAAACATCTCAGGAAGCTCCAACAACCTTGTCCCTGAGTCGTGGAGACAACGGAATATGAGAGCCTCTAAATGGCAACGTGATCCCACAATAGTTCCAATGTCATCTCCGCTAAAGCCAAAAGGACATTCTGAAAGAATTTATCTATACTAGGATGGGGGGTGGGATTCGATTGGATATCTTGTCGGGGATATCCAAAAAAAGAAAAAAAAAAAAAAAAAGGTATACACACACTGTACGCCAGTCTATCTCATCCTTTCCAACACAGAGGAACCCTTGAAATAACTTTCCAGTCTCAGGGAATCTTTGCTAAAAATTACCATATGATACATCAGTGTGATGGTCAGTTGGAAGAAAGTTTCTTACACTAGTGGTCATTGGAAAGGATTACCCCCTTCTAGATACAGTTGTGCTCATAAGTTTACATACCCTGGCAGAATTTATGATTTCTTGGTGATTTTTCAGAGAATATGAATGATAAAACAAAAACTTTTCTTTCACTCATGGTTAGTGTTTGGCTGAAGCTATTTATTATTAATCCACCGATCGCCGCGATGAGCGCCCCCCCACTGGCGCGCGGCGGCTGTTATCCTGAAGGACGTCATATGATGCCCAGTCAGGATAACTGAACCACCGCCCGGCCGTCATTTTTGCTATAGGCCAGGCGGGAAGTGGTTAAAGACAAAGTTTAGATTCTAAACTTTAAGGCGGAAGTTTTTTTTATCTTAATGCATTAAGATAAGAAAAACCTTCTGTGTGCAGCAGCCCCCCCTAATACGTACCTGAGCCCCACCTTAATCCAGCGATGTTCAACAAGAGCCTCGGCTGTCTGGGACTCTCCCTCCTCACTGGCTGAGACAGCAGTGGGTACCATTGGCTCCCAATGCTGTCAAAGTCAATGAGCCAATGAGGAGAGAGAGGGGGTGGGGCCGAGCCACAGCTCTATATCTGAATGGACATACAGAGCAATGGCTCGGCTTGAGTGCCCCCATAGCAAGCTGCTTGCTGGGGGGCACTCGGCAGGAGGGAGGGGCCAGGAGTGCCAGCGAGGGATCGGAGAAGAGGAGGATCTGGGTTGATCTGTGCAAAACTACTGCACAGAGCAGGTAAGTATAACATGTTTGGTTTTTTTTTTTTAAACAAAAAACAAGACTTTAATATCACTTTAATAACAAACACCAAAAAAAAAAAAAGCGCACTAGAAATGATCATTTTGTAGGTAATGTGGAGGATGCTACTCGTACTGCTCTCCTTCCAGCTCTCACAGCCACAAACAGACTGCTCCTCCCAATGTGCTGGTGTCATTTGTAATGCTGGCCTATGCGTTACCTCAGGACTTCGTCAGAGGCCCCAATGCATCGCAATAGTGTCCCTTAGTCAATTAAATGTGATCTACTTCCATTAATATTCAATATTTACCCTTCCAGCTAGCGAGAGAGAGTCCGGTACTTCACCATTTTTCAGTTTTGTTGAAAAAACTGGGTGGAAAACACTTGGCCGAACAGCGTCTGTTTCCAACCAGATGCAGGAACTGTTCCAGTTTTTTTGACAGCTACAGGTACCAGTGCCAGAATACAACAGCTGGCAGTGCAGATTCCTCCATCCACGTTATTTAGCATGGTTTGGAGCCGTGGTCATCAACCCTGTCCTCAGGGCCCACTAACAGGCCAGGTTTGCAAGATAACTGAAATATATTACAGGTGATATAATTTGCTGCTCAGTGATTGTACTATTCTAGTCTGCATCTCCCCAAGGTAATACATCAAACCTGGCCTGTAAGTGGGCCCTGAGGACAGGGTTGATGACCACTGGTTTGGAGGATCAAGTGATTGCTTCCATCCAGTCAGTGTGGCTGAATGAAAGAAATCTTAACATGGCGCTGCCTGCATGGAGTTTGCATGTTCTCCCTGTGCAGGTTTCCTCCAGGTACTCTGGTTTCCTCCCACACTTCAAACACCAGCTGGTTGGTTAATTGGCATCTGTCTAAATAGGCCCTAGTATGTGTATGTATAAATGCGAGTTAGGGACCCTTAGATTGTAGGCTCCTTGAGGGAAAGGAACTGATGTGACTGCATCATATTTATATAAAGAGCTGCGTAAATGAATAGCACTATAGAAGTACCTGTAATAAATAAATAAATGTATGGCTGGCTTTAGAAGAGAAACACACCCTCCTCCATCCAGGTTTTAGATCTGCAGGAAAGGTCTAGTGCAAAGCTTGTGTTGGGCTTTCTTAGAAGATGCACCATACATGTAAAAACTCTGTACTGTAGGTAGATTTATAAATGAAGAATTTTATAAAAATACAAATAATTATAAAAATAGATTATAAAAACTTTGTTTCGAACATAACTAAATAAAAATGACCAAAAACCATGACGGTTTTCCTGTTTCTTTGCACACAAAGCTTTCACTTCAATTAGATACAGAGTCTGCAGAGTAAGGCTCGCCTAGCAAATGCACTATAATCTATATAATTGGACTGAACAAAAATTGGTCATGCTTTCTTCAGTGTGATCCTGTGTAATAAACAATGCTGGCAAGCCAGATATTTTCCAGCAATACATCACGACAGAGCAGAGAAATCAAAGGTCTAGGTGTTGCAATAACTTGTAAACTGTAACTCCCGTGCAAGTGGTTTTTCACACAAAAGCAGAGATACGGCCCATTAAAGGGGTTATAGAAACAAAAGTCACAGTTTGAAGCTTTTCCAGAAAAAGAGAAACAACAAATCACAGTTTACGCAGTACAAATACACATACAACGCATCTAGCTTTTTTTTTTTTTTTTTGCATTGTTGGCAAAGAAAATAATAAATATAATATTTTTTTACTTTTTGTTTACTAGGGAAAAATCAAAAGTTCAGCTTAATTTGCCTTTTCTAGCTTCATTGGTCCAGAGTAAAGGCTTTGAACTTTCATATGTTTACATATTCAAGTGTGTAAATGAGCTTTAAAAGTCGCTGGGTAACCTCTGTAGCTGCAGGTACTGCAGAGCAATTAATCTTCAGAAGTCCCAGCAGAAGCAGTGAAATCTTAACCTAAATTGACACTTCCAGGCGTGTCGATCTCCTTGGTACTCTCAAGAACTTCTTGCTGGTTCTTTACTGTAATATCACATAAACAGTCTCTCCTGCAGTGACATGAGATTGGAGGGTGGAACCAATGGGCAATGTGGGGGACCAAAGAGATTGACACCCTGCAAGTGTCAGTTTCTTATCAGAGTTTGAAGGACAATTCTAGTGATAGGTGTGGTGTTTGCTGGCACAGGCACCAGAAAAAGCGAGCATTTACCGCCTTCTTTTAACAGCGGGATTAACATTACAAGGCAAGATGAGTTGTGTTTACGATATGCAACTCAGGGCTATATTTTGACCAATAGTTGCTCCATGCAGCTTTTTCAGCAAAAAAAAATCCTTTGGTTAAGAGGTGGAGCTGAAAACGATTATGATATGCACCTGAGAGAACCTTCCATAACAATCATTGTAAACTATTTTTACTGCAGAATGACTGGCTATTAAATGTTGGCCTCAGAGAGCGAAACTTCAAGAATTCTAAATCTGGTTTGTGTCTAAAGGTTCATGGAGATGTACAGATTCTAGTGAATGGAAAATAGTACAGCTAAGGAGCACCAAATAAGGCTCTGGGCACTCGGCCAGTATTTGATGCCCGGAAAATGGGACACTCAGAAGAAAGATGACCTGGCATGCAGGCATATGGAGGTGTCTGCTGTATAACAATATGTCCATAAAAATAAAAACATATGATAAACCAGGGGTGTCCAACCCATGGCTCGCATGCAGCCCAAAAAAGTTCAGCATGCGGCCCAGGCATGTCTGTAGGGACGTCGTGCAAGCATAAAAGCCACAGTGGTTGACAAGGACACACTAGGCAGCACATGCACTTATAAAGAGACACTGGGGATGCCGTACAAGCACAGCAGATGACAAGGAGCATCCAGGCACAGGTACCTTCAGAGAGATGCTGGGGCTGCCGAGTTTGTATTAGCACCGGCAGCAGCGAAGGCAGGGACTCCCAATAGCACCAGGCAAGTAAATGCCACATGGCTGTATCTAGGGTGGTGCCGAGTGCTACCTCCCAAAGCCCCCTGCCCCACAACCTCCCCACATGGCTTCCACATCGCTGTGCAAAAAGAAAAGAGAACCCCAAAAAAGAAAAGTTGTGGATGAAGGAAGATTGTTCAAGGAAACAGGTACATTATCTACTGTATATCAGTGATCGTTCATTTGTAATCTGCCTGACTTTTTCTGAACATCAGCTGTCTTTATTGTTATTGTAATTTATGCTTCGCCCAAGACAATTCCTCTTCTTCCAATGTGGCTCAGAAAAGTCAAAAGGTTGGACACCCCTGTGATAAACACAATTCCTATGGGTAGGAAATAAGTCCTGCATGCTGCAATTTTGACTTGTCCACTTTTCTATTCATATCAACTGAATGGAGCCCTTCAAAAACGTAATGTCCCTGATAATGTATTGGCGACTCATGTTAACACATGTTTTGGAAAATATCTGAAGCAAATAAGTCCTAACACAATGTAAACAAAAGCAAGAATTACCATAAATGGGGATAGCGTAGGAAAACCCACCCAATGTCAAATCTGAAACGAAGGTCCACTGCTAGAGCACAGTGGAAAATACCTTTAATCCACTGTTTATATCTAGGCATAGCCTAAAATATAAGTTTACGCAAGGAGATCTACATATATAGTGGTTTACCTTCTCATTGCTCCAGTTATCATCTGAAAATCCTCAGTGTTTAACTAGTTGACATTTTCTAGCTTATGCATACAAAAAAATCACCTGCAGCATCTTCAAACTTGGAAAGAAAGCATAAGGAAAAACAGTTGCCTATACTCCTTTAGGTCAGTGTTTCTCAACCTCTGTCCGTACCACAAGTGAGTCTATACACAAAATCAAAGTGAAAGGGCGCAAACGCCTAGTGCATTATCAACTTTATTAAAAAGAGTACATACTCACAAAAGCAAATGTTGCAACAGCGTTGTACATAAACCAAGTAACCGAAGGGTCTTAAACATGATGCTACTCTTCTGGTTTAAAGCATGTCTAGTACTAGTACTAATACTAGTTGACGTGTTTCGGGGACATACCCCCTTTTTCAGAAAGAAGGGGGCTTGTCACCTGAAATGCATTTGCTAGTATTATGACATACTTTGAACCAGAAGAGCTGCATTGTATGTGTAAGACCCTTCGGTTCCTCGGTTTATGTACAAAGCTTATGTAAGTTTATACTCTTTTTATCCTTCAATAAAGTGCTGTTGATAATGCACTAGGTGTTTGTGCCCTTTTTGCTTGATTTTGTTTATAGAGTTGCACAATTTCTCGATCTTGGGAGGGCTGCATTGACCCAACAATCCAGTCCAGGTTGAGCATTGACAGTTTGTATGGTTTCTCTGGAACCCTTTAGTGCTACAGTGTCATGATATTATCCTATTGTGAGAAGACCACCAGTGGGTCCATGTTTTTAAAATTCGAATCTCTCAGGACTGTGATCATTAATAAATCCCGCTCTATATAAAATAAATAAGGGAAGTCAAGAATACGTGGAGTTCCTCGCTAGTGGGTGGTGAAATAAGGTTCTAGATGTGCATGTGCACAACCAACAATATCCTAGAGAATGGGAAAGGAGTGAACAAATCCAAAGGGATGCTGGGAATGATCTTCCCCCAATACAACGGAATATCACACTGCCTGTTGTAACTCCTGTAGCTTCAGGATTTTATTTTGTTAACGTGCTCGGCTTCTTGTCAGTACCGTTTCAACGAAAAGGTTTGGGCTCTGAAAAGCCAATCACTGTTAGTTGCCATCACAAAGGTGCACATATTCCCGATTCTGATTCAACCGGCTACAAATGTAGACAACCATGAAGCTTCACAGACAATGTACTAGTATGACATATTCATTAGTTGCTAATTTTTACAATTTTGCAACAGCTGGAGAGTCCCAAAATAATGACCTCTGATTCATGGGTAGAAAGACCCAGGAACCACGGATAAATGGAGGATTCCAAAGGGTGCCTCGAGAACAGGTGAAAAAAGTAATAAGCAACAAAATTGAGGGTTCCTTACTTTGCTTCCTCAGATCTTTCAGCTGCTCTTTGAACTGAACAAATTTATCACTCTGCCTCAGTTCGTCGTCGGTGTTCTTGCTCTGCAAGGTAGAATACCGCTCCTGGACAAGTTCTTTTAAATTCGGGATCTCCTCCGGTGTCCTCCGCTTTAACTGCATATAGGAAAAAAGGAAACATAGAATGAACTAGATTCTAACAAAATACATATATGAGTAAAATGGCAAAAACACCCATAATGCTGATCTATTAGTGTATATTCATCATAAATGAATTTGTAACCGAATTCAGCGAACTATTGATAATGAGGAGCTTGTCTATGTCCAACTCCATCAGAACATTGGCATCAACAACTGAGCCAAGCAAGCTTTGGTCACATTTCTGTTGGCCTAAGGGTCTTCAACTTAAAATATATACAACCACATGAAAGTATCAGTCAATTCATATCTGAAATTTTATCTATAAGAGTAGGGAAAAGCACCCGCTAGCTTTGTATATCTCTGGAGGCTGCCGTGACAATACATAAGCACCTGAGTCTCCAACATATTATTACATGCACCGGGACAATGCTATTTTTCACTAGGGTGCTTTCCTATCTTAACCACTGGAGTATAGATGGAGGAAAGGTTGTTCTAAACTTCATTTGTATAGTGAAAAGTTGCAACTTCCCAGTATCTATGGCATGGAGTCCTATTGGGGGAATTGTCACGACTACTTCTGCTTTCATATACATTTTTTTATCTAAAGGTTTAAAGAAAAATCTATCATTTTTTTTTTTTTTTTTTACTGGTTTGTCTCATATGGTACATGTAGTACCTTTTCTCATGTTGCAAGCTGCTTCCTAACTCTAGCTATGAGGTCTAACTTGCATTAATAACCCCTGCCTGCTTTGGCTGACCTGACAACAGCTAGGAAAGAGATGGCTGCTTCATAAGGTTAGCTTGTCTTGGCTTTGAGCACTTTCCCAGTTAAAGCAGCAGCAAGAGTAATACAGAAGGAGGGTAGACAAGTCAGCCTTTGCAATCCTCTTTGCCTCCGCTTGTCTCGGGAAATTGCTTAGATATGAGACAACGGTCATTGTGAAGCAGCTGTTTTTCCAAGCTGTTGTCAGATCTATAGTGGAAGAGCAGGGGTGTAGGTCAATTAACCAGATTCCCCTTGCACAATAAATCCAAGCCCTGATTAATTGTGATTTGTGTATGACCCCTGAAACGTGTTTACTCCCAATTCATAACAGTACTTTTATTGAGATTAAAAAAAAAAAATTGTATCTAAATCAATCCCTTTGGCTTGGTGCTCTCATCCTCTCTCGCCATACAAGTTGATTCTTCAAGGGACTCCACTGAAATCCCATTGGGCAGTAGAAAGGTACCACACTATAGCGATCATCTAATTTATTCAGAACCTCCACCAGGTTTGGCATCAGTGTTCCACTACCTAAATTATAGTTTTTTTTTTAAAGCAGACAACCCTGTTAGACAGCATAGTCAGTTTCTGACTTGACTTATTTTCTCAACTGTTTAGAGCTTGGTCAAGGACCAGCCTGTTACTGGACAGTAAATGAGCAGCAAAACACAGATGAGGTCAGAAAATATGTGAATAAAGCAGCGCTAGCGACAATTAACCAAATAATAAATAAGTACTAATACTTGAAAAATATAAAGCAAAACACATACAGCGCTGGTAAAAAAAAATATATATAACCACACCATGAATATACTATATATAAAGTGCTCTGTGCAATATTGCTAAACGTAAATCCATAAATGACATAGGTAGTGAATGTAGGTATACAGTGGGTGCAATACACAAATCGGCTGCTACTTGCCAAAAACCACATACATAGAGTGCAAATTTCAATAGATACGCAATCGGTGCTACCCAATTGCTGGTGAAATAGTGAGATATATATTGTGTACTAACAAAGTTAGGATAATATATTGCTGATAAATAATCCTAAATAAGTACCATCAGCTGGGCTACTACACAGGGCTTTTAATAGCAGCCTCACTGGAAAGCAAACAGCATCTCTTCAGCCTGTGCTGTCAGTCAATCACCATGGATGTTGTAAAGTGATGCCTCTGATGTAGATACAGATATGAATGGCTAATGTTCATAACAGATAGGTCATATACTTGCAGATGTCGACCCCAAAAAAAGAGAAAGGCAATATGGTGAAGTATTGCGGAGCTAAAAAATCACTTGCGCATCATAGCGCTACTCACAGAATCCTCGGTTGCAATCAGGCATGTCAGAAAACTTCCGCGATCGCCGCTTACAGCGTGCGTTCTACGGAAACAGGAAGAAGCGTCTCTGGTTATACATGAGCCGGATGTTTCGTTGACGCGTTTCGCCCCTCCCCCAGGGCGTCATCAAAGGACTTAACATCCAACCCACGGATGTTGGGATATATAAGGTGTATCCCAACATCCATGGGTTGGATGTTAAGTCCTTTGCTGACGCCCTGGGGGAGGGGCGAAACGCGTCGAGTAACGCTATGATGCGCAAGTGATTTTTTAGCTCCGCAATACTTCACCATATTGCCTTTCTCTTTTTTTGGGGTCGACATCTGCAAGTATATGACCTCTGTTATGAACATCAGCCATTTGTATCTACATCAGAGGCATCACAGATGAGGTCAGCCTTGTGCTATCCCCTTCATTCAGCCCCTCCCTTTAGAATGTAAGCTCTACGGGCCGCGCCCTCCTGTCCCTTCTGTATTGAACTGTACTGTAATTGTGCTGTCCCCCCTCTACATTGTAAAGTGCTGCGTAAACTGTTGGCGCTATATAAATCGTGTATAATAATAATAATAATATTTTCCCAGTTTATATTCTTCTCTCCAGGGAACTACAGAGGCAAATACAAAGACAGGCTGTGATTCTGGGAAGGCAAGAGTCCTTGCCACCGAAGTTTCTAAAATAAATACGGGGTCATTTAAAGCATATCTATGGTCAAAATTCAAAGTCAATATATTAATTGTCACATTGTATTTCAGTTGTTTCCAGCCTACCCTTACTATTCTGAATGATCTTGAAGCATGAAAATATACTTTGTGCAGATCCCCACATATTTACTTCCCTGAATGCTGTGACCCGTAGTCACTAGGCCCTGTAGGTAGGCACTGCTGTGTGTCACACCTTTCACAGAGCCTGCCTTCTGATCTACAGAGGTATTGAGAGGAGGAGTTTCAGGAGGCGGAGTCAGTACAAGTGGGGTACCATGGGATAGGTAGTCCTTAGAAACTGAGAAGCTGCAAAGCATGCAGGGAATCCAGGAAGCTGTGGAAAGAGACGGCCAGCAGACAGACAGAATTCATGACATGAAAGGAGATTTTTCAGGTAAGCTTATATTGGACTGTCAGAAATAAATATTGTTTGTATTATATGTACTATTAAAATACTGTTGTAAAATGTTGATGTTATGAAATGAAAGTGTATGCTGTGACCATAGGACTCATATTAATTAGTACAGCTGTCCATTCTTTTCAGCTCTGTAGGTATTACATAACAAAATAGCTGCTTAAAATTATGGAGGAGTCAGGTTTTCCTATTACAGCCTCACCTAGAACTATATGCCTTTTCAAAACGCCATCAAGAACAGAACTGTTACATCGATGATTACATGGGATTACGCTTATTCAACAGCATTAATGGTACATTTCAAAAGCAGACAAAGCTTTCCAGGACACAATGTGTCAAGCTGACATCTATGGCTTTCCTCAAATGGAAGCACATGGTGTTTGAACAGTCAGGGATGGGGAACACAGCTGCCAGTCTATGACAGCATACAATAAGCTCCTGGCACAGGTCCACTGACAACACCAGAATGCAGTCAGTGCACACTGACACTTTATAATGGTTTATTGTTAACATTTCTAAACCCGTATTCCTTTTATAAACTCCTAAAAGAGCAGGCACTGCAAGATGGCTTTTATAACTTGTGAAAGCCAGCAAAACTTATTCCATGTCCCTCTTTCATATAGGTTACCCTGTCACTGTGGGGCTGATTTACTAAAACTGGAGAGTGCAAAATTTGGTGCAGCTCTGCAAAGAAAGCAATCAGCTTCCAGTTTTTTTTTTTTTGTCAAAGCTTAAAGGATAAGTTCACCTTTCGTAAAATGTCACATGTTACACCCATATTCAGCATGTAACATGTTACGAATGGAGTGGCCCCCGCACCTCCCTGATCCCCTGCTCCAACGAGGTTCTTGCCAGTTTTCAATGAACTGCCATGGCACTGTGGGGCACTGTGGAGCGCCGTAGTTCATTCATGCTTCCTGTCAGATTGTGTCTGCTTACCCTGTACAGGATGCATGGGCAAGCTGGAGACATGCATGGCATGTGCATTTATTATTGTTTTCCAAAAAGAGAACAAGCTGAAGCTGATTGGTTACCATGCACAGCTGCACCAGATTTTGCACTCTCCAGTTTTAGTAAATCTACCCCTGTATCCTAATTTTCCTTGACTTCATGGATAAGGACTGACAACTGCCATTACCTCGATCACCGGTAAGGGCACTTTCATTGAACTGCGATGGAGCTTATCCATGAAGTCATGGAACATCAGATATTAACTGCAAGGTATTAGAACCAACAAAATCCCTTTGGATTACTGGACAATTCTTAAAGGGTTAGTTTGCCTTTTCAGAACAAATGAAAAGGTGAACTAACAGCCCCCCCTACATCCTTTCCGCCTGCCCCCCCAATCCCAGAAGCCCTACAGAAACAAGGGGGAGAAGAGCAGGAGTTTCAAATCCCCGGACTGCTACACCGCTGTGTGGGCACTGACAGCCCATCACCCAAGTAAGCCAGTACAGCAAGGTGGGGGGGGGGGGGGGGGTAAGTTAAGCTTTAAATTTTTCCTGGAAAGGTGAACTTACACTTTAACAAAAGTAAGGGGAATGTGGGGAAAGCAATCTCAACAGCCAATGGCACGGCAAAGAAGTGCATTCAGGCAGGGCTTTTTTATCTCAGATAGGTGCAGGAATGCAACCACGACCCCCCAAACCCCCCCAAACACCCCCTTTAAAATGCATCAAATAGTGTGTGTAGTCAGTTTCCCTAAGAGCTGGAGGGTCTTAAAGGGGCAATAAACAGGAGTTCATTATGTATAGAGTATAGTGTTGTGGAGTGCACAACATATAGAGTGCAGAGTTCAGAGAAAGCGCTGCATAAGGAGTGCAGAGTTCAGGGAATGCGCTGCATACAGAGTGCAGAGTTCAGGGAATGCGCTGCATACAGAGTGCAGAGTTCAGGGAATGCGCTGCATACAGAGTGCAGAGTTCAGGGAATGCGCTGCATACAGAGTGCAGAGTTCAGGGAATGCGCTGCATACAGAGTGCAGAGTTCAGGGAATGCGCTGCATACAGAGTGCAGAGTTCAGGGAATGCGCTGCATACAGAGTGCAGAGTTCAGGGAATGCGCTGCATACAGAGTGCAGAGTTCAGGGAATGCGCTGCATACAGAGTGCAGAGTTCAGGGAATGCGCTGCATACAGAGTGCAGAGTTCAGGGAATGCGCTGCATACAGAGTGCAGAGTTCAGGGGATGCGCTGCATACAGAGTGCAGAGTTCAGGGGATGCGCTGCATACAGAGTGCAGAGTTCAGGGATGCGCTGCATACAGAGTGCAGAGTTCAGGGATGCGCTGCATACAGAGTGCAGAGTTCAGGGATGCGCTGCATACAGAGTGCAGAGTTCAGGGATGCGCTGCATACAGAGTGCAGAGTTCAGGGATGCGCTGCATACAGAGTGCAGAGTTCAGGGATGCGCTGCATACAGAGTGCAGAGTTCAGGGATGCGCTGCATACAGAGTGCAGAGTTCAGGGATGCGCTGCATACAGAGTGCAGCGTTCAGGGATGAGCTGCATACAGAGTGCAGAGTTCAGGGATGCGCTGCATACAGAGTGCAGAGTTCAGGGATGCGCTGCATACAGAGTGCAGAGTTCAGGGAATGCGCTGCATACAGAGTGCAGAGTTCAGGGAATGCGCTGCATACAGAGTGCAGAGTTCAGGGAATGCGCTGCATACAGAGTGCAGAGTTCAGGGAATGCGCTGCATACAGAGTGCAGAGTTCAGGGAATGCGCTGCATACAGAGTGCAGAGTTCAGGGATGCGCTGCATACAGAGTGCAGAGTTCAGGGATGCGCTGCATACAGAGTGCAGAGTTCAGGGATGCGCTGCATACAGAGTGCAGAGTTCAGGGATGCGCTGCATACAGAGTGCAGAGTTCAGGGATGCGCTGCATACAGAGTGCAGAGTTCAGGGATGCGCTGCATACAGAGTGCAGAGTTCAGGGATGCGCTGCATACAGAGTGCAGCGTTCAGGGATGAGCTGCATACAGAGTGCAGAGTTCAGGGATGCGCTGCATACAGAGTGCAGAGTTCAGGGAATGCGCTGCATACAGAGTGCAGAGTTCAGGGAATGCGCTGCATACAGAGTGCAGAGTTCAGGGAATGCGCTGCATACAGAGTGCAGAGTTCAGGGAATGCGCTGCATACAGAGTGCAGAGTTCAGGGAATGCGCTGCATACAGAGTGCAGAGTTCAGGGAATGCGCTGCATACAGAGTGCAGAGTTCAGGGAATGCGCTGCATACAGAGTGCAGAGTTCAGGGAATGCGCTGCATACAGAGTGCAGAGTTCAGGGAATGCGCTGCATACAGAGTGCAGAGTTCAGGGAATGCGCTGCATACAGAGTGCAGAGTTCAGGGAATGCGCTGCATACAGAGTGCAGAGTTCAGGGAATGCGCTGCATACAGAGTGCAGAGTTCAGGGAATGCGCTGCATACAGAGTGCAGAGTTCAGGGAATGCGCTGCATACAGAGTGCAGAGTTCAGGGAATGCGCTGCATACAGAGTGCAGAGTTCAGGGAATGCGCTGCATACAGAGTGCAGAGTTCAGGGGATGCGCTGCATACAGAGTGCAGAGTTCAGGGATGCGCTGCATACAGAGTGCAGAGTTCAGGGATGCGCTGCATACAGAGTGCAGAGTTCAGGGATGCGCTGCATACAGAGTGCAGAGTTCAGGGATGCGCTGCATACAGAGTGCAGAGTTCAGGGATGCGCTGCATACAGAGTGCAGAGTTCAGGGATGCGCTGCATACAGAGTGCAGAGTTCAGGGATGCGCTGCATACAGAGTGCAGCGTTCAGGGATGAGCTGCATACAGAGTGCAGAGTTCAGGGATGCGCTGCATACAGAGTGCAGAGTTCAGGGATGCGCTGCATACAGAGTGCAGAGTTCAGGGATGCGCTGCATACAGAGTGCAGAGTTCAGGGATGCGCTGCATACAGAGTGCAGAGTTCAGGGATGCGCTGCATACAGAGTGCAGAGTTCAGGGATGCGCTGCATACAGAGTGCAGAGTTCAGGGATGCGCTGCATGTAGAGTTCCTGGATGCACTACATACAGAGTTCAAAGGTGCACTACACACAGTTCAGCCTTCTTCCACAGCTTACCTCTGCATCCCCCATCCACGTCTCATTCTGACCCCTCTTCAGCTCTGACCTCTGCATGCACCCCCCCCCCCCCCAAATACTTAAAAGCTCCACCCTTTTCCACATCTTACTTTTGCTGTATAAGCACCCAGCAGGCTTTAGTATCTCCCCAAACACTGTAGGTGGTTCCGCCTCTCTCATTCGCAGGGAGATGATCCAGTGGGGGTGCACTGCACCATATGCACCTGCATCTCCCTTGTCCCCATCCTGCACTCAGTGGGAGCCGTTGGAAGAGGAGCTGTCACTTGTAAACACAGAGGCTGATCGTCTATGTTTAAAAGTGATAGGGGTGAACAGAGGTCTTGAGCCAGAAGTGGTGGAACTGAGTTCCACCAAGTTCCAGCTGAAAAAAAAAAGCACTGCATTCAGGTGTCTGCATGCCAGGTTTGTTTTCTTATTCAACCATAAATTATAAAGGAATACTGGTATGCTAAAGGAAACCTAATTTCTTGGTCAAGAGCTTGGTTCACCCCCTCGTAAGCCTCTTTACTGTGAGACCATTCATCACAGTGAGGAGTTTAAATATCTCTGGTCAAAATGTAAAATCATATATTCGTTTCCACACTGTAGTCCATTTCTAGCCTACTTCTTTTACTCTGAACAATCTTGAAGTTTGTAAACTTACTTTGTGAAGATCCTCACACATTTACTTGCTGGATCGAGATCTGTGACATGGTCACTATGCCCTGTGAGTAGGAATTTTATGTGATAGACCAACACAAAGAGGCACATAATTGTAAAGTGGAAGGAAAATGATGAAAGTCAATACTTTGTAAAACCACCCTTCACTGCAATTACAGCTGCAAGTCTTTCTAGGGTCCTTATCCTGTTGGAAGGTGAACCTCCGCCCCAGTCTCAGGTCTTTTGCAGACTCTAACAGGTTTTCTTCTAAGATTGCCCTGTATTTGGCTTCATCCATCTTCCCATCAACTCTGACCAGCTTCCCTGTTTCTGCTATAGAAAAGCATTCCCACAACATGATGCTGCCACCACCATGTTTCACGGTGGGGATGGTGTGTTCAGGGTGATGTGCAGTGTTAGTTTTCCACCACACATATAAAATAACAGTGTAGTTGCGCTACTGTAAAAAAGGGTCAAGTGACACATGTAGCAGCCAGCATCAACAAAGTAGTGACAATGTGAACAGTAAAGGGAAAAAAGCAATGCAGCGCTAAACATAAAATTCAGGGATGAGTGATCCATCCAATTGTGACTGTCAACTGTGCAACGTGATAATGTATAGCTAGATGTAGAAAAATGCAAAAAACCAAATATAATATTATGGTGAGTCCATGATCATATCAGCGACCAATAACGTGGACATTATGGTCATATGAATGTTCAATGAAGGTGAATAGTATGAATGTTGGATGAATGAGAGGAAACCTCTCATTCATCCAACATTCATACTATTCACCTTCATTGAACATTCATATGACCATAATGTCCACGTTATTGGTCGCTGATATGACATGGACTCACCATAATATTATATTTGGTTTTTTGCATTTTTCTACATCTAGCTATACACTATCACGTTGCACAGTTGACAGTCACAATTGGATGGATCACTCATCCCTGAATTTTATGTTTAGCGCTGCATTGCTTTTTTCCCTTTTCCGCCACACATAGTGTTTTGCTTTTATGCCAAAAAGGTCAATTTTGGTCTCATCTGACCAAAGAACCTTCTTCCACATGTGTCCCCCACATGAAACTGCAAAAGGGACTTCTTATGGCTTTCTTTCAACAATGCCTTTCTTCTTGTCACTCTTCCATAAAGGCCAGATTTGTGGAGTGCACAACTAATAGTTGTCCTGTGGACAGATTCTCCCACCTGAGCTGTGGATCTCTGCAGCTCCTCCAGAGTTACCATGGGCCTCTTGGCTGCTTCTCTGATTAATGCTCTCCTTGCCCACCCTGTCAGTTTAGGTGGACAGTCATGTCTTGGTAGGTTTGCAGTTGTGCCATACTCTTTCAATTTTTGGATGATGGATTGAACAGTGCTCCGTGAGATGTTCAAAGCCTAGGATATTTTTTTTATAACCTAACTCTGCTTTAAACTTCTCCACAACTTTATCCCTGACCTGTCTGGTGTGTTTCTTGGCCTTCGTGATGCTGTTTGTTCTCTAACAAACCTCCGAGGGCTTCACAGAACAGCTGCATTTATACTGAGATGAAATTACACACAGGTGGACTTCATTTACTAATTAGACTTCTGAAGGCAATGGGTTCCACTAGATTTTAGTTAAGGGTATCAGAGTAAAAGGGGGCTGAATACAAATGTACGCCACACTTTTCAAGTATTTATTTGTAAAAAAAAAATTGAAAACCATTTATGAATTCCCTTCCACTTCACAATTATGTGCCACTTTGTGTTGGTCTATCACATAAAATCCCAATTTACGTTTTTGGTTGTAACATGACAAAATGTGGAACATTTCAAGGGGTATGAATACTTTTTCAAGGCACTGTACCTATATAATTACTTTCATCCCTGGTACTAGGATCTTCATTGTGCAGCCATACTTGCAGCCAAACAGCCTTTGCACACAGTCCCGCCCACTACCAGATCCCACGTGCTGTTCCTCCTATTCATTCCTATGTCTGGATTCGTACTCATAGCAGGCCTACCCATGCAGAAGAGTTAGGCTCAAGCTACAGGAATGAATGGAGAAGGCAGAATAAATGTGGAGTAGGAGTTGCTGGCTGCCAGGACTATTTTTGCAAAGGCTCCTTGGCATAGGGCAGGGGACACACAGCAAAGATCTTAGGGGCTGATGGCAGGTGAAGTTATCTTTTAAGTAAGTAAAATATTCAGATCTGTGGTATACATAAATGTATCACTTCCTTAAACTTTCATGGCATCTCAAAGTTTTCTAGGCAGAAGTAACCTTTGGGGTTCATGCAGCACTGCTTGAGAAATTATGGTTTAGGCTAGAAACTTCTACAAATACAGAGCTTATCAGAATGCCTGTCAAAGAACGGATGAGAAAGATTAGTATCAGTCTTAGCTCAGTGAGGAAGTACCACCATTTATATATCTTATTTTACAGGTTATGCAAAAATCTGTTTTATGTAACAGGATGCACATATCTTTTTTAGTTTTGAATTACAAAATACCCACCAAAAAATCTCAATATTGCAAAATGTAAATTTAATAAAGATGTTTGTGTGTCTTTCTCCTGGAAGTTCTGCTTTCCACCTACAAAGTAAAATACATCAATTTTATCGTACAAAAATTAAAAAAGAAACCAAAGGTTCCATTATATCAAACACACAAAAAATAGATTATCACATGATTATGAACAAAATCATCAATCCACTAGAGGGGACCCACAAAGTCCCCAATCTGTGATTGCTGCCCCAACGCATTTCAACTATTTTGGTCTTCTTCAGGGGATTGATGAAATGCTTTCTACAAAAAAAAATTATATGATGATCAGAGAGTACAAAAATAGTATACAAAACAAAAGACTAACAAATAATAACTTCACTTGCCGTCAGCCTCAAAGATCTTTGCTGTGTGTCCCCTTGCCCTATGCCAAAGTGTCTTTGCAAAAATAGTCCTGGCAGCAGGCAGTTCCTACTGTGCTTTCCTTCTGCTCACTCCATTCATTCCTGTATCTTGAGCCCAACTCCTCTGAATAGGTAGGGCCGTCATGAGTATGGACCAAGACGTAGGAATGAATAGGAGGAACGGCACTTGGGATCAGGTTCTGTGTGGGACTTTTTTTATGCAAAGGCTGTTTGGCTGCAAGTATGGCCGCACAGTGAAGTTCCTAGTACCAGGGATAATCATGTGATACTCTATTTGATGTGTCTGATGTAATGGAACCTTTGATTTCTTTTTTAAGTTTTGTACAATAAAATTGATGTATTTTATGTTACAATTTTTTCTTGTGGTGCCTTAAAAATCCCATCCATCATTTAGATTTTCGTATACAATTTCATTTGTTGATGTGGCACCTTAACAACTAAGTTGCATGGGCTGACATTTATGGTAAGATTCAGGACTTCTACCTAAACTGGCTTTACATTGTATGAATATTTATTTAAAAAAAAGGAAGGTAACAATGTTTTTTAGGGCAAAGTAACAGAGACTCTTTAAAGCCAGCCCCCACCACGCGTAAACATCTTTCCCCGTGATATACCACGCCATTGCATACATCCCAACTTTTTTTTTTATTATAAGAATATAAATTGGAATACAAAACAAAGCATACTGGGCATACCCAGGCTTAGGTTAAAACACACACATTAAAAGAAAAACAACAAAAGTCAAGATGGTTGCT